>NC_135156.1:14923006-15241756 GCF_050948215.1 Halictus rubicundus | reverse complement strand
TCCGCGATCGAGGTCGCTGCGATTTATATATAGTGCGCGACGATTCCCCGGGGTTACCTAATCTTTATTTTCAGTGAAATTCTACGTGTCTCCGTCTCGGGGGGAGAGTTCCGACCGAGGGATCGATCTCTCGCGCGAACGGACCTACATTCCGCGATCTAAATTCCCGCCGCGACGGTATTGTTCCACGTCCGCGTCGATATTTCGGAAACGGGCCACCGGGCAAATCCCGCGACCGATACCGGAGTAAATCGAACACGAAAATAGACGGCCCGAACGTGTCCAAAGGCTTTCAAACAAAGAAGATCGAGCACCGAGACAAAGAGATCCAGCGATCCTATACTCGCGACCGAGACGCGCGGCGTTCTACGGTGTCGCGAATGATTCAGCCCGAGGGATTTATGACCGGGCCCTGGGGGACGAGCTACTTTCGATCCGTAAATCTTCCCGGCGGCATTAAGCACTTGTTTTTCGTCTAATTTCCAATGACTGTGATTTTCGCATTTTTGCACGATTATAATAGATTTTTGGCAAGTGGTGTGGGAACGTTCAGGCTGAAGGCTTGTTTCTTGTGTCACGGGTACTGTAAATGCAGCAATTTTACAGTTTAGTTATCAACAATCATTGTGTACCTCGCGTGGCTGGTTCGATATTGAGAACGAGAAATTAATTGAATCCGTCACTCGCGCTTCGGCAAATGAGTAACGACGTGCTTCCTTTACGTCGTGAATGATTTAGCCTAAGGGATTTATGATCGCGTGAACAGGCTTCCTTTGATTCCCAAATCTTCTCTGCAGCCTGAAGTAGGCATCTTCTGTCTAATATACATATAACAATCGTGCACTTTATTGCAGATCTTTAAAAATGTATCATAAATCCTACTGATGTGTCAAATCATCAGTTCAACACTCGCCAATTATTATTCATGACCGCTTTCCGAATATTGGAAAGAACATTTGAATTGAACAAACCTTGAATCGATTAAATTCGTCGCGATGTCATAGGGCAAAATTCATAACCTGATAAAAATTCATCGAACAGACTCTTCAAGGTTTAATTAGGCGTAATTACCTCGTGTCTTACGAAGAGAAATAAACAATGGTTCGATTACGCAACAGGCAAACGTTATTCCGGATGGTTAGGCCCGATAACTTTCTTCGAAACACTCGAGAGGGATCAAGAAATGATGTAATCGTTCAAGCAACACGTTAATAGACATTCGTAACGAGTCACGTGCTGCCCGAATGCTTCTGAAATTTAGACTATCGTCGTAATCATTATCTCATGAGACGCAAGAATGATCGAAGACTATGTACTTTGATCCTGTTATCGGAACTATCTGAATGTAAAAATACCTGTGCACGAAGATAGCAGATCGAGGGGACAAAATGGGAATTAATCATGATTAATTGATTGTTCGCTCATGAGAATGCTGGTTTCGGTGAGTTGAAGTTGTGGGGACATATTTAGGTTTCCTTAGCTTCGATTTTATCGTCTCTCGACCCGAATATTTCCCGCCTCCCTATTATCTAATCTGTTTAAACTGTTGCTCATTATGTAATCATTGTAATCGCACCATCGCCATACTCGTTTCATTAATTCGCCTGTTTAGAAATACTGTTTAAACGTCCATTAAACTGTGAAAGAAGCTTTTAACACAGCAAATAGCCCTTCAATCAACAAACTGCATTGTTCCGTGCAATGTGCACAAATTTAAGAAAGATTTCCCTCAGAAATTGTCTCACATCACAAAACTGAACATAGACCTAGGGCCACCAAAAGGGGTCAAAGATAGGGCTCCCAAAATTGAAGAAATAATAAAAAATAAATTTCCTTTCGACAGCTTAGGCCTCAGGTGGGTCATCTTAATACTTAGAAGGTTTTGAGGATAATTCAGGCATAGCAAACTAAACCTAAACATAGGGCTACCAAAAGGGGTCAAAGACAGGGCTCCCAGAAATGGAGAAATATTAAAAAATAAATTTCCTTTCGACAGCTTAGGCCTCAGGTGACTTAGAAGGTTTTGAGGATAAAATCAGGCATAGCAAACTAAACCTAATCCTAGGGCCACCAAAAGGGGTCAAAGATAGGGCTCTCAAAATTGGAGAAATAATAAAAAATAAATTTCCTTTCGACAGCTTAGGCCTCAGGTGGGTCATCTGAATACTTAGAAGGTTTTGAGGATAATTCAGGCATAGCAAACTAAACCTAAACATAGGGCTACCAAAAGGGGTCAAAGACAGGGCTCCCAAAATTGAAGAAATAATAAAAAATAAATTTCCTTTTGACAGCTTAGGCCTCAGGTGGGTCATCTTAATACTTAGAAGGTTTTGAGGATAATTCAGGCATAGCAAACTAAACCTAAACATAGGGCTACCAAAAGGGGTCAAAGACAGGGCTCCCAGAAATGGAGAAATATTAAAAAATAAATTTCCTTTCGACAGCTTAGGCCTCAGGTGACTTAGAAGGTTTTGAGGATAATCAGGCATAGCAAACTAAACCTAAACCTGGGGCTACCAAAAGGGGTCAAAGATAGGGCTCTCAAAATTGGAGAAATAATAAAAAATAAATTTCCTTTTGACAGCTTAGGCCTCAGGTGGGTCATCTGAATACTTAGAAGGTTTTGAGGATAATTCAGGCATAGCAAGCTAAACCTAAACCTGGGGCTACCAAAAGGGGTCAAAGATAAGGCTCCCAAAATTGAAGAAATAATAAAAAATAAATTTCCTTTCGACAGCTTAGGCCTCAGGTGGGTCATCTTAATACTTAGAAGGTTTTGAGGATAATTCAGGCATAGCAAACTAAACCTAAACCTGGGGCTACCAAAAGGGGTCAAAGATAGGGCTCTCAAAATTGGAGAAATAATAAAAAATAAATTTCCTTTTGACAGCTTAGGCCTCAGGTGGGTCATCTGAATACTTAGAAGGTTTTGAGGATAATTCAGGCATAGCAAGCTAAACCTAAACCTGGGGCTACCAAAAGGGGTCAAAGATAAGGCTCCCAAAATTGAAGAAATAATAAAAAATAAATTTCCTTTCGACAGCTTAGGCCTCAGGTGGGTCATCTTAATACTTAGAAGGTTTTGAGGATAATTCAGGCATAGCAAACTAAACCTAAACCTGGGGCTACCAAAAGGGGTCAAAGATAGGGCTCTCAAAATTGGAGAAATAATAAAAAATAAATTTCCTTTTGACAGCTTAGGCCTCAGGTGGTTCATCTGAATACTTAGAAGGTTTCGAGGATAATCAGGCATAGCAAACTAACCCTAACCATAGGGCCACCAAAAGGGGTCAAGATAGGGCTTCCAAGATTGGACAAACAAAATAAATTTTCCCCTAACAGATCGAGCTCCAGGACACTATAAACGATTTAAACTGAAAGGTGAGCAAAAGAGGACAAAGATAGGGCTGCCAAAAAAGGGTACGCAGACCTGAAAATTGAATGTAGTAAATAAATCTTCTGTGAACAGATCGGGCCCCGGACGGATCGCCTGAGCACTTAGAGGAGGTAACGAGGATAATTCAGGCGACAGGCGAAATACAGGCCACGATTAGAAAGGCCGGTCGAGTTGATGGCTTGCGCGGAACAACATTGTACGGCTGCGGGCCGCTTCGTTGCTCTTTCGCGCGTCGTTCCGTCTAGTTTTCAGCGAAGTAGGCCTCGTCGCTGCCTACTATCGTGCCACTTGACCCCGATACACAGCCGTGCCAGTTCTCTTTCGCCACGGCATGGCATCCTTCGTCCTTTCCCTCCCCACCAGCCGCAGAATTTCGCGAGCCCCGGAATATCGAGAACTCCGTCGACTGCGTTCCTCTTTCCCCGTAATTAATCCACTAATTTGTTCTCTCCACTAATTTCAAAAGTGGACAGGAAAAGCTTGGTCCTTCGATTCGACTTTGAACTGAAACAGAAATTGATTTTCTTTCTCAATATAATAGGTTTGGAAATAATGTAACAGCATTTTGCAAATCTTCTAATGTTTTTACTCTTTTAAATTACCTACAGGCGTCAGACAGAGAAGGGGAGAGGGAGAGAGAGAGAGAGAATGCGTGGATAAGATAGTTATTTTGTGGTAATTATAGGTTATTGTAAACCGAGTCCAATTCTTGGCCGTAAGGCTGAATAAAGCAATATTATTATTATTATTAATTACCTACAGGCTGGGAGAAAATAGTTGCAATTTCCAATCCGGTCCCCAATCTGCCCGCCAATGTCCAATCATGCGCGTTCACAAGCTTTCCCAATTAAGGCGTTCAGGTGATTCCGTTAATCTCCCTTCTAGATTCGAAGGCATTGTTTCCCGAAATCGGTGCATCCTACGAGCACATAAACGCCGGATGCCAGTGTGTATCACCGTTCCAGGTGGACAATGTCAGCCTCGCCCACGCGTTTCCCTCGGTTCTCTCACCGACGCGAAATTTCTCTTCGCGTTCGCGCCAAGTGCATTCCCACGTTTCCACCGAGATAAAGGTCTAGGTTAGCTCACCGGTCGCCGTGGGTTATCATCGGAGCCCGGTAATTAATTTTTTTCCGGCATTCTTCAGCCGATGTCGCTTCTTATGCAGCGGCTCCTCTAGCCGTGCGATCCCACCTTGGTGTCTGAATAAAGCGAACTGTTAGACTTCGATTATCTTTGTCCATCCGTCGAAATTATTTAATGTTTCTGTGCAAATTGCGTCGGAAGATGTCGAATGCTTTTAGCGATTCGGATGAATTTTTGTATCGTGCAATCGCCAGACGAATTTTTGTAGCGCCTGGTTGTCTGATGAATTTTTACAGTGCTTGGTTGTTAGATGAATTTTTGAATTCTTTCAGTGTTAAGAAGTCTCTCATTTTTGTATTGTTCGATCGTCAGATGAATTTTTATGTTGTTCAACTCCGAGATGAATTTTTATGTTGTTCAACTCCCAGATGAATTTTTATGTTGTTCAACTCCCAGATGAATTTTTATGTTGTTCAACTCCCAGATGAATTTTTATGTTGTTCAACTCCCAGACGAATTTTGATGTTGTTCAACTCCCAGATGAATTTTTATGTTGTTCAACTTCCAGACGAATTTTTATGTTGTTCAACTCCCAGATGAATTTTTATGTTGTTCAACCCCCAGACGAATTTTTATATTGTACGATTGTTACACGAATGTTTACAGTGCTTGATTCCTAAATGAATGTTTACGTTGTTCGATTTTCAGATGAATTTTCGCTGTAGCTTGGTTCAGACAAATTTTCGCGTCCTCTAATTTTCAAATTGTCGATTATTCGGATTACAAAGTTGCAGTCGAGGAATCGTTCAGTAGATTTATGTCTGGAAGCAGAATGAAAATCTTGTTCATTAATTAAAGTGAAGAAAGTGTGGATGTAGCTTCGGTTAATAGCTAGATGATTGAAGCATTCTCGCAAGCGACACGTGTCGTTGCACCGGGCTCGAATGACGCGTTGCATTGCTCAGCATGACCCGATTTCCGATGATTTCGACAGGATCTCGAGGGCCGCAGCCCATCGGAACACGATGGCTCGGTAGATAAGCGTGAACCGTGTAAATAGAAGGCACGCAACGCGTGTGCAACCCAGTCGGCCAGCTCACTCGATGGCAATGAACTCGTGGCTGGTTTCGAAATCGCAACCGCCGATGCGTAATTCACGCACCCCCTCTCCCCTCCCTCTCTCTCTCTCTCTCTCTCTCTCTCTCTCTCTCTCTCTCTCTTCCCTCCCGTGGAGCTCGTGTAACGCGGACGATGATATACACCTTGTACAATCGGCCGTTGCCGTGGAATTTCGAGAGTGCCGGCCGTGGGACTCTCTCGAACAACTTTCGAAGACATTGAACCCCGAATGGGACGAGCCTCGTTTCTGGCCACTGTGCCGAATTCAAGTTCAGGGCCAGACCACCACTGGCCTTGTTACCAGCGTTTTGAACCTTGTCCTGTCGCGATTCAACAGGAATCGAGCTCGTAGGCGACTTTGGCCATGTGCACGGAGGCTGTGGAAATTGTTGTGGGAGTCGCGAAGGCGTTGTATACTCTGCAGCAGAACATAAAGAATTTTTGGGACCGATGAGAACGCTGTGAGACCCGAGGAACATTTGTTTGGACCTGTGAGAAAACTTGTGGGACTGAGCGAATTACAGGGACCAATGGACAACATTCGAATGACGTAAGAAAAATTGTAGGACCCACAACGAAATTTTGGGACCGACCACAATGGCTAGATCTGAGAAACATCAGGGCCTGCGAGAAAATTATGAGACTGACAAATCGATTACAGGTGCCCGTGGCAATGTTTGTAGAACCTGAGAAAAATTACAGTACCTGTAAGAAAATTTTAGGACCGATGAGAGGATCGTGGGACCTACGAGACATTGGTTTGGGTCTGTAAAAAAAATATAGGACTGATGAGAAGACTATAGAACGTTGGAAACGTTTGTTCAGCCTATGACAATGATCGTAGGAACTACAATACAATTTTGGGACCTATGAAACACTTGTTTGGGCCCGCAAAAAATTGGTAGGATTTATGGAAAGACTGTGGAGCCTAAGGAACACTTGATGAACCTATAACAATGATTGCAGGACCTAAGAAAAAATTGTGTGATCTGTATCAAAGTTTTGGGACTGAGGTAAAAATTATGGGACCTAGGAAACACTTGTTAGAGTCTGTAAAAAAATGTTAGGATTGATGGAAATACTGTAGAACCTAGGAAACATTTACTGAACGTCTGAAGATGCTTGTAGAGCCTGAGAAAAAATTGTGGGAACCAATACAACATTTTTGGACCGAAGGAAAGATTGTGGGACCTATGGAACACTTGTTTGGGCCCGCAAAAAATTGGTAGGATTTATGGAAAGACTGTAGAGCCTAAGGAACACTTGATAAACCTATAACAATGATTGCAGGACATAAGAAAAAATTGTGTGATCTCTAACAAGGTTTTGGGACCGAGGGAAAAATTATGGGACCTAGGAAACACTTATTAGAGTCTGTAAAAAAATGTTAGGATTGATGGAAATACTATAGAACCTAGGAAGCATTTACTGAACGTCTGAAGATGCTTGTAGGGCCTGAGAAAAAATTCTGTGATCTGTAACAAAGTTTTGGGACCGAGGTAAAAATTATGGGACCTATGATTCACTTGTTAGAGTCTGTAAAAAAATAGTATGACTGATGGAAATACTGTGGAACCTGGGAAACATTTACTGAACGTCTGAAGATGCTTGTTGGGCCTGAGGAAAAATTATAGGAACCAATACAACATTTTTGGAAAGATTGTGGGACCTGTGGAAATCGTTTTCTCGAGAATCGATGCGCCAAAAACGTGACGAATCGACCGAGCGTGATTTCACGATTCCGGGAATGTTCTCGGAGTCCGGTGGTTCACCGTCGTCGTTGAACTTGAACCGTCGAGCTTGTTCGAGACACTGGTTGGGACTCTCTCTGGGGACGAGGAGAGGAGAGGAGAGGAGAGGAGAGGAAAGGCTCTTCCAAGTTTACTCCACTTTCACCTTGCAACGGTGTCCCGCGGAATCCGGGCCCGGCTTTTCACATTCTTCTATTTCTGTCTTTCTTGTTCTCTCCGCTGGTCGGCTTGGTTCGTTCGGTTGCAGTCGCTCTCGCGATCGGATATGACGCGAAAATCGCGCCGGCGCGGCGCGGAGCGTCGGTTTCACGTTCGAGATCAAAACTTTCTCCGCGCGGCGGGGGAGAGGACACGGTGTTGCATGCGCTGATAGAGCCGGACGAATGCGTTCCGAGACGGAAGTGGGTCGTCGCAGTGAAAACGTCCGCCGATCGATTATCGGAACACCGTTCGACACTCGTTCTCGCCACGTGGCCCTCTTTCCCCGGGAAGACCCGAGCCGATCCGACAAGCTTCGATCGGTACACCGTGGATTTTGAATCTGCTGAACCGAGGCACGCCGATCTTCGTGGAAAATAAAAATTCTCTAAACCGATTGTAAAACACGGAAGCCAAATAGACACCTTAATCTTTCTTACTCTTCGTATCTTGAATATACTGATCTCGATGATCGGACTGCCGATTTTTATGCAATATGAAGATGCTCTGTGTGAATGTTAATCAACCGAAGCCAAATGGTGATTCTACTCCTCCTTTAATAATACCGATCTGGTCCGTAATCGTATTGCGATCGTTTCGTATTGACCGGACTGCCGATCTTTGTGTGAAATGAACATTGTCTGTACCGATTGTAAGAAACACAAGCCAAACGGAGATTTTACTCTTTCTTTAGTAATACCGATCTGATACCGATCGATAGACTTAGTATCTTGACTGCACTGACCCTAGACATACCGATCTCGATGCTGTGCTACCGATCTTGATGAACGGACTACCGATCTCGATGACCGGACTACCGATCTCGATGACTGGGCTACCGATCTTGATGAACGGACTACCGATCTCGATGACCGGACTGCCGATCTCGATGACTGGGCTACCGATCTTGATGACCGGACTACCGATCTCGATGACTGGGCTACCGATCTTGATGACCGGACTACCGATCTCGATGACCGGACTACCGATCTCGATGACCGGACTACCGATCTCGATGACCGGACTACCGATCTCGATGTCTAGGCTGCCGATCTTCATGCGCAAACTAAAACTTGTCTGAGTGAATCGTATGAAACAGAAATTTAATGAAAATGTGTCTCCCCTGTTAATCATCTTAACGCGTCCGAAATAATTAGACTGCGGATTCTATGCATTTATGACAAGAACGAGTAGTTGCAATTTGAAGCAATGAAGAGATTAAAGCTATTTAAGAATATTAATAAATTGGCGTCAGCTTGTCAACATTATTAAAAGAAGAACTTGGCCCCTCTTACTTTTAAATAAGGCAAACGCAGAGTAGAAATAATATATAACAACACCACACAATTTTTCTAATGTCTTCACAGTTTTCTATTTTACTAATCCGTCCGTTTAAAATCAAACAAAAATTACTCGAACAATGCATTAGACGGCAAGAGAAGTTGCAGCTGGTCTTCCCATCGGTGCGGAGCGCATCGTCACCATCGATCATCGTCGGAACCATCGAATTCTCGACTCTCGGCCGTGTTTTCCTTTCCCAGGATAATGATACCATTACCGGGGACAACCGCGTCGATCGGGGACAAACTCGGTAAAAATCCCGGGAGAAATGGAAAAAAGACTTTCTCCGCGGTGGTTTCTGCGCAGCCTCGCTCTCGTCTTTCTCCTCGCAACAGGTAATCTCTCCGTTTCCACCGCGTGGTTGTAGGTAACTGTCTGGTAACATCGTTGCGGGAGCGCACACGAGCGCGTTCGCGCGAATTAGTCGCGATGAAAGTGCGGCGGATATATAATCATTTAGGTAATCGCTGTGAGACAATCTCCGTGTCGCGGGGAAAAGGGGGAGGGGGGGGGGCGAGGAGAAAATGATCGAGGCCGGTGCCACGGCCAAGGAAAATCGCAAGCGCTTTCGCGAGACTATACCGAGAAGAATCGACGATGGCGGTTTCGTGACGGGAAGCCGGTTATCCTCTCGCAGATTTCTAATCTCTAACAACCACCCCATTCACATCCCCAAACTACCTCGACTGATCTAATGCAAAACAGAAAAGACAGGAGAATTCAAGGACAATGTTATATTGTGCCCTTTTCGGATAATTGAGGCGGAAAATTAATTTTTATTTCGCAGTCCCCTGCAGATTTTAATGACCATATTTGACGACGACGTCATTCCGTTATTTAACACTAAACCTACCGACATTTCATGTATACCTAATCATGAGCGGTCAAATAACCGCTTAAAAAAAAAATACGTATCTTAATATAGAGAGACATGGTATGAAATTTTTTCGGAAAGTAAACAATAAAGAAAGTTGTGAATATTGAAAAATGGGTTTTATGTATATCATAGGAAAAGTCAATAACATGATGATACAGAAACGTTGAATACAAGAAATTCTAAACGAAATTTTAAAAACGGTAATTTCACCGCGCGTTAGTAGGTTTAGTTTTGTCGAAGCCATTTTCTAGTATTTCGTACTTATTCTAGTATTACTATGTATTATTTTATTCTAGTATCTCGTCGGTCTCTACAAAGTCTAAGAAATCATTCAATTGCAATAATGCAACAAGATTGTTGCATTATCGACTAAGTTCTTTTACGGTTTCCATAGGGGCGGTAAACGCGTCGACGATATTTCCAGCTGATTTCTAAACGAGCCGCGACGAACGGCGAAGCGGATTCCAGCAAAAAAGGGAAGCGATTCGGAGAAGAAACGCGCGCGCTCGCGTTCTCCCCCGCCATCTTCGACGCGACACCGTTTCTAATCTCGTTTTCGCTGGCAGCCGAGCAACAAATCGGCAAAACGTTCACCGACTGGTCCCGATTCGCCGGACCGAGTCGGATATCCGACGGCCTCTCACTTCGGATATCTCCTCGCCGCGATTACCCAAGTGGTTATACGTCCGCCGTGCACTTTCATCGCTTACCGGTCCGGTGTTACCCGAGAATTACTCCGGCAGTTACTGCAAGTCGCGCCAATAGGAACCGGACCGGGATTCGCGGAGAAAGGGGAGAGAAAGGGGAGAAAGAGGCGGCGGAAAGAGAACCTCTCCCCCTTTCTCTTCCCGATCGAATAGAACTCACAATCTCCTCGAGATTTATCTTGCCCGTTTCCAATCGGACGCGATCTTTGCCCGTTTCTTTCATTATTCTGATATTCAACGGTGCTATTTGTCGGGCATTAAATAACGAGTCTCGACGGGGCCTTCTCCTTTCTCTTGAATGCACTATCTCTTCGCGGCTTGTCTTGATGCGAACGTCCCTTTTACTCTTAGAAACTTCTAATCCCTCGACTATCATTGGAAATTCATTTTTATCCTGATTCACACCAGAACCTCAGAATTAATCAGAAGGATTAATGGGCGTTCGATTGACACGTTGACTGCCGTGTCTCCCCTATATGGGTGACGGAATTATTTGTCCAGGTTTTAACATGAATTTGTACGTTAATATATTCATTGTGCCACATTTGATTAGGATCTGTAAAACACAACAAACTTGGAGGACTACTCTATATCACACATTTAATTTTTATCAGTTTTTATTTCATTAAATAACTTACCTTGATTTTATGGAGGTTTCCAGTTTGGCAGTCAACGTGTTAATGGAACGAACACTTAGTTTCAATACTGAATTACGTTCTTATTAATTTATACAATAAACCGTGTTGGATCGTTTTAGTCCGAGCTATTTACACATATAGTTTTTATTAGAATGACTGGATTAAGAATGACTGGTGTCTTTCGCGCGTTGCGTAACAAGCTGAGAATTATAAAATACAGCCATATAAGTGAAAAATTATTAATAAAGGGGAGGTTAAGAGTAAGGGATGAATTAAGGATTTTTATCTGGTAGGTACAGGCTGTTGTGGAATGATTTAGAAAGATCGGGGTTGACATCCACAGACACTATAAAAATCATCACAGACAATAAACATTATCAAACCATCTAATAACCATCAATTGAAGCTCTCAATCTCCTTCAACAAATGTTACAACCTCGAATTTCTCTTTCCCTGCAAAATTACAGTTTCCAGGCTCCGTCAGAGAAAGTAATCAACAATCACCAAACCTGTAATCCATAAACGATTAAGGGAATTTTATTCTGCGTCTCGTAATTATCATCCCCTCTGATTGGGGTTGCAGTCACCGTAAAAATGCTCTGAAAATTGTAAACGACAAGTTACTACATTGATCATTTAAAAATTCAATATATTTCTCTTCAATCTAAATTTTCTTCGAGAAAAATGCCACTCACATTTAATGTTCACAGAATATACTAAGAACAGATTTAAAAATTTTTCCCGCCACTTTACTCCTCGCAAAAGCAAACGATACATTCCGTATTTCATTCCCCGTCGCATAATTTCAGAGGACCAAGATGGACGTTCCGCCCTTTGTTTAACACCAGGTTTACGGGACCCGTCAAAATGGCGGGTTCTAATATTATTAATTCACGATTATTGAGATTGTGAAGATCCATCTACGTGGAATGACTCAACAAACTTATTTCCTTCGGTATACATTATTTAAAAAACGGCTGAAAACTTGGATAGACACATTCTTCTTATTTTTATAAAGTAACGTAAAATACTCACTTTTAATGCTCCGTAAACCTAGTGTTAAGGGTTGCTCGACCCCACGAAGAGACATTATTAAAAATCATAGCCCGCAACTACCATCGTTCGAAGTTCTCGATTCTCCTTCACAAATTTCTCTTTCCCCAGCAAAATGACGGTTTTCCAGGCCCCCTCGGAGAAAGTAATCAACAATTACCGAACCTATAATCCTCGGGCATTAGGAGATCGGAGCGTCAGACAGCACGTAACCGAATTAAGCCGGTCGATCTCCGGAACGACGATGATCGCGGTATGATCTACGAGTCCTTGTTCCGTCGGTTGCTGGTTGGAAAGCGTTCCTCCCTCGTTAGCGGCGCGGCCGTGTAATTGATATTTCAATGAACGGGAGAAACGCGCAGTAGAAACTCGCCGGCAAGGTCGGCCGATTAAAACCGGAGAGAAAAGAGAGGCGTCCCGCGCCGACTTTCGAGGGATTTTCACTCCCGGACGAACAATGCACCGCCGGGGACGATTAGGCGCGGCCTCGTTAGGGGCACGCGTTAATTTCCCGCGGACCGATGCGATGGGAGACCTTACCGGGAAGGGGAGGGGGGGGGGGGGGACAGTCGCGAGACAAAACGAATGATCTCGGACCAGCCACACGTGGGAGACGCGCCGTTTCTTTTTTCCATTCTGCCCGTATCGCGGCCGATGGAAAGCTGAAACTTTCATGAAAGTGCATCGCGTGCTGTTACGCGGACCACGGGGCACGGGGGGGCCCCTCGAGTATAGTGAAACGGGGTGGTAGGGGCCCGCGGACCTCCCGTTCCTCCTTCGATCGGTTCTCGAAACGATCCTTCATCCTACAGAATTTTTTACCGCGTCGGATCAACCCTACTCTCGATATCTTCGACCCCTTTCGCGGAGAATTGAAAGAATTTTTTTGTGGGGCTTCCGGTTCTGAATTGTCAACAGCATGATCGCGGGCGGTGCGTATTTTCTTCCGTACCGTTGCACGATTCTTTAGAGCACGCCTAGGGTGGCGAATTTCTGAAAGTTGAAGAGAAGAGACGTCGGTGGTGATGTATAGGAAATAATTAGACTGCGGATTCTATGCATTTATGACAAGAACGAGTAGTTGCAATTTGAAGCAATGAATAGATTGAAGCTATTTAAGAATATTAATATGTTGGCGTCAGCTTGTCAACATTATTAAAAGAAGAACTTCTTGCTCTCGATATCTTCGACCCCTTTCGCGGAGAATCGAACGAATTTTTTGTGGGCACTTCCGGTTCGGAATTGTCAACAGCATGATCGCGGACGATGCGTATTTTCTTCTGTACCGTGGCACGATTCTTTAGAGCACGCCTAGGGTGGCGAATTTCTGAAAGTTGAAGAGAAGAGATGTCGGTGGTGAACGTTCGATCTTCAACTTCCGGTTTCACTGATAAAATACTACCAACGATTTTGTATGCCGATTGTGACATTTTATTGATTTGCTATGGTTTTCGAGTGTAGAACGTTTCATTGTTACGATCTTTTAAAATAAATTACTGGAGGAGTCAAGTGTTCTAGATCTTTGACCTTCCATTTCCGGTTTGAATGATTACAGCTTTTTTCATTGATGAAGCTTCTTCGAGCATGCATTGTAGCAGAAATATGTTCTGGTAAATAAACGTACAGAGATGGTGGCATCCATGTTTAAAAATAATTGAGAAGAGCTAGGTCCATCTTCAACTTCCGGTTTCAATAATAATATAATTTCTTGTTGTGTAGAAACGACTAGGCTTGAAGTAGTACTATGATTTTGTTTAAAACGATTCTCTGCATGACCAAGTTCTAGGTCCTGAATCTTCCACTTCCGGTTTCGACGCAAGTGCAACGATTTTTTAAATTAAATTGTACCGTCGAGAGAACGCTGTACAGGTAGGACAACGTGCGAACACTTCTGCCGAAGCGAATGGTGACAATCAGTTCATGATCGATTGCTAATTGGACGGTCGTCGATGGATTTATTTTTATCGATCGTTCGCCCCGATCGATTTCGAATCTCGCCAGACGAATGGACGTGACGCTACGCGTGTCGGAAGCGATCGAAAGAGAAAGAGAAAGGTGAAGTGCACGCAGCCTGCACCGGTGTGCACGTCCGGAGAAGAAAGTGCAACGACGATGACGTCTCCGCTTACCTAGCGTTGGGAACGATTCTCTCCTTTCTCGGGGCCCCGGTAACAATGCAAACATTGAAGTTCTTAAATCGTAAATCACGAACCAGCGTTTCACGTTAATTCCACTGTAATTACTTTCCTTCGTTAAAAAATAAGAACAAGAAAAAAAAAAGAGACTACTGTTCTCTCCGGTAACCTAACGTGACACAATAGGACGCGCTAAGAAATTAAAGCACGCTTCTTAGACTTTGTACGTAACCGCATCTGTTCTCCTAATTACTACTTTCAATCTATTCTAGTTTCCAGAGTTAAATAAAAATTAAAAAAAAAAATGATTATCTAGTGTAGATTGTATCCATTTTGTGGTATTGATTTTCTTAGTAAAAGGTGCTCGGAGATCAGTAAATAAATAATTCGATCAGAAGTCCGTAGTGGCGGTGGTTGTTAAAAATGAACAGATAACAATGTAATTGATGTAAAATATTACAGAGCATTTTCACTTGGAAAACGACACACTTCAGTTGGAGTATTCAAGCTGATTATCAAGTTCAACGAGTGCTGACAAGCACTTGGATAAACAAGTATGCCATCTGGCAAACATTCCCAACTGCAATTGTCAATTGTTTCGCCGACTGCCAGCTCTCTCCTGATAGCGTCGAACAAATCCCATAGAAGTCTGTCTCACCATAAATTTCCCAGTAACCACCGTTTCATTATTACATTAATGGAACTAGATGTACAAAGTAAAAATGAATTTTATACTTAGCCGTCTAGTTTTGAAAGAATTCAGCAAAATATATTTTCATCCCCTAAAATTGAACACCATTTCCAACCAAAAATAATTCAGGAAAATATATTTTCATCCCCTACAATTGAGGACCATTTTCGTCCAAAAAGTATTTAATGAGATACATTTTCATCCCCTAAAACTGAAGACCATTTTCGACTAAAAAGAATTCGATAAAATATATTTTCAACCGCTAGTGTCACGGAATATATTAACTTCAAAAATCGAAATGTACTTTCAACCCCTAACATGGAGGCCTATTTTCACCCCTTAATTGTGGACGTTTACAAATTAAAAACACGTGGTGAATATTTGTTTCGAGACTTGTCTACCAGGTGAATTCATACAAAATGGCGGTCCCATTTTGAGTGTATGAAAATTTGCAGTATGGTTTTTGCAAGTGAAGATGGTAGTTCCGAGCTCGGCAGTCGCTGCCAATCGCTACCCATCGCTACCTGCAATTCCCACCGTCGCCATAATCTCCACCACCTTCAAGTACCTCCTCCTGCCACCTCCATACCTGTGCCCTCCCCTCTCCGAGCTCGTCGAAACCCTGAAACCACGGGAGAAGAGACCAGACCTACCTCAACAAGTTCATGCGACCTGCATCGGCGAGCCGAGCCTTATGACGAGGCACTTTACCTACAGAAAATATGCGTCCCGACGGGCCGAGCTTTACGCAACAGCCTCGTCCAACAGGATTTATTTACCACGAAGAAACCGAGCCACCATTTTCTAAACATTTTCGCTCTGGAAAAACTCTTCTTCAGCCTCTCCGCGAGACTCGATTCGACGCATTTTTTAAAAAGTCTTGCGGTAATGTCTGGATATCTGTGAACTAATTAATTATTTTCTTACAAAGCTTTTACCGACATATTTCTCACACTTTTCTGATTAAAATGAGTCCAAACACGACACCGTTCGGAACTTATTTGTGCGTGCAATTCACGTTTAAATGGAACCTCTATTATCCGAACCGCGTTCAATGACATCCGCATTTCTGTTCTTTGTCTGAATATAAAAATTTCCATTTAGCTTTACTCAGAAAGCGGAATATAAATTTTTCTATTATTTCAACACGAATATTCTACAAATATTAGTTCCACTTAATCTTGTATTACACAAGCAAACATAAACCAAACCGCGTCGTGTTTGGTATCATTTCAATCGGGAGAACGTCGCGAACATGTCGGTAAAAGTCTCGAAAAGAACGGTTACGAGTACAACGTAGAATCACGTGAAAAATTATGGTTACGACCGAGGACTTCGAAGCAGACGCGGATTACGTTCGTCTTCGGATGTGGGAAGGATCGATCGGTTCGACGGGCTAGATCTCGGGGCTAAGTGGAACGTGGACTATGGTTGTTTTGCTCGCGAATCGTCGGCTCGAATTGCCTGGGCCCCGGGGGCGGCGGTTCGCAATTCGCGGTTTTAGTATGTCACGTGAAAGTTTCGCCGCGCATCGGTTCGATTCGCGCGCTCTTTTCCCTCCCACCCTGCCTCCTACCCTAACGGTTTCGAATTTGCGAAACGAGGCTAACACCGCCGGAAAAATCGCGACTACGCCTCGCTTAGAAAGTTGACCGCGAACGCGATCGGATCCTAACCTCCGGCGATAGTCGCCAGCCCCATTTTCATTCATATCCTGCACGACTATCCTACGCCGCCGACGCGAACGCGTTTCACGATTATTGCCACTGCAGAATCTGTTCGCGAATTCGAGCCTTTTCTCCGCGATCGGTCCGCGACCTGTCAACACTTTCCAAGCGATTCGCCATTTTTATGTCGCGCAACTGGGACGCCGTCAAATTTCAGCCGATAGATTCTATAGGACGCAACGCTTCTGCGAAGCTGCGCTAAAACGGTGAAATTTTGCGACGATTCGCATGCTGGAATTTCTTGCCGATTTTTCAAGTCACGCGCTCATGAGAATTCGCAATACAGACTTTCTGGAAGCAGAAATACACAAAAAGTCAGATTACAGATTTCCCGAAGTCACAAATGCTTTAAAAATTCGCAATCTAGATTTTCTTAAAGCAAAAATATATAAAAATTTAAATTCTAGAATTTTTCAAGTCACGGGCTCATGAGAATTCGCAATACAGACTTTCTGGAAGCAGAAATACACAACAAGTCAGATTACAGATTTCCCGAAGTCACATATGCTTTAAAAATTCGCAATCTAGATTTTCTTAAAGCAAAAATATATAAAAATTTAAATTCTAGATTTCTGGAACTCGCGCGTTCACGAGAATTCGATTTTCTGAAGTCGCAATGCCTAAAAATTATATACACGAAAATTTACATTCTGGATTTTTCTAAGTCATAAGTGCCAAAAATTACATATTTTCTGAAAGCACAAATACATGAAAATTTAAATTCTGGATTTCTTGATGTCACCACTGCATAAAACTTGGCGATCTAGATTTCGTTGGTAATGATAGCATAATTTCTGAATGTTTACTGTTTCATTTTTTCGTGTGTATCCCAGTTTTGAAAGAAGTCTTCTTTCTAGCAACTGAACGAAACGAAAAATGTTGACAGAAGACAGGAACATGATTACTACGTTACAAGCGAGTTCTAAATATAATTTTTGCTGATCTCGTGTCGCGTAACGCACACAATTCCGAGTCAGTTCCGGAACAAAGTCCAAGGAGGTTAACAATGCTTCCCGTAACGTTTCAACAATATCTCGTAAATTTAAGACGAGAAAACAGAGTGGCATCGACATACTTACGCTTCCCGCCCCCCTGGCACGCGTATTAATTATTATCGAATCCGATTGTATTCCCGCTTTCGTTCGTACCCTCTCGTGCTAAAAGTGCGGTAACGCACGGCCATTAAACGGGAACAATGAGCAGTAAACGCGAATCGAGTAATAAAATCGACTCGTGATGCTATCGACGAGTTTTTCGATACGCTTAATTGCTGCTCGGGGAAATTAGTGCGGAAACACGACGATAATATGCGAATTTATTGTTTTGCAGGAGAGCGGTTGTTGTTGCCTTGGGTGTCGCGGTTTCGAGAAAATGTTTATTAGGAAGTCGAAATTTACAATTCTTCGGGACTTGTGGATTATGCTTCATGTCGAAACTTTCGAATTTTTGATGTTCTGTTTCGGAGCTTTCAAAGTTTCAAACATTTTGTTTCAGGTGCTTTTAATTTTCAATATTTTATTTCAGAGCTTCCAAATTTTTTATATTTTACTCTAGAGCTTTCAAATGATCAATACTTTACTTCAGAGCTTTCAAATTTTCAATAGTGTACTTCAGAGCTTTCAAATTTTCAATATTTTACTTCAGAGCTTTCAAATTTTCAATGTTTTACTTCGGAGCTTTCTAATTTTCAATATTTTACTTCGGAGCTTTCTAATTCTCAATACTTTACTTCAGAGCTTTCAAATTTTCGATACTATACTTCAGAGCTTTCAAATTTTCGATACTATACTTCAGAGCTTTCTAATTTTCAATATTTTACTTCAGAGCTTTTAAATTTTCAATATTTTACTTCAGAGCTTTCAAATTTTCAATGTTTTACTTCGGAGCTTTCTAATTTTCAATATTTTACTTCGGAGCTGTCTAATTTTCAATATTTTATTTCAAAGCTTTCACGTTTTTTAATATTTTCTTCAGAGCTTTTAAATTTTCAATATTCTACCTCAGAGGTTTTGATTTTTCAATATCTTATTTCAGAGTTTTCACATTTTCAATATTTTACTTCGGAGCTTTTAAATTTTCAATATTCTACTTCGGAGTTTTCTAATTTTCAATGTGTGCTTCGGACTTCTCGAATTTTCAATTACCGGACACCGGCTCCATTAAATGAAATAGTCGACTATTATACAAATCGATTAAACATTTAATTATATTAGCAAACTGACTGGCGCCTAAGACGTACATTCCCAAGAAGTTAAATACCAAACTGGTTCGACGAATTTTATGTTTTAAACGCTCAGTGTCCGTCAATCAAGATTCTTAAAGTCTCCCAGTGAAATTCGAACAAAAAACCAATCTAGTAATTTACTCTATTAAAAGGCATACTAAAACTTCAAACGAACGCTTTTATATAGCTGTATGTTGAAGAAGTTTATTGATTTCCACGATTTAAATGCTCAACGTCCGTCGATCAAGATTCTTCAGGTCTTCTACCCCACATTTCATAATGAAACCCTAACAAAAACGGATTCCAGTTACTCATTACATACAGCGACTACCTAATACTTAAAATTTCCTTCTAGGAATCGAAATATCAAAGCAGCTCACCGATTCCCACGATTCGATGGGCATTAATTGATCAATGAAGATTCCTAAAAGGGTCTTCTGGCATAAATCCTCGTTTGGACATTTTTGTAAAGAAATCAGTCTGCTCTTTTGTTTCAAGGTTTTGCATACATACTTTCCATCAAGTGGACCGTACAATATAATTTTTTGAAGTCAAAATACTCAAAATCTTAGGAGTTATACGTCCTTGAAAGGGGGCATCCAAAGAAACCTTATTGACTGTCACGATTCCAGCCTTTCTATTATTTTACACTCCACAAGTTTCTTATGGATCACTCTGAGATACCGATCCTGAAGATCCTGTCTTCAATTTTAATTCAGACGCCTAATGTTATTTTTAAATAAATTCTATTCCCACCTCAATCAATGCAATCGTTGCAACGTTCAACGTTACTATTCAAAATCGGACATTTCATGTGCAACATCCTCCTGGATCCATCGGGGAAACGAAGATCCAGAATGTTCTTGTTGCAGAAGTCGAAGAGGTACGGTTCAGAAAGAACTGGCACAAGAGGAGCGAATATCGGTTGCGCAACGCGATCATGGTCGGAGGATCCGCGGTTCGTTCATAAGTTTCGAGCAGCGGCCTTCGTGGAAAATAGGCCAGTCGATACACGAAGATAACAATTACGGCCGATACGATAGTTTCTTGAACGAGGCAGGCTGAGAAGCGCGCGCGAGTCGTCGTGCCTCGAGACCGATGCTAATCGAGACCGATACTAATTATGTAACGGAACGGTGGTGTATAGATCGCAAGGCCTACCACGTGTCACAGCCTACGATCGCTTAAATCAATCGCGGGGCACAATCGTTCCATATGAACGACACCGGCTCACGCCGTGGCGTGTTACACGTGACAATCGAGCGGAATCCGCTTGAAAAAAAAAAAAATAAATAAAATGCGATCGTTGAGTCGCCGTGAACTGATTTGTTAGTAATCGGAGCTGACTGCCTCATAAATCTAGATCGTGTAACGGAGATGTAATAAATGGACTGCTCGGGACTTTACGCGGACTTTTTCTGGACGAGTTGCCGGCGCAGATAAGCTGCCGTTCAAGGATCCCGCGGATTTTTCTCCGTTTGCCGCGCAGGCTATTTTCAGTTCGCGATTTGTTCGGCTCGGGAAACCGTATCGGCGTTGCGATCGGTTTCATTGTCCTCGTTGCGCAAGAAAATCGACCGCCGAATAAGAATTCCTATTTTACTCCGAGTCGACCATACATCTAGATTGCAAAAATTATATTCTAGTCAATGTCAAATGTAACTTTTTAAACGTTCGTAATACGATTCGAACGAGACCGAATGTTTTCGCAGGTTCAAAGATGACGACAGTGACCCCGGTGATGCGTTTTAACGACATCTCGTAAAATGGAGGAGAGGAAACACACATCCTCGCTCGCTCACCAATGATTATCGAATTCGATTGTTTAAAAGTAACGATGCAGCTTTACGCGTAAGCAGTGCATGAACCTCGACGACAATTAAACCCGAACAATGGACAGTTAACACAAATTAGGTAATAAAACCGTGAAGAACTGAATGCGCTTTTGGTAAACACGGATTCATCGTTTATTCCGATGACGAGGTATAAATGATGCTCGATAATGCAGTAACTTGAAACGCACGATTTTCCAATAAGTTCATACAATAATAAATACTGGGGTTACAGTGAATAAATGAAAGGCAAATAATGATCAGCGAGCCACGAGCAGCGTCGCCATCTTGTAACACAGTATTCCAAAGCACTGTGTCAGAAAAGTGTTCTTGCTAAGAAAACCATTGCAAAAATGAGCAGATAATCTGCGAAACAGTTCGGGCACCATCTTGAATCGATTTTTCTAATGGTGTTTACGATTATATCCGCAATTATTAATATTAGCGTGGATTACTTGGAAGACTCCGCTTCGCTGCGCAGTAGCTCTGCGCACCTCACGCGGTCCGCCATCTTCACTACAGAATTACGAGCTGTAGAAAACTCACGAACCTTCTCGAATTTATTATAACCAACGTATCGAATCAATCTTTTTCAAATTGCACAGCTATTTTCCTGCGTTATTAAGGTAACAGAAAAACATTTTTCCTGTTCAAAAGCGCCAGAAACCACGTCGTTAAAAATCAAGAGACAACACCGTAGAAGGAAATAAGGAAGTAAACAGCAAAATTCGAGGAAGAATCTCGTCCGAGACGTTCGATGGTTCGTAGGAGGATTCGCAACGGGTCCGGAGGTCGTGTTGATTCGCCAGTGATTTAATTCACTTGCGAGAGACCGGATGAATCAACGTTCGGCCGATAACCGGTCTCGTAATCCGCTGGTTGCGAGGCTCGGTTTCATCACCGATGTGTGCGCGCGCGTGTGCGTCGGCACACGAAATGTTTTCTGTTATTGGAATCGCTCGGCGAGAACCATGATTGGGGAGTTAGGGGGGCAGGTCTGCGGTTTCATTAGAGAATTGTTTATCGGCGATTAGAGCCGCGGAACGCGATACCGGCAACGCCGTCCTACAAAACGATCGTTTATCATCGGCCGGAGCGCGATTAGAGGAAGACGTAACGCTCGGTTACGTTGCGTCACCGATAGCGCGTAAGTAACTATACTACAGCACGAATGCCAGACAGCTACGAGGGAGCTCGCGGTGCCATGAATGCGATCTAATCGTCGGCTCAGCAAATAGACGCGATAACGTTGCGTGCAACGCTCGGACCGACTGCCTTCAAGAACGATTCGAGCCTGATTCAAGGCATTCGCTGAAACGGCTGATTGCCGGCTGACGTCGGGAACGAAACGACCGCCGCTGACGTCTGCTGATTCTTTCCGCGAAAACAATCTTCTTTCGTCTAGGAAAATTTCCGGTGATTTGTCTGATTCGCCGCTGATTCCTCCAGGTTCAGTCCAGATTCGTTTCCCTCTGGATTTCATTGGTTCTACAGCTGTAAATTTGTCGACTCTCAGGTACGATTAACAAATAATTACTAGACTGTTTATGCAAAATAAAAATTTTCCTTCTGAATTGCAACAGACTGGAGTGAAATAGAAATTTATTTTCTTTCGCAATATGTTTAACGGAGTGGAAATAATATAACAGTATTTTGAACATCTTCTCATGTTTTTACTGTTTTAACCCTCAGCACCCTGTACCCTTTGCTGTATCATTATTCAAAATATTTTTTACATTATTAAATTTGTTTGCATTTAATAAATTACTAAATACTTCAGCATACAAATTGCATCAGTGAATTGCACCAAGGAAAATATTCTAGGTCGGAAGAAATGTTTCGTTTTGGAGTCAAAATAGCTTCGAGTGCAAGGGGTTAAATTACACCTACTCATTTTTGCCATAAATGCATAAAATCCGCGGTCTAATAATTACCGAAGAAATTCCTCCATTTTCCAATTAGACTGCGGATTTTTATGCAAAGAAATCCAGCGGGCAAAATATATAACATACTTATTGGAATTATTAGTGGAAGAAACATATTTGACTGCTGCTTCTCACAATCGATATAAACAATTTTTATTCTGGCACAAAGATCTGCAGTCCAATTATAATAATTTCATTAGCCGCGATTTGTCTGTTTCTTCAAGCTTCAAAGCTGGCTGACGAAGAGATGTATCTCACCGGGTCGTCTATCTGCTGTTTCGATCGAGAGATCGAGAGATCGAAGGGGACAGTGGCTCCTAATATTAGGCAGAGACGGATAAGATTCTACTCGTACGAAGAGATCCGCGATTGAAGATAGTACACAAAAGAGGAATTTAAGCCGGCGACCTAAATATTTTCCGCGATATGTTTTTCCCAGAGCTGGATGCATTAATTCTCAAAATGGCGGCCCGTTATCTGGATACTGTGAGAGTTAAAAAAATGTTTGTTAAAGACACGTGTGCAATACATGTGTCTAAGTAATGAACGCTGAATGGAGCAGAGGATCCATTACTCTGTAATCATTAAAAATACCATTTACGCATAAATTAACAGTATTATTCAACAATAAAGAATTCAGATCAACTTTAATCGTCCCGGCTGCGCTACATTTCGCTTAAACCAACCAATACTACCAATTAATCAATACTACACCGTAGAAATCCATGCATTTATGATATCGGTAACCAGCCTAATGGTAAATATTAATGACATTTTCAGGAGACATTCCTCCGCTGAATAAAATAAACCGTTCTGCCCCACTTTCGACGAGAAGATCAAGAAGAACAGGAATCTGATTAAAATTCCGCAGACGGATCGTTAGTCACGACTGTTATGCGACTCTTCTCCTGACATAACCGCCGCTTGGCCAGAAATTAGAGCGACTATCTCTCGTTACTCGACCTCGGTGGAATTTCGAAACTCTAAAAAGGCGAGCATTAAAAAAAGAAATGGATACTGATTCACATACTGATTCACTTGGGCACACAGAGGTCGTCCGATCGCAACGGGCGCGATAAAGAATTGCAATGTTGATCCGCGAGAGAAAAAGAGATGGAAGGCTGCACGTGTAAGCGCATTAAATGTTGCACAGCATTGATCGACCGTTACCGGGCTGATAAGGACGTTTGCGCATCAGACGATGATTATCGTCGTCGATAAGCCTGTTCGAGGTGACATTAGACAGCGTCTGGCACGCTAATTGCGCAACCATTTTTGTTTATCCGTCCGCGTTCCGTTGAAACCCGAAAAAATTGTTTCCTGGATCATTCGCGTTTCATCCTGCGCGACACGAACGATATAAAACCTGTCTCGGTCTCGATGGAAACGATCCTAACCGGGTTCGAGGAAATTCGATTATGTCCTCCCGGTTTCCGCGTCTGGGAACTGCAATTATTGCAATCTTCGTGCTAAGTAAGTGGAAAATCTGTTGATAGTTGCGCAACTCGTTGCGGAGAGATAATAACGCCGGTCCTTTGGGGTCGAATGACTGCAAATTTTCTTTGCGAACTAAATAATGTAAACAGATTTGTGGTTGACAGGCACGATTAAGAGGATAATCATCAACGTTCTGCTGTTGCCGTTCAAGAGTAGAACGGTCGGAAATTTTTGCTCGGTCCGTTCGCGGAGCAAAAATGCGTCTTTCGCGGCTCGTTTATTTCGGTGCAGGCCGGCAACGATCGTTTATTTCGGATTCCCTTCGATTCCATGTCCCACTGGTCCACTCACCGGCTAATTCTATTGTTACATAAATACGACAATGGCCGTGGCGACATAAAAGGAAGTCGCGCACGGCGGACGGTGCCTATTTCCGGCCCCGAAGCCCGTCTTCGGGTTCGATTTTCAGCCGAGTAATTGGGCCGAGCCCGTCGATTCCTCCTGGAATCCTCGCCTCCTCCTTTTCTGTCTCCTTTTTAGAGTCCTTCAATTAGAGTACCGCGCACCGTCATCGCCCCGACGCGACGCCCATCCGATTAGGCGAAAAAATAGGCGGCCCACGGTCTGCGAATCGAATTCCTCGATCGGACGCTTGCTCTGCAACGCGACGGCCAGTTTCTCGTCTTCGATCCACAATCTCTCATTTTCTAACGTATATTAATATACGAAAAACACGACCTAAAAGCGAAAACTGCGAAAAGTGTAAGTTGCATTGGAAAACTTTTCCGTTAAGCTTTAACACTAGATGTACCATTAAAAGTTCCCTTATAAAAGTGAAAAGATATTTATTGCGATTACTATATATTTGCGGATCTATATGCAAAATAGAAATTATTCAAGTCTGCTCTGAGAATCAGAAGTTAGGCGAAACTGTATTTCCTCTTTTAATAATTCTAACGAGTCAAATATAATGTGACGATTCACGGTCTCTGCTGTCAAAGGCAACGTTAAAAATATTTATGAGAAAAGAAATCTACCGAATGAATTCTCACGAAAGTATCTTGATAAATTCGATGACTGTGTTTAATAAAGAATCTGAAATGGTGACAGGCAAGCTGGTTAATTAATTAGCGGTTATTTGGTCTTCGGTGAATCATCGGGGGACAAGATGGCCTCCGTCGGACCACGGGGAAATCGCGCGACAACTTTCCTGTCGGATCGCTGGTTGCTCGACGAAAGGAACGTTTCGTTGCACGGCAACTGTTCTTCCGGTTGACTCATGGCAACGATAGCGACACCGAATAATCGGCTTACGTGTCCGCCGTCACGTAAAGATCGCCGCCAGCACCGAGCCGACTGCTCTATTTTCATCGTTCGATTCGCTTTATCAATCGTCCCGCTAATGTGCAATCCGCTATCTCTCCTCGCGGAATTAACTATTCGTTCTGTGAAAATCAAACGCCGATAACCGCTCGTTCGCGGAACCTGCAATCTCGACGCGACGCAGCATTGTATAATCTCGTCCTTCGGCGCGTTCGGAGACTTTTCACTTGCCGGCAACAGGAACACGGTTATTTATTCATTACTTACAAGAACAATTGCTCCATTTAACTACCAGATCGTGGACAGACTATTTCGCCATTGTAAAATGGAGGTTGCTTGGGCTTGGCTACGCTCGCAGCTTTATTTACACATTTTTCCACACATATATTTGGACTCGTGCTGACTCGCTCGTCTTTTACTTTCAATTTCTTTTGAAAATTTCTGTAATCATTTCCTCTGACAAACAGCAAAATTATTGTAAATGTTCATGTTCTTGGATGATCGCGGATTTATTTACATTTGAGGCATGAACATATGCATTGTGACGCATAGTAATTAAATTACTATTTTAAAATGTTAATGATGCTTTTTATTTGTTAACTCGTAGACCTTTTCCCTAACACGATTTTATACCGCATAGAATATTAAACAAATTTTATAGTGTATAGAATGTTATCAAGATTTTATGTGCAATGTATTTTGTATTTTCAAGTGATGTATAACAGAGAAAGATATATTATACTATCACTGGAACACCAAAACATCTTGACAGAAAAATCGGTAGAAATTCTAACAAAATTCCTGCGTCAACTAACAAATTTATCTACGCCTTGTAATATGTCATAACCTGGACTGTAACATTTTATACTCTCCCAATAGGCAAACATTTGTTAAAAATTCCGAGACTCGAGGTTAGATCGACTCTAAGACAACTGCGTTCTGTTCTCGCATACTTCGGAAGAACGTGCAACTTCGCGGAAACAAAACATTGTTATCGTGACAGAAATATGACTGGAGGAGTACACAAAACAAAAATCTGGTTCATCTGCTACGCCTGGGTGCAAAAATCCCAGTTTCCCCCGATCATTCTCATTCATGAAATCATAGTTGAAACTAGGCGACTCGTTAGCGCGGCGTCGCGAATGCGAGGGACGCCCGCTGAAAATAGCGGTAGCGATTATTAATACGTAACTGTCGTTATCTACGGTTTGCCGTGTGATATAACCAGTAAACATCGATCCGAGCCGTGGAAGGACAGTTTTAGATAATTCGTCCGACTGATAATCCCTCTTGGGGAATGAAATGATTCGTGCTTTGTTGCGCGTCGATCGTTGATGCAGGACAGTTCAGGCGTGTTCCAGCCTATGACAGCTTCCATAGTTAGCGGAGCGATAGTGGCAAGATAAAGTGTCAATGCTCGTGGTAATCGGCGAGCGATTCACTGTGGTGCACTGATTAGAACGTTACGGTCTTCTCGGAATACCAATTAATTCCACTCCAGACACATTACGAGCTGCTGCCGCGATAAATTCCGAATTTTTCAGGCAACTCGAATTCTTTCACAGATTTATTTGTTAATGGAATCTGAAATTTCGCATGTAGAATTCAAGCTCAGTGTAATAAACGTCGATATTATCTTCTTCTTCTTCTAGGAGAAGAATTTTATCTGCTCGAAATAATCAATTTTGAGAGATCTACTGGCTTAAGTTCTTGGGAATTTTTTCAAAAACGGTTCAATAAATAATATTTTCTCCATGAAATCGAATTATATTCGCTTCTGAAGACAATTTTTCGAGACCCCCAACAATTTTGTCGACGACGCGACTCGTAGAATAAATGTACATCCGTGCTGACGATTTCTGACGATAAATTTAATTGATGCCGATACCATTTTCTCCGTTGGATCGAATTTCTGTTTGCTTTCGGATTTCGTTCGCTCCAAAAAATAAATTTTGGCATTTCCCACAGCGCAGTCGATTCTTTCACGCGTGAAAAATAATATTCGCTTTTAATTTTCGAGTTTCACTCGATCGAATCGATCCGTACCGGGCGTCGATCGAACGGTTTAAAAATTTGCAACGCAAAGATCGGAGCGCCCACGATCGATCGGAGCCCTCGTACCCGATCGTCTCGATTCCGCGAGCAGAGAAACATCTTCGTCGAATTATTTTTTTCACTCCTCGTATGGAAAACATCGGCCTTCGCGGCTCGTCCGTGAGCCACGGTAGAATTTTCTTTGATCCACGTCACCACTTTATACGCTCGCCGTAATAGATACCACCTGCGCGATATTTCAATCGGCGAACAACCGATCGTCATTTCAGGCGATTATTTCCCTTTCCTTCCACGAAAATGACCGGCGCGATGCGTCAGATTTTTCAAGAACGATCCTGCGAACGGCTGCGAGTCATTGCTGCATGAACATGCTCCAACTCCTTGCTACCAGTCTCATAAAACGAATATGCCACAACTTTGTTAACTATTTTGAAGGAGAACGAGCTCCGATTACAAGTTTGTTATCGATAGACTGCGTGGATTTTGTGCGTTAAAAATGGGCAAGCACAATTTAAAGCAGTGGACATATTAAAAAGATTTAAGGACATCGGCGTATTTCAGCTTGATAAGCTAATTAAAAGAAGAAACAAATTTTCGTTTCGCTTCTGTGTTTTTGCGATCGATGCAAACATTTTTCATTTTGCATAAAGATCCGCAGTCTAGTTAGCAATTTCAAAAAGACACGAGTGCGAACACCAAGGTTTCATTTCATAAAGAAAAAATAGCTCCTTAAAGTGACATAATCGAATTCATCGAGCCAGGCATGACCCGGTCTTCGTCAAACGAACCTAAATATTAGCCCTGGTTTTCGAATCGTGGGTTATTGTCAATTTCGTGCAAAGGATGGACTCCAATAGCAAATTAGCTACCAATTTCAACAGGAACAGGTAACTGATAGTTTGCTAGCAATTTCAAAAAGAGGATACACAGTGAATTCTCGATATATGTCATCAACACGGGTCTATCCACGGACATATATCGGCCAGGAGATACTATTCTTTGATCCACGCTATCTTACACTTCTGAGGCCTCTAATTCCGCGACATTTATCATCCAGGCTTTGGCGACCTATACAGAGAAATCACTGTACTCCAATTCCTAGCGTGCTGTCAACTTCGTAAAAAGTATGTTTCTCAGCTTCAAGGTCGTTGCCAGTTGTCAAGAAGAACGAGCTCGGTTCGCCTATTAACCCTTTGCACTCGGCGCTATTTTCATTGTAAAACTAAATTTTTCTCTTCCGTCTTAGAATATTTTCATTTTATTCATACGAACCTGATCCGATTTCCACATACAATATTTCAACGTTTAGTAATCTGTTAAATACAAATTTTGTAATGCAACGAATACATTGTAGTATTTGTTGTAATTTCTTTGAAACAATGCCACAACAATTTCTAGTGGTGCTTCAGAGTCACCACTCGAGTGCAAAGGGTTAATTCTAAAAAGAGCAGGGGCCGTCACCAGAGCTTGTTACCGATTTCAACGGGAATTCTTAGAATGCCATAATTGAATGATACAGTGGTACATTCGAGTTGCTATATTCCCTCATCGCTAACTTCTACATTATCCCGAATCTAGACTCCGTCTAGAGTCCCTGGAGGATCAGATCCGACTGGCTCGAGCATCTTGCCATAATTTCAGCCTCGAGAGCTGGTCGGTTCAAAGGGTCAAGCTGGGAAATTCAACGTGCTCGCTTCCTCCTCGAGCGGGGCTGCCAAAAATAGCGGGTATAGTTACGCAACGGATCGGTAGCTGGCATGAACGGTACGCGCGATTGGAAATCGGCCCGGAGCTCGGTGACGCGAGCCGAGTGGGTGTCGCGAGGAGACAGAGAGGGAAGCAGAGCCGGAGAGAGAGAGAGAGAGAGAGAGAGAGAGAGAGAGAGAGGGAGGAGAGGGAGAGAGGAGAGGAGATAATCGCGGAACGCGAATTCCACGCCGCCTTACACGAACGCGAGCAATGTCGACCGATTGTGTCACACGCAGCACTGACCTCGCGCACTTCGACAGCCTTGCGCCCGCGTCGCGACGCTTTTTGCCAGCGAGTGTCACGATCCGGACGCGTGCTGCCGCCGTGCATTTTTCTCCTGTCGCCTTTGGAATCCCTCCTCTGTCCCCTCCCCTCCCGCCCAGTAATTCCCCCTCCCCCTCCTCCTCCTTTTTTCTTCTTTTGTTCTTTAATTGCCCACCCCGCCGTTATCGATCGATCTCTGTGAAACGGCGAAGCGATCGGGACAGAAATTGTCGTCGACGATCTTATCGCCTCGAAGAGTTCCAGGGACGGACAAAGGAACGATCAACTCGTCACGGTCAACACTATTTCCCCTCAAATTCGGCCGTTTCGTGCAGAATTAAAATTCTCCGGTTCAATGTCTGCGTTGCCGTATAAAAATTCGTCGCTCTGCGAAGACGGGTCCGTTTCGACCCGGAGCGCGAAAAATCCTCGTTCGGTCGGGGTCAGTTTCGAGCGGCTGCGATTTTATCTTCGATCTTGTCCGTTTCTGGACGCGACGTCTGACGCAACCCGCTGAGAAAACCGATGCTGGACGCTTCTCAGATATCCTAGCCGGTTCAATTAAGCATTCCATTGTTCCGTCATTACGGGAATCTTACGATCATCCTTGTAATCGCACCTGGATATCGTTACGTCAGCGTCCCCCCCCCCTCCCCCCGAGCAATCAGGCATCGATGCGCGGATCCATCTCCCGTTGTTCCGCTAATCCTCGTTCGCGTACCGTTCGAGGATCTATGACGACCGTTATTGTCCGTTTTAACCGTGACCGGGTCACCGGCGAGCGTCTCGGAATGCCTCGGCTAATTCTCAATCATAATCGCGAGGAATCGTTCGCTGGAGAAACTGTTCTCTTCGTTAATCAAAGCTCGAACACCTGTTTGTTCCATTTCGCATGGTACACGGTGTCTTTTGGAAATATTTTCTACAGGGACTTTCGAAGGGTCCAAAAAATTTTTGTCGGTTCGAAAAGGGATTTGGAGATCTCCGGGTTTAGGGGAATGGATCGAGCCCCGTCTTCCAGATTGAACACTGATGCACGGTGACGATTGATTTGTCGATCACGATCATTTCGTTGCCGCGACACGTGGACGATTCCATTCCGGGAACGTGACTTGGCAGCGGCCCGACGTACGTAGGAAACGCACGCGTGGAAGGACTCGTCGTTTCCGACGCTAAACTCGTCTCTGAATGGAAAAGTCGTCGCTGCCTAGCTGGCACTCATGTGTCAACGATGAACGGATGTTTTGCCAGCTACTGATCACTGCGTTCGACACCGATAATTGGTAGGAGAGCCGATTTTAAAACGTTTCGAGGAGAACGACGCAATTCGAAGAAACTCTATCCGCGAATAAAATGTCGATACCATTCTAAAACCGAATTATAATCTTCACGGTATTCATATTCCAATCGTATCATTTTTCGACTTTCAAGATTACGTTCAGGAAATTTGATAAAGATTCTGGACCAAGAAACTCTGTTATTTACAAATATATATTATTACCATTTATTCATTATTAGTCAAACGAAAAGTGATTATCGAAATCATCATTAACACGCTGACTGCCATGTCACCCATATGTGCTTGACGGAATTGTCTGCCCAGGTTTTGAAATGAATTTTTGCGTTAATATATTCATTGTACAAAAGATAGGGCAATAGGGCGCGTTGTGCTTATTGTATTCATTGTTGTTGTATATTCATTGTTGTTGTTATTCATTGTATTCATTGTTGTATTGTTTGTTGTTGTTGTCTGTTGTTCATTGTTCATTGTACTTGATTAGGATCTGTAAAATGCAAGAAAGTTGGAGAACTACTCAATATCATACTACATTCATTAAATAACTTACTTTGATTTTATGGAATTTTTCAGGTTTCTAGTTGGGCAGTCAAAGTGTTAAAATTGTACCACAATTTTTCTGACATCCACATGTAAATTATATTATTCTTTTATCGTCGCTGAAATCCATTATTATTTTTTAGGGATTCCCACCGAGAAATATCATTTTTATGTTACCGAAAAATGATTATATTATAGTTTTTGAATTGTGACCTTAGAGGAGGCTTGGTCCGAAGATCAGAACGACAACGACGTATCGGAGCACACGTCACGATTATTTAAACAACCGACGGCCGTATCAAGGTAAACAGCGTGCCCAATGGTCGGTGTCAACAATGTTACAAGGCGTTAATTAAAAATCATCCCGAAATAGCTGTTATCGCGTAACCAAAGGCGCGGTTGCTTAATCTATGGCCGAACGAAATTTCGCCGAGATAATCCTGCAAGATTGATACGTCTCGCGCGCAGGATTTGCGAAAGGGTTCAAACTGTGAGATTTATCGTTGTAATTTATGATTCCAGAGATCGCGAGCTCGATGTGGACTTAGGCCGCTGCGTTACAAACCGCGGGGCCATTTCCATTCTCGTTGGACCAAAGGTGGAGTGCCCTGAATCAACGCGTATCATCGTGGCTGCAACGATTTCTTACATATTTTCCAAAATAGCCTCGCTAAAATGTTTCCTCGATCATTAGACCTGTAAAATAAATAAATTTGGGAGTTCGTGTATAGAAGAAGGAAAAATATTCTTGTGATCGTTGAAACACGTTGTAATTTCTGAACAATGGGAAAGCATGGAAATTTCACTGAAATCGTTTACGTCGACAACTTACACGAAAGAAAATATTTATAATGCTCGTGAGAACGTATCTTCGTTCCACTTAACAGAGGAGCCCCGAAACTGATTACTTATAGGGTGATTACTTCCCTCCCTAGCTTTGATTTCATGGCAATCTTCGGGAATTTTTTTTTAATAAAGTATTGAACATAATAATTTGAAACTTGGTGAGCTCGTAGACTGATATTCGAAGAATGTACTGAAATTTTTCCAAGTGAATTGATTTTTAAACTGTTTGCTTAAAAATATTCACAAGAAGACTGTGTATTGATGATCTATAAGTTTGTACATCCGTTAATTCTTCAAAAAATTCGAATTATTATTGTCCTTTTCTACTGCTGTGTCGATTGTACGTGTTTTTGAAAAATAGTTTGCAGTTTCAGTGTGCGAAAAAACGACCGGAATGTGAATTCAGGACACACGAAGACAGGCCAAGCGTGAACCGTCACGGATTTTGGTAGGAATCATTGAAAAGGGTGAAACGAGGTTCAACCTGGCTCGGGCTAATGACGATTGTCGCGCGCCTCCGTTTCATTACATAATGCCGATTATACAAGAGTTGCATGTTGCGGTCGGATCAGGGCCAGCACGATATTACGTAGTAAATAAATATATAATTGGGTTGGCTACATATCGTAGGCTTAATCCAAGGCTGGGTCCATGACATAGAATTTCAGTGTTCTGACGCGATGCCGCTAGTATTAGCCGATTACAACGGCTCGGCTGTTGTGAAACAGAGGGACGGCCCTTGGGAGAGCAGTGCAGTCATTGACGACTGCTAACGATCGAGGAATCCGTCGAAGATTCTCAGTCTGGCGACAAAAGATATATTATCGGCAACATTCTTGATTCGCCAGAAAGGGAACAGAAGTAATCAACGTTGCACGACAGATTAACACCGAATTTATGCTCCCGATAGCTGTGCAAATGAACGAGGAGGTACGATACAACGAAACTGGATATTTTTAAGCATCCGCACATGTTTCTAATGTGTTCCCGATGAAAAAGTCGCGATTTATCGCTCGCAAAATACACAAAGGCTCGCGAGTTGCGACAGCAGCGGGCCGATAATGGCGTCGGCCGCGAGAAAAACAAGTTGAACGGCCTCGGTCCTCGTGAAAACAAGATCTATATTCCGTGATCCAGAGGCACACGTGCCACGGAACTGTGCTGCACCGATCCACGCAACCGAGAATCCAAAGAAGAACGCGAGGAATTCATTTTTACGCGATTCCCATATTTTACAATCAGCGGAGATTATTGCGCCGGTGATGATGAAAGCGGTGTAAGTCAAAATTCCAAACAAATTGATTTTTTTGGCTCGTGTATTATATCGACCGATTTGACTAGTAATTATACAATGACCTGGAAAATATATTGTACGTTACGTATTGCGTATTGTATGTCATCATGGTAAAATATCCAACAAGAATAAATATCTCGAAGAGAGGAGACATGACTTCACTTTCGGAATCACCGACGCGCAACAACATTGTAAAATTTTCATTTGCATAAAGATTCACGTCTACACATCTGTGACAGTAATCGAGGTTCTACCGTAGAATAAATTTCTATAATAAAAATAGGATTTCCGTAATAAATCATGTAGCCTGAATAACTCGCTTGCTTCTCAAGATAGGAAAAATGGCGTCAGACAGAGCTTGCTTCGTATCGAGGGGCTCATAATCTGACGTTACTAATTTTTTCATGACCCATGACGTGGGTCAAGGAGACACGAAGGTCAACCCTGTCTTTTCAAACGGAACGGTATGGTTTTTGATTTACATTCTGATAGTGCGTTTCAAGACGACTACGATGCCCTGTTATGATGGTGATTCAAGGTCACCGAAGGTCAACCGCAATAGAAAATAAATTTTACATTTAACTTCCACATTGAAATTTTACACTTACATCTTTAAATGATCTTTACGGTTTAAGGGTTAAATGTTTCCCATGCAGATCACCGTGCAACAAGGTTTTTATCGGCGAGCTGTCTCCGTGTGCGTCGAGCGGTTCGGAGCGGAGCCGAGCGGAACAAAGAGGCGGCGCGCGACGACGCAGAGTCGAAAAGCGATTCACGGCACGCAACGCCGTTAATTAAACCGCCGTGGCACCTTGTCTCCTTTTACACGAATTGTCCAAAGGCTGTATAAAGCGATACCGGAATCGACTCCGCGCCGGAGACCTTGTTGTCCCGGTTGAACGCGCGACGACCGACGCGGCGCGGCGGCCGTATCACTATACTCCGAGGAGGAAGGCCGCAACGCGAATGTAAAACGGTCAGCCGAAGGATAAACCGCCGCAGTGATTAATATTGAAGCCGGATCGTCGGAAACGCGGAAATTCTACGGGCCTTGGCGACACAAAGGATCTACCGAGTTTTCCGATCGGGAAAACTTCGGACATTTAACTCGCAGCTGCCTTTTGTTCCAGGACAATGTTCCTCGAAGCCTGTTCGACGTAACATGGTTTCATGATTGTTTGTGGTAGGTCTGATCAGAGAGAATCGAGTCTCTTTCGTTTTTAATTTCGACCGAGTCCTTTTTGCTAGAGGTCCAGACTTCAGGATCGCACGAACATTTATAGTATGTGCACTTTTTTAAAATACAAGAAAATATCTATATCGCTACCAAAAAGAATCTTCTAATTTTCTAGTCGATAAGTGGACCTTGTTCCTCGTCCTGGCACAGTTTATAAAATATGGTATGATATTTAGAATTGACATGCAGATAAAGCCCCGTGCACCATCTAGATTCGATAAATCCAGCTCGAGACTCCGAAACTATTTCCCAAATCGATGGCCGGCTGGGATCGAAGAGCAGTAGAAAGAAAGAAGGAGAGAGAGAGAGAGAGAATGACAGAGAAAATGAGAGAGAATGCGAGAGGGTCGGCGCTTACGAAAGGGTGGCGGAGCGAGGGGGGTGGGAGGGCCTTGGGCAGGCTGTCCTTGACTCAGCACAGTTACCCCGGCTCCAAGTGTGACGTCATTCTGCATAACTCGCCTAATTGCATCGTTGCTGCCGCTGCTGCTGCGGCTGCACCGATCCCCCACTACCTCCACCCCGTCTCCCACTCCTCCAACCCGATCCCCACTACCGTTCCCTCATTTTCCCCTCTTTTCTGCCCCTCTCTCACCCCACCGTAAGAACCATGACTCCCTCGCTGCTTAACCCCTATCCCCTCCAATTGCCTGGTTGATAGCGCTAACTAGTCCGTCGTTCCCTCCCCTCCCGCTCATCTTCCACACCGCCCCCTCCATTTTCCGTTACCACCACCCCTGGGATACTCACCCCCTCGTTCAACCGCACCACTAAAACTCTTCTCCATACGGTTTTGTCTGGACGTTACGAAACCGTCGGTTCGCGAGCCTCTTAATTGGAAACGATATACCTGCACTCTTCTTCTTCTTCTTCTTCTTCTTCCTCCTCCTCCTCCTCCTCTTCTTGGTCTTCGTCGACTTCGTCGTCGATCAGCCCGGTGATTAGATCAATGGGGAGGCAGATAATTCAGCCTCTCGCGAGAGAACAGAAAGAACAGAATGAACGGTTGCCTGCTCGAAAAATATTTTTCAGAGACCTCTACAATGTGTTCACCCCTCCCAGATGAAGTTCGAGCATCCTTCCAGGCTTCGTGATTATGCTCGGAGCATGGTAGTTTTGGGTATTGCGCAGGGGGGGGGGGGAGGTTTGCAATGAACGATGGGCTGTGAAACATTTTTCAGACACCTCGGAAGTGCCGGTCTTCGGATCAATGTTTCTGCATCTTCCTGTTCCTTTTGTTTAATTGAGGTGCTGGCTCGGGTGCAAGGATGCGCTTGGTTCGAGAGATCGTTGAAATTAACCGTTCGCGCTCGAAACGATTTTACCCAGAAAATTCGGACATTTTATCCGATGTAGAATATTTTCGTTACGATAATCGTAAATTGAAAATATCGAAACCTGTCGTTTTCACGGGTCCCGTAAACCGAGTGTTAAATATATAATCATTTAAAAAATTGAAAAGTGACTTGTAAAATTTGTAAAGTGGCTTGTAAAAATAAAGTGACTTGTGGCGGCACAACTTGACCAGTCGCACTAATTCGAGACATCGATTTCGAAGCCACGCGCAATAGGGTAATACTGATCCTTGGACTGGGGAGGATCATCGCTATAGTTACACTTCGATGCGTGTGCCGAGTCTAGTGGGGGGGGGGGGGGGGGATGCTACGTTTCCTTCGGATTACAGATTTTCTCGCGGAATGGTTTCCCCGCGTGGTTCTCGGACAAGGTATTGATTACCCGGCCTTAACCCGTTGCACTTAGTGACGTTGCTTGGCCGACGATAAACCTGAATACGATGTAATTTCTGCTGATATAGATGCTGCTCGATTCAGGGACGAATGTTTCACGGATCGACGGAATGCGTGCGTCGGTGTTCTTGTTACGGGCTCACGATCCCCGTCGCGTTAAATGTAGATCGGTGTTGATTAAAATAAGGTTGCGAAACATGTTTCCAATCCTCTGCAAATAACAGCACATTCTTAGCGCGACACGCAAGGAAACGCGCGAACAATGAAGACATTGAACGGGACACAATGTAGAACTGCGCAATCTAGTCCACGTTTGTGCACAGCTGGACTGCATTGTTCGGTGACAGAAGAAAATTGGATTTGTAGAATAACGAATAAGAAGAAGAAAGAAATGATAAATCGAGCACAATTGAAAACACTAGCTAAGATTATAATTCAGCAGATAAACAAATAAGAAACAGATTGTATAAAGCACGATTTAGTGCACAAGCTACATTGCATAATTCAGCAATGAAGATTTTAAATGTCTAGTAGAATAAGCAGAGAGATAAACAAATAAGAAACAGATTGCGTAAAGCGCGATTTAACGCACAAGCTAAATTGCATAATTCAGCAATGAAGATTTTAAGTACAATCTAGTAGAATAAGCAGAGAGATAAACAAATAAGAAACAGATTGCATAAAGCACGATTTAATGCACAAGCTAAATTGCATAATTCAGCAATGAAGATTTTAAGTACAATCTAGTAGAATAAGCAGAGAGATAAACAAATAAGAAACATATTGCGTAAAGCACGATTTGATGCACAAGCTAAATTGCATAATTCAGCAATGAAGATTTTAAATGTCTAGTACAATAAGCAGAGAGATAAATAAATAAGAAACAGATTGCATAAAGCTCGATCTAATGCACAAGCTAAATTGCATAATTCAGCAACGAAGATCTTAAATGTCTAGTAGAACAAGCAGAGAGATAAACAAATAAGAAACAGATTGCGTAAAGCACGATTCAAAACGCAAGCTAAATCGCATAATTCAGCAATGAACATGTTAAATGTCTAGCACGACAAGCAAAGAAATAAACAAAAACGGAACACACAGAATAAAGCACCGGTACTGCAACAAGAAAAAAATCAACAAACAGGAAACAGACCGAACAAAGCGCAATCTGCGGCACAAGTGACAGTGCATAATTCAGCTGGTACGTCTAACATGATTAACAAAAGGACTAAGAGCGGATGTAACGCAGCATCGAAGAGGAATTGGTGAACGGCGATTCAGCTGCAGGAAAAATCGAACTCGCGCGACAATAAAAAGCAAGTAGGGTGGGGGGAAGATAAAAAGAGAGGCGTAGTGAATAGGAGTCATTGGACGTGTCACGTGCAACGGCCGTGGCAATGCACCGGTGTCGAAACAGTGCCGCCGATTGGCCGCCGTTTCACGTGACGTTGACGCGGCAAGATCAAATACGCGTCGAGGTCTCGCGCTGGTGCAGCTGCGCTCGCGTGCACCGCCACGTGCATCTGCGCTATTCTGCACGCATCGCCGTCGAATTCAATGGCCGTCAGCGGTTCGTGCGCGCGTTTCGCAAAGGTGTCAACAGACACCGACGAACACGATTGCCGTTTTCTGGTGGCGCAGCAGCCGGATAGTGTGTCGTTCACTTGCGCAGTAGATTCGGACGGCGTTGATCAGACTGACGTTGCGAGACAACATCCCATTGGACGATTGCGAAAGTTCGTGTCCGATTCGCGAAGCGAGCACACGGAGACTGCGGATTTTTATGGAAAAATGAGACGTGCTCTCATCGCAAGACGTGCAAGCTACATATATTAGGTCGTCCCATAAGTTCGTGCCGTTTACTCTTGTAACATTGAAATTCCAAAAAATAAAGTATGTAATCACCCTTTCGTTCCACAATGAAATTCCTCTTCTGACTAAAATTTCTGCGGTTTTTCATTAAAATACTTTTCGATGGTGAGTAATATAAACATATCCACGAACTTGTGGGACGACCTAATACATTCATTTTGTTTCTTAATGATCGTGAGCAGATGAAAATACTACGCATTCACAATAAACATCGCTGAACGTTTACATTTTATATATGATAATAAATACGAGTACCTTTTAATTTTTTCCAGTGAAAAAACAGTTAAGAAACTAGACTTGTACCGTAGATTAAAAAATTCATTCTCCAATAAAGAATGAAAAATCGTGACTTAGAATGGAGGCCTACATTAACGAGAGAGGCGTGAAACGAAAAGAATTCATATTTGAGTCAGACAGTGTCGGCCAAAATGGCCAACGTCCAAGGGTTAAACGTCTCGATACGTCGGCACGATAGTTACCAGAATAACATCAGTATGCTCGTTTCACTGTCAGCTAAGTTAATCGTGCTCGAAATATCCTTTACCAACGATTGAAATAGACGTTGAACCCGAGACAGAATTATTATTGACCTCAGAAAAATCTGAAAAACCAATAATCGAGAAGGATCGAGAAGGAATATTCAGCGATCTCGACGGAAGACAGGCAACACTTCCGACAAGTTTCGATGGTAAGGTACGATTCTGGCGGTGCGAAAAATTAAGCCGGTTTTCCTTGGTGTGGCGACCGTGCGATTTCGCTTAGCTCGATTCCATTCCGATGATCGCGAACGGACGGCCCTGAACCCGCTTCCGATCCGCGAGGTCGTGTCGCGAAAGAATCGCGGATGGTATCGTTCGGGATATCGCTGCGCCGCGATGTTACGGCAACGGTATGGCAGTGCGGCAGCGAGAGAGAGAGGGAGAGAGAGAGAGAGTGAGAGAGAGAGAGAGAGAGAGAGAGAGAGCATGGCAGCCCGAAGGCAGCTGGGACCGCGAAAGAAAGGAGTCATCGACTCGCGTTTGACTTGGCCTTCGGTTATTAGCAACGCAAACTGCGCGCTGGCCAACTGCAGCTTTTCTGCAATGCCATCCGGGCAAACAGAGTGTCTTGCGCGATCGTGCTCGGCGAGGTAATAATTGCACGCCCCGAGCGATCCAGGGAAACGACCATAATCGAAAATCATAGCTATCACAGACGTTTTCGTTAATAAAAAAAAAAAAATTCTATATAGTTTCTTAGCGCCAGAACTACTTTTCTAAAAAGAACACTATTCAACCGTTCACTCGTGCACACGTTGCGACAAAAGTCGCATTAAACGCCATACCCTTGCAATGTCATATGTACGATCTTTAGGTATCGATAGTACACGCACATCTTTGAGGTAGAAGAAAGTGTAACACGTGTTAATGGCATCTCTATTTTAGGCTTACGATAAGGAATTTTCTAGTTGGGTAAATTCAACTTGTCCCTTGGGAAAATTGTTATTTTGCACACAGATCCAAGTCTAGACGTAATAATTAACCTGTGTAGAATTCAAGCCCCAATTTCAAAAGAATCGAAGAGGATGAATGTATTGTGCCTTCCTACCAAAATTCTAGTTGAGTAAATTCTACTTGTCCCTTGTGACAATTGTTATTTTGCACACAGATCCAAGTCTAGACGTAATAATTAACCTGTATAGAATTCAAGCCCCAATTTCAAAAGAATCGGAAAGAATTGATGTATGTCCTCCTACTAAATTAATTCAAGAAGAAAAGGAATTCTTGAACGAATCCGGTGAATTTGAACAGAAAATTGTTATTTTGCACAAAGGCCCAAGTCCAGTCATAATAATTAACCTGGCCAGGGTTCAAGCCCCAATTTTAAAAGAATCGGAAAGAATCGATGTATGTCCTCCTACTAAATTAATTCAAGAAGAAAAGTAATTCTTGAACGACTCCGGTGAATTTGAACAGAAAATTGTTATTTTGCATAAAGGTCCAAGTCCAGTCATAATAATTAACCTGGCCAGGGTTCAAGCCCCAATTTCAAAAGAATCGGAGACAATCGATGTATGTCCTCCTACTAAATTAATTCAAGAAGAAAAGGAATTCTTGAACGACTCCGGTGAATTTGAACAGAAAATTGTTATTTTGCATAAAGGTCCAAGTCCAGTCATAATAATTAACCTGACCAGGGTTCAAGCCCCAATTTCAAAAGAATCGGAGACAATCGATGTATCTCCTCCTACTAAATTAATTCAAGAAGAAAAGGAATCCTTAAACAACTCCGGTGAATTAGAACAGAAAATTTTTATTTTGCACAAAGGCCCAAGTCCAGTCATAATAATTAACCTGGCCAGAGTTCAATCCCCAATTTCAAAAGAATCTAATAGAATCGATGTATGTCCTCCTCCTGAATTAATTCAAGAAGAAAAGGAATCCTTCAACAACTCCCGTGAATTAGAACAGAAAATTGTTATTTTGCGCACAGATCCAAGTCCACTGGTAACAACTAACCTGCACAGGGTTCAAGCCCCAATTTCGTCTTCCTGTTCGCCAATTTCATAATGATTGCTCGAGGATCCGTTTCCCCGAAGATCGTTCTTCAACAAGAGATTCGAGTTACGTCGAACCGATTATTTTGGCGAAGGGGTGGTGGGCAGAGAGTGCGTGTTCAGGGGACGTCACCGGCGCGATGCACTTATTGTTAGCATCTCCGGCGATGAGTTCTGCACACAGCCTCGTCCTTGAACATTTTTTCACGAATACGCTCGGCGCGGCGCGGCGCGACGCGGCGGCCGGCTCGATCGGAATCGAGCTCTGACCGACCCCGGCCACGCACGCCACGGCACGCCGATTGTCCTCGAAAAGGAGATGTAATAAAGATAATTGTATGCTCGCACGATCGCTGACGTCAGTATCGTTTGTCGATTACACGGCCGGGGCTGTAACGAGCCGTGCCAATAATTCTGGCGTTCGCCTTTATTCCCGTCCCTGTTCCCATAACGAGCGCCGATCCACGGAACGAGCCTCTGACCACAGCCGTGGTTGGACTGCAGCTATTTATGCGGAACGAACGTTGCATTAATTGCAGGACACACGGAAGCTGCACCGGGCATTTACGTCTTCTCCTTGCAATTGTGTCCGGGCAGAAATAAAACAATATTTTCAGATACTTTAAACGTTTCCTCTGTTTACTCATTTTAACCAGAAATGCACATAGTCAAGGAGTCCGGTCTTCCCGAATACTATGATCCTCGTGGAGGACTCAAAATCTGGTAACTCTACTTCACAAAATATTTCAGGTTTTCCAGCGAGTAAATATCTAATATCATAGCGTAACGCTTCAATTAGCGACTGAAATTAGCCGCTGCAGATTAACACTTTGACTGCCAAAGCTAGGAACCTCGAAAACTTCATAAAATCAAAGTAAGTTATGTAACGAAATAAAAATTGAAAAAATTAAATGTGTGATATCGAGTAATCCACCAACTTTCTTGCATCTTACAGATCCTAATCTGGTACAATGAATATATTAACGTAAACATTCATTTGGAAACCTGGACAAATAATTCCGTCACCCACGTATGGGTGACATGGCAGTCAACGTGTTGGAGCGAAACAGCTCGCGTAAAAATCACTGGATCGGATCGAAGCGGTTCCAGAAGTGACCGATGCGATAGTCAGCTGTATCGGGGCTAATCAGCTGAAAAGGACGTCCGTGCGTGAAGGAGGAGCGTGTATTATAGCACACGGGGGACGGGCCTTTGGTTTTCCAGGAATTCCAAAAGGAATCGTTGGTTTTGCCGAACGACACACGGTGATCGAGGCGATCGGGGCCGCGGATCGTTCTCTCGCCAGGAGGAGCGAGGCGCATAGAGGAACACAAGGGAAGAAGTGGACAGACTCAATAGGTGACCTTGACGGCCGGGAGAGTCCTTTAAGAGCCGAATGGTCAACGTTCCAGGGACCTTCGGAGTCTCGTAGTCACGGACGGCCAAACTGCAGCGAAGCCAGACGCTCCCAATAAAGCTCGCTCGCATCTGCTTCCACGGTGCACCAGCCTGAACTCTGTCTCTCTCTCTCTCCCTCTCTCTCTCTCTCTCTCTCGCTCTCTCTCCTCTCCTCTCGTCTCTCCTTTCCCTCTCGCGATCCTGAGCATCGAGCCCGTTCTGCGTCGTTCCTCGAACCGAGTCCTCCTTCTCCGCGACTGACTCTCTCTTCTCTCTCTCTCTCTCTCTCTCTCTCTCTCTCTCTCTCTCTCTCTCTCTCTCTCTCTCTCTCTCGCGCGTTGGCAAAACTAAATCCGGATCTTTCGCGGACCGAGGAATTCCTCCCGACGCCCAATTCCCCGAGACGTTTCCCTCTGATCGGGGGAATAATTTGTTCCGCAGCGAACGAGGACCCTTCGGAACTTGCCGAGCGCCAACTCGACCCTTCGCGATATCTCGAACAGCTCCGACACGTTTTTGGAGCACCGAGAATGATCGTGTCCCAGGAAATTAGAGATCGACCCCAAGTGCGGCCGGCGACGTCGAAAAAATTGATTCTAGATGCTTCTCAGATTTTTGGGACACTCGCGAGCGATTCGATGGCAGCCGAGGAAGACGTAAAACGTGTGGAATCGTTTTGAATTTTGTTGGGACGAGTGACGATATCAAATTTTTTGAACATTGATTTTTAGAATCGCCTGAAACAGGCCACCTGAACAGAAAATGTTCGAAAAGGAAAAAGGTGTTACATCAAAGTTGCATGGTATGGTGGACGCGTAGGGGTCACATGAAGGTCAACTGAGTTTTTTAAGTGGAACGATTTATTTCGTTCACATATCATCCGATAGAGCGTACTAGGATGGGTACGATGACCTAATGAAGGTCACTACAGGCCTTGTCAATTTTTTCTCTTGTTGAATAGCAACCCTTAAAATCGAGGGTTGAAAGTGTATTCTAAATTTATTTAGATTTTCTTGAGAATTAGAATCGTTTAAAAACTATTCAATTTAATCTCAGTAACTACAGAGGAAATTGCGTTTTTTAAAAATCTATACCATTTTGTACCGCTAATGCAGCTGAAAAAAGATAAAATAACTCTTGCGAATAATGGACATTTTCTTATTACATTCGAATCTATTTTTATAGAACAGAGTGATCTCTCAACATTTAGACAGTACGTCGAGCGTTTATATTTTGTTCCTGAACGTTTCCAGTGTGCTCGAGTTTCGGTGTCAATCACAACAGGATTCTTCGGAAACAAAAGACACAACAACCGGTGGACAATTTCTGTTTCTCGTTTTCGGTGGTGAACACAAGAGAAAATAGGTTGCGCTAAGTGTTGCGAGATCCGACGACAAAGCGTGTCACGCTAGTTCCGAGATTTATGCGGCTTTTAGATTTCTTTGCATCGGGCGTTCGGCCACGTTTAGATTCCTTGAGGAAGATTAATGAAGGCTGACATGGGGCGGAAGAAAAAAAGAAACAAAGAGAGCCAGCAGCCGGTCGAATTCGCTGCGTCACTGGACAGCCATGAACATGAGCAACCCTCTGTTAAACATGAAGCTGAAGTTGATCTCTTCTTCAAGGAAATTCGCAGCTTCTACCGTTGATAAAATCACGCTTTATTTCACTCCACAATTTTCAATATGTCAAACGGATACAAAAATTCTTTTAGAAATTATTCGAGATCAATTCCTAAGAACTGTGAAAATTCCTAAAACTATAAAATCGAACCTAGTATCTATTCCTCAAGGAATGTATATATTCTTCGAATTGCAATGCTAGAAAAATTGTATTTTAAGTTCTCATTGAAGTGGAGAATTAATATTTATAATAATTGTGTTTTAGTATATTTTTGATCAATATTTCAGATATTGAAGATTGAGGAATTCAATTTCTAATTTAGAGAGGTTCGCAATTTATTTCTGAACAATGCGAATTAAATAGTAAAGCTTCCTGTTATTATTTTTGGGGATAAATTAACAAGGAATTGTCAATTGAGGAATTCAATTTCTAATTTAGAAGGGTTCGCAATTTATTTCTGAACAATGCGAATTAAATAGTAAAGTTTCCTGTCATTATTTTTGGGGATAAATTAACAAGGAATTGTCAATTGAGGAATTCAATTTCTAATTTAGAAGGGTTCGCAATTTATTTCAGAACAATGCGAATTAAATAGTAAAGTTTCCTGTCATTATTTTTGGGGATAAATTAACAAGGAATTGTCTGAAATTGAGGGATTCAATTTCTAATCTAGAAGGGTTCGCAATTTATTTCTGAACAATGCGAATTAAATAGTAAAGTATGCTGTCATTATTTTTGGGGATAAATTAACAAGGAATTGTCTGAAATTGAGGGATTCAATTTCTAATCTAGAAGGGTTCGCAATTTATTTCTGAACAATGCGAATTAAATAGTAAAGTTTCCTGTTATTATTTTTCGGAATAAATTAACAAGGAATTGTCTTATCTGATTAGATTGAGAAGTGGTTGTTTTCGGATGGTAATTCGGTTCAGTGGAAGCGGCACGTCACTGTCAGACAAAGCTCCTTGTAAGAATTCGTCGAACCACATGAGGAACGCTCAATTTCCAAAGAAAAGACAGTCCTACCTTCGGATTTAATTATACACCGTTTCCGCTTGCGTTTTCTTTGTTACCGGTCGCTCGGCGCACGCAACAAGTCCTGTCACGTAAGTAACGACTAAACAGCCATAGGTGAGAAGACAATGCAATCGTGTAATTGTCGGCTGTCACGCTAACGCGTAAACATCTGGTGGATTCGCCGTAACAGAAGAAAAATCCCGCATCAACGGAGCCATTCATGATCGACCAATGATTCGAGATTAGGATCAGTAATAAATCTCCGTTGCAAAAAAAAAAAAACAAACATTACGTGTAGTGAGTATATTTTTCCCCGAATTAGAGACAATAATCAAAACAATCCACATCGCTTTGCGTGCAAACTCCGAATTAAAATAAATGATAAAAATGCTCGAAAGGGAAACATTGAAATTTTATCAGATTAATCAGACTAAAAATTTTACACGCTCGTTTTACAAATGCATGAATAGATTGAAAAAATTGCGGAGACATTGCCAGAATATATGACAGTTACTCGAAGAATGAACACATTATCGTTCGAATTCTGTTTCCCACAATTAATCTAAATCATTTTTAAAGACCCTGAGCGTGCTAATGACTCAAGATTGCAACCGGTAAAACACCACGGAAAGAGAATAACAAGGATACAACCATAACGTTCCTGAAAGTTATCAACGAGCCAGGCAGAAAAAGAGAAAAGCCAGCGAAGGGGGTTGCAGCATATTCCCCGCGCTAATTAATTTAATTGCGCTTAAAATGCGGATACGCGTCCGCGGGGGAAAGCGAGCAATTATGATAATAATATTTTATCGCCGTGCCTCGGGAAGCGTCGTCCTGTGAATTATTAATTCTGTTACACAATTTGCACCGATGGCGTTCGAACCGAACGTTGCACGAGTCGAATGAGATTCGCGATCTCGTTAGCAATACTAATTCCACGAAACAATCACCGACGTGTCGACTTCCTATGTGTCGACTTATTTGCATAGATTTAAAAACTAATTTCTAACTAGTACGACAAATTTAATTACGATTAGAAACTGCAAATTTCAAAATGGTATTCCTAAATTCATCTTGTCTTCACTGTTCTGTGTTTTATTTATTCACGTTTGCTAATGGGTTGCAGATGGATCAAATTCTGCTTCCTCTGTCTTTATTGTTTTGTCTATTAATCTTTGTGATAAATATATACAATCCGCAGTCTGGGCAATCTAAGAAATTTTCTTTCAGTAAATAAATTAGTCTTGTATGCCAGAAAATGGTCTTCTTATTCCATTAATAATTCTAATAAACAATAACGCTAATGTTCGAAAATACTGTTTCTGTTTTCACTGCTTCGTGCGTTATCTATTGCTGCAAATGCATAAAACAAGCAGCAGTCTAGGTGATCCAGCAATTTGTATCTCATTAACTAAATGATTCTTTTTCTCTTCGGCGAAACCGTTAACGCGGTGTTAAAAAACCGTTTCACGGATTGTTCTCGCGGCTCTTTCGTCGGGTTTCCGTAGAAAAGTCGCGGGCGACCGTTAAATACGTCGACGGCGACGTTCACGAATTTATTGCCCGCCGGGTTTAATAAAGAACAAACGACTTCCGGCGTGCGCGACGATTTACCGCGGGTCAACCGATGGAAATGCGCGCAGGAAAAGCCGGCGAAGAAAAAAGGGAAGGAGAGAAAGATAAATGGGACGGTGATTATGCGCGGAAAAGAGCCGCGCGACCGTGTTCCTCCTGCAAACCGGAATGCGTAATCGTTTTCTTTACTTGTCATTGACGCCGCGCCGGGACCGTCGCGTGACGCTGGGACACGCGACGATGATTTCAGGGATCGATTACGGTGCTTCGCGGGAATAATAAGAGACGTTTGATCAGTCTCGAACGGAGTTTTCCACTTGACACTAATAGCTTCGGCACTAACAAGGAAAACTGCCCAGGAAATCTACACGTTTACCAAGGGGAGTCAACACTTCTCTTAAAACATACTCTAGAAAAGAAATTATACCAGCCACGTAATTTAGGTAATTTTCACTCGAAAAAAATCGTGGATATACTGCAAAGATCTGTAAACACACGTGCAAAATACTAACGCGAAGAGTGTAATAGTTCACCTGAAAAGAATTCCGAAGGACGGACTGCAAAACCAGAGTACCCCCACAAGAATTGTGACTGTAAGATGTCTGTTAACCCTTTGCACTCGAGGGGTGACTCTGAAGCACCACTAGAAATTTTCGTGGCATTACCTCAAAGAAAGTACAAAATATTTGTAACATTACAAAATTTTTATTCGATAGATTACTAAACATTTAAATATTACATGTGGAAATCGGATCAGTTTCGTATGAATAAAATGGAAATATTCTAAGACGGAAGAAAAATTTTACAATGAAAATAGCGCCGAGTGCAAAGGGTTAACACATCTTGCTCGGGCACTTTGCCGCCAAGGTCTTACCGTGTTGCATTCATTCTTGCAACTCACGTTTCGTATTTTTGCAACGCATGTCTATCCGATTTTCTTCTGAAAACATCACAAAAACCCATCGATAACAATAATCCATCAATAATCCGTGAAAAACGACTTTAGTCGCTTCCCGCGCAAGATGTGAAATCTGCACAAAACGACTTTAGTCGCTTCCCGCGCAAGATGCGTTTTGGATGGGCAAATTTTGCGAGTGTCACCTACACGAAAATTGCGGAACGTTGTTTTCGCGTCAGTGGCGATGATCGCGGCCAGTGCCGGCGAATAAAGCCATTAATTCTATGCCCACAGAAGCAAACGGAGGGGGGCCCGTCGGCCAAGGGCCGAGAGCGTAGTATAGTATAGCGTGATACATAGGCGGTGGTAGCCGCGGAACGATGTCTTCGACCGGGCCGGTCGCCTTAACGTTTTACGATTTACCGACTGCGAAATAAAGTACAGCGGCCGAGGCAAGCAACCACGTCGCTAATGTCAAAGCACAAGAATTAACGGCTTCCCTCCGCGCTCTCGGATACGGGATACACCTTCCCGCGCGTTCGGCCTCTTAACGGGCTTAAAGGCCCACGCACACCGTCCCCTTTGCCTCTCTCCGATAGCTCCTCCTCCTCCTGCGATCAGCTAGAACCCAACAGAGAAAGATCTCTCTATTCCACGGGATTTATCGGCGCCCCGATCCGACGGTCGAATAGAGTCGGCCCTGCGAACGCGATCGTTCAACACGAACCCTGAGAAATTGCCGAAGCGTTTTGCGAAATGATTTCGACGCGAGGGAACTGACGATGGAGCGATCTCGAATCGTTTTTAGGCGGTTTTTAATGTATTTCACTCTTGTGGGAGGGGCTAGGATCGTTAATGGGCGGGGCTATGGGGATTGGTGGGCGGGGCTAGTCATTCTAGGTGGAGCCAAACGAATTGGTTGGAGAATGTAAACAACGTTGGTGGAAGAAACAGTGGTAGCGCTCGTGGGGATTGGACAGAGGAAAAACGAGAAATCGATGGCCGGAGATGAGTGATCAGTGGGCGGAGCTGAAGAAATTTGACCAACAAAATTAAATGGAATCAGTGTACATATTAACGATAGGGACCAAATGAAATCAGAGAGCCGTAACTAGGGAACAGTAACTGGCGGAGCTAAGAGCAGCCAGTGGGAGGAACCAGATGGTATTTGTGGGCGTAACTGAAGCAACATTCTAGGTGGTGTTAAATTGAATTTTCAGGAGGAATTAGGGAATACTGATAACCAATATTAAGTAGAATCAAGTAAAAGGCCTGTAGCTAGGAAACAGTAACGGGGGAGCTAAGAGCAGCCAGTGGGAGGGACCAGATGGCATTGTGGGCGTGACTAAAGCAACTTTCTAGGTGGTATTAAATTGAATTTTCAGTAGAAATTAGGGAATACTGATAACCAAAATTGAATAGGATCAAGTAGAAGCCCGGTAACTAGGGAACAGTAACAGGCGGAACTAAGAGCAGCCAGTGGGAGGAACCAGATGGTATTTGTGGGCGTGGCTAAAGCAACTTTCTAGGTGGTATTAAATTGAATTTTCGGGAGAAATTAGGGAGTACTACTGATAGCCAAAATTCAATAGAATCAACTAAACGCCTATAGCTAGGGAGCAATAATAGGCGGAGCTAAGAGCTGCTAGTGGAAGGAACCAGATGGCATTTGTGGGCGTGACTAAAGCAACTTTCTAGGTGGTATTAAAATAAATTTTCAGGAGAAATTAGGGAATACTGATAACCAAAATTGAATAGAATCAAGTAAAAGGCCTGTAGCTAGGGAACAGTAACGGGGGAGCTAAGGACAACCAGTGGGCGGAACCAGATGGCATTTGTGGGCGTGACTAAAGCAACTTTCTCGGTGGTTTTAAATTGAATTTTCAGGAGAAATAAGGGAATACTGATAACCAAAATTAAACAGAATCAAGTAAAAGGCCCGTAGCTAGGGGGCAATAATAGGCGGAGCTAAGGACAACCAGTGGGCGGATCCGAATGCCACATGTGGGCGTGACTAAACCATCCTTGTAGATAGCATTGAGGCGACTGAAGAGAAGAAATTGGTTACTGACAATCAAAAACAATTACAAGTGGCCTAGAAAAATAGGGAAAAATTGTCCTGAAGCTGTAAGAACACCGGATACCAGGGAACTTGGAAATTTTTCTGCAGAGTGTGTGCTTTCGAGCGGTATCTGCCGCGGCACGGGGGATTGCGTCGTTCACGCTGTGATCCGATACTAATGGACTAGAACGGGGTTTGAATCGCCGGCCATTCAACGCGTCCAATGTCTTCATCCCGGTGTGCGGAGGCCTTAATTCCGCGGCGAGATCCGGTATTACCGCGGATACGTTACGACACACGGCCGCTCGTATCTTTGGCTGTCAGAGGCTGACGCGGAACGTAGCTCGCGTAACGACCGCGAAAAAATTCGTTTATTACACGATAGACAGTTGTGCAAGACAATCTAATCCGTTGCAGCGATCTCTCTCTCTCTCCGCAGACATTTAGCTAACCTTTTCTTTCGGGGTTGCGAAACGCGTGGCGCGGGTCGAAATATTGCGCGCCGGTGCGTTTGTTCACGAAACAATGTTCAGGGAACGAGCCTCCGTTCACATTATCGTTCCTCGACGAAATTCCTGATCGTTGATCTCACTTCGGCTCGACAGTCGCCTGGTCAATTCTTCTCGCTTTCAAAATCGTCTTTCCGCTATGGCAGATCAAAATTCTGCAGCATAAAGCTTTCGAGCCGCAGTGAAAACTTCTTTACGAAATATTTCAGGACACCGTGTGGGCAGTGTGAAATCATTTCCAAGCAGAAAACGCGTGATTCATTATCCCCTGTCTTACGTCCACGGGATCCGAAGGCCGGCGACAGCGCTGGTTGCACGAAATTTCGGGAAAAATGTCTGAACGACCGGAAGCGATGCAGCCGCGCTGGGCAAAGAGTTAAGTTTAGCGGGGGCAACGGACTTTCGATTGAAATTCGAGATTTCGGGGAGGCCTGCGGGGGAGAGGCGTGGGGAGAGAGAGAGAAGGATAACATCGGTCGAGAGCGGTTCGTACCATCTGCTTTATTGCTAATAACGAACGGCAAACACTAACAAATCTTCATAAAACCTTTCAGGCTGGTGGAACATGAAACAAAATGCGGAGGAGGAAAAATGTTGGTATCTAACAGGACGGACGCTGAAATGTAACTGTGGGACCACCCTCCGAAAAGATGGCATACCCGAAAACCTGTTTCAGAAACTGTTAAAAATGTTGGGACGACGGAGCTGTATATTTTACGTTTAAATATAGATATGGATTCGCGAGCGTTTATTTTCGGTTCGGGTAAAAGTAACTAAAAACTGTTGTCCCGGAGATTTATCAAAAATGTAGTTCAACTGACTCGGTCAAATACTTTATACTCGGCTGGTTATTCAACAGAGTTTTTCAATATTTCTTTCCAGCAGGGATGAAACCACCCTCTGTGGAAATGGCGTCTCTGAAGCTTCCCAAAGGAAAGGATTAAAAATATAGTCGCGATGTCCGAGATGAACGTATTTTAACAGAGTCCTTTATTTTTAATCATTTATGGTTGACGAGAATAAAAGCCAGTGGAAAATTGGCATCGGTAAAGCTTCTTTGAAAATTCTTAGGAATATAGTCACAAAGACGGAGCTGATTGTATCGTACGTTCAGAGAAATGCTTGTTTTTAAACATCTATTTTCAGTGAGGGTGAATCCACCCCCTAGAAGACCAATTTTTAAATCTGTCCGCGAAACGATTAAAAATCCGATTGCAGTGAGAAAATTGAATAACCATATCTATGTTCCATCAATGGAAGAAATGAAATTGTTCATGATAAAAAGAATTCGTGGATACAATAAAGCGATAGAAATGTGAAAAAGATAAGTAGTTAAAAAATAAAATGCCAGAATAAAATGGAAATATTCCAGGCAGAGAGAAAAATGTAAATTCAGACTGAAAATAGCTCCGAGTGAAAAGGGTTGAATCTGCAACGAACTTGCAAAATCGTTTAACAATAAAATGGGCTAGGTGGAACGAAGAAATCCGGTGATACAGCATGCGTGGAGTCGTTGGTGAACCGAGGGACCGGTCAGATCGGGATCGGTAAGGACGCAGGACAAAAATAAATCGATCCCAGGACCGGGTGTTCTCTTTTTCGCGGATGGTAGCCGTCTCGCGCGGGTTCAGCGCGCGATCGACCTTCGCATGAGCCGACAACGCTTGATATTTTCGGGTCCGGCGTGGCTAAAAACGCGGCGCGTTGCGAATTTCGCTTTCGCATGGTGCATTTCGGTTGGCTCGGCTCGGCTCGGCTCGGCTTCAGCTCCAGCTCGGTTCAACGAGGGTCATTCCTGAGTCATAGACCGGACGAGCCGGGCCAACGTGCTCTCTCTTCGCCAGCTTCGCGAGAGGAGAGGGACCTATGACTGCACTCTCTCGCTTTGGCTCTTCCAGAAATTTCGATGACGAATTCTCCGGTCGCCTGCTCCCTCTCTCTCTCCCTCTCTCTCTCTCTCTTTCTGTCTCTCTTGTTCTCTCTTTGTCTCTATTTCTCTCGGAGCCACGAGAGCCACTCCCTCGCGTCTTCTTCGCTCCGGAGCCGTGAACTTGAAACCGGCCCGGGCCGGGATTACGATTTCGACCTTCGCCTAACCGCGCCGCCGCCGCCGCGAATATTCCACCGGCCTCTCGTGTCAGCTCGATTCTACGTCTGCGAGCCGCGACTGCACTCGAAAGTGAAATTCTAAGAGCCAATGGCGGCTGCAAGCCCCTCTCGCATCGCCCGTGCAGGATTCCTCGAGAGCTGATGCACTCGAAAGTGAAACTCTAGGAGCTCCTAGCCACTGGGAATAATCGCTCATTCGATTTGCAGAATTTGAATTCGTCTTTCATCGATACAGGGGAGAGTAGCCTAATTTAACCCCCCAGCCGTGTATTTTGATAAAGAAGAACATTTCGGGGGTAATCACATATCATTCCCAGAGATTCTTACAAAATCAGAGAAATTTCATTGATGAAAGCGAAACTAGAAATTTTAAATCTATTATAGGGGATGTTGTTCCAACCCTTTTGAATTCTAAAGTTCTTAATAAAATTCGGTTTGTCTGGATATGTCACAATAAAAATCAATGTCTAAACCTGTCAGTCATATGTGACTGACATGGCAGTTAACTGCGGATTTTATGCATTCTTGCAAAAGTGGGTAGGCTCAATGTAAAATAGTAGTAAAAAGAATTCACGGCATTCGCCGATCAACTATGATTTCTTTCCCGAACATACAGAAATACTAGACAGCGTTGTCAATGTAGTAGCATAAGTTTTTTCGTTCGTACGATGACCGAGCACCGTCATCCGATTTTCCTCGCCGCGGTTGCGTATTAAGTGGATCGTTTATCGCGCGATAAACAAATCGCAGACGACGCGAGATAACCGAGTGTTCGTTAACGATCAACAACAATGACTCAATAGATTTACAAACGAATTGTAACATCTAGACATCCATCAAACCGACGACACCGGCGGCTCGCTGTTTGTTCGTTGCGCGCCACGCCCATTCGGAACGCGTAAAGAGAATTAATGCCACGTAATTAGAAAAACGAATTTGGTCGTTCCGCAGCAAATAATGATCCTCAAATATTAAGACCTTGTCCATTTTCACTCGGAGCTGGCAATCTTTTATTTAAATTTTCTATTGGCCAATTCGAATCGTTAGTTGCCTCGGGTCCACTGAAAATATTAACGCTGGCCTAAAGAATGTTGTAAAGTTGACAATCATCTGTATTAACTACTAATAATTAATATACAGCGGGATTTATGCGTGTATAACAAAAATGAGTAGGTGCAATTTAAAACATTGGAAGAATTTCAAAATATATTATTCTCAACCTGTCAAAAATACTAAGAAAGAAAATAAATTTCTATTTCGCTCCAGCTGGTTGCAATCCGGGTGAACAATTTTTATTTTATAAATATACGTTTATTCGCAAGCCAAGAATTAAACTTGTAGGCAAGCTAATGACCTTGGGCCAACACCGTCCGGAAAATTTGCGATTACTGACACATGCTGGAAGGGTAGGCTAAATCTGTCGTCAGTTTCGGAGATAGTGAATGAACGTAGTGAACGAAATGACACGTCAACGGTATAAACAAGATCAAAACTGTCCGTGAGCCTTGCAGCGGTACATTTTGACTGCACGATCTGGTCCCGAAGTACAAAGAGCGAGATCGACGGCCGTGCGTGTGTGTGTGTGTGTATGTGTGAGGGGGGGGGGGGCAAATAATCATTCTATTTCGGGGCACCGTGGTGGAAACGGGAGTCGGTGACCCGGTGAAGAGCCTCGTTCCCGGTCACATTGCCGCAGCGTGACAGAATCCCGATTTTGGAGTTTGCCCGCGTCATCGTGCCGGCGAATGAGGCAGCTTTCACCTAATCTCCATGGAAAAACACTGACTGCGTCGTAGAATTACGTTCCTGCGTCGACGTTGCCCCACTATTGTCTTGGACACGTAATAGGTTGACAGAGAACCTCCAGAAAGAGGACCCTGAACCTCTGACCCCTTCTAAACATTGAAATTTCAACATTAATTAGTTCTTGAATATAGGTTCGTATCCAAGTTCAAATCCAGTCTAGGTCTAAATCTAGAGGTCATCAGCATAGGTTCATTGTAAGTCACTAGTTTACGCTGAGATGCTACACCATAGTAGGTGCTAGATCACTAGACTTTACTTCGGTAAAATGGATTTGGGAAAAAGGGGATCCTACTTAATTTGGTCTCAATGATCATCAAGCTTCATGGTAGGTCTCTAGTATATGTTAGGATAGGAGCTAGTTAGAATTCCCCGTTTGTGCAGTCTGTGCTTGGACCAGACTTCGATCGGCTGGATCTAGGTCTGAATAATGCTAGGCCAACTCTACTAGCTCCATTGCCTATTCGAAACAGGTCTATACACTTCAGAAAGTACCTTGAATCTTATAATACTTTCAAATCGGAGACGACTCGCCTCAAAGTTCAAGGGTCAAGGATCAATCTTCAGATCTAGGTCTAAGGGACCTCGAAACAGGACCCGTATGATCTAGACCTAGAATGAGCCTGAACTGAATTGAATCTATGTCACCTGCGGATGCTTCAACACGTTCGCTGCCGGTGTCGCAATTACTGTTCGACCAGAATTTTGTATTTCGAGAGTACCTTTCAATTTTTGTATGACAATCAGACCGCGGGTCTTCATGCAAAATAAAAATTGTCTGCATCGATTACAAAAAATCTAAATCAAGTAGAATGTTATTTCTTCACTTGCTAACTTATAATAGATAAGAAATAGTATATTGACATTTGAAATTTCTAAAATTTTCCTACAATTTCAAATTTTATCTACTCAATTTTATTATAAATTCACACAGATCCGCAGTCTAATGATAATATTCTTTTCAACAGCCTATAGAAAGATGCATTTCACAGAACGTTAAGAAACAAGTGCCCTTTATCTGGCGGAACGATTACTATTAAATCGACTCCGTTGTCGTCAGGTTCTAATGCGAATTAAATGGTTTACTAAAATCTAGCTTTCTACTGTCCCCGGAGCGAAGATAATAGAATCGGTATCAGCGGCAAAAGCCTGCCAGACGAATCCCAGCGAGCATAGTTTCCGAACGTTATCGGCGAGCAACCGGAGTGCACAAACCGATTAGAGTCTTGCGCAAACGTAAACACGACGGCGTACACGGGCGAAACAAACAAATCCGAGCGCGTTTCCTGCGCGTTGCTCCACAAAAGAAAGGACTCGCCCGCGTGACCTTCGCCGGTGCATACGCGCGGCTCGGCGCGGCGCGGCGGCTACGCGTGCTTTTTTCTGCCGAGGGCATCGCTCGCGAGCAAACGTAAAACCGAGAGCTCAAGTATGGGAGGAATAAGGTTACGCACGTGCGAGTTTTCGCTGGATTACCTACACGCCACGATGATGCGGTCTCGCGGTTTAATCGTTGCACGCTGCCCGCTATTTATACGCCACTGGACGGGGCCCTCTGCAAAAAGTGAAAGTTTATAGTTTGAACCTACACTCGATTTTAGTGAGGCAGATTTTTCGCTCGGTGCCAGGAAAGGGTTATTGCTCGGAGTACCATCGGTTCTAGGACGGATGACAAAACATAATTTCTTTCCACAGAGTTCCCTGTTCTAAAAGACATTCCCCCAACTTTTGCTTCGAAGTAATCGGCACTCGTCGAATTCTAGCTTGGTAAACTTTCGCGATTCTAGAACGAAAGATTGGAACTGTTGGAGGATTGCGAAAGGACATCGGTGATTAGATTGTAGATCTTTCTGGAAAATAAACATTTTCTGCCTGAATCGCAACAGACTGCAGTGAAAGAGAAATTTATTTTCTCTCTTAATATGCTTAATAGGTTGACAATAACGTATTTTAAAATTTTTCGACACTGCGTTGACGTCCTCCTATATATGTTGCGTTGAGTGGTTTCATATTTAAATTGTAGCCTTTCTAATACAGCGCTTTCTACGGTGTCTTTGAAAGATAGTGATAGCGATAGTCTTTGTGAGACGACCCCCAACTCTCACAACCCCCAACTCCCACAAAATCCCCAACCTACCCGCGGTCTGCAACAAAAGCTGCGAACCCAGCTCCTAGAAGATTGCATAAGCCTCCATCAGAGCGAGTACACCCCCACGCGTCGTCAGAGCTAGCCACCCCCGCCGCGATTCTCGTAGTCCCCTAGATCACTGGAAAAATGGGTCAAGATCCAAGGTAGCGAGATGTGTAGCGCGCGAGGGCGGAAAAAAGGGGGAAGAAAACGGGCGAGTAGACAAAGAGGGAACTCGCGCCTGCACCTGGAGTGAAAGTGAGAAACGAGGAACAAAGAGAGAGCTCGAGAGCTCGAGAGAGAGAGTGCAAGATGGGGAGCAGAAAGAGCAGCCTAGCTAGCACGGCCGATGCAGGCGAGCAGGAAGGTGACGCGAGAAGTGGGGTGAGGTTCGAGGATAGAGTGTAACGTGCAAAAGCGGGGGCTGGTGGGGCCAGGGGGGCGGGGACGTAGACGTCGGAGGGGGTGGGGAGAGGACGGTGGAGGAGGGCGGCGGCGGCGCGACGGTAACCGCCGCTCTGCCTTGAACCTCGCACGGTGCATTGCCCGTCGCTCAAGGGCGTCCGCCGCCCAACCCCCTCCCGCCCCCCATCCCCACCCCCCGCTCCGCGTGTTACCCACACCAACGATGCACACCCCACCTCCCGACCATGCTCGATCGCTGCACCAGTAGTCAACGCCACCGTCTGCTTTCGTTGCCGGCCTTCGGCCTCGGTTTCATTCCGGGGGCAGTACGCGCGCGCGCGCGCGCGCGAGAGAGAGAGAGAGAGAGAGAGAGAGAGAGAGAGGTGTCTCACCGATCAGCCCTTGAAAATCGAATCCTTCAGGGGTTGGTTTTGTCGGTCGGTAGATTGTTCGGAGGGTCAGCGAGCGACGCATGTATTCGAGAATGGTGGATCGAGGTTTTTGGTTCGGGGATGAAGATGGTTTTCAGAGATTTTGTTCGGGGGTTGCTAACAAGATTTACAGATGACAGGGTTGTGAAAATTTTTTGGACAAAATGAGCATCGAATTCTAAAGTTTCTTTAGAATTGTCATATTTTTAACTTTCTATGCTATTTTCGTTCCTGGTTCGGGGAGTATTGTACACCAAGTTGTTACCCTTTTGAGAGGAGGGACGATAAAGGGGTGGGTCCGCAGGAGGAAAGATTATTGTAGAGATCCATTTCTACACACTTGAGGAAATTGAACATAGATTCTAATCCTGATGGTAGCTTCTATAATATAGGACGATAACATTGGAAATAAGCCGTATCACCCTCGAAGAGAGAGGAAATCTAAAATTCGACATTACCAAATTTGCAGTACAAAAAGCATAAACAGAGATATAAAAATATTCTTCTCACTGCACAATAATTTTCTAATGAAGCTATTTGTTGGCGAGAGAAAGTTTCCAGGAGACAAGATATAACTCCCACCGGTGAAAACCATTTAAAACAACAAAAATCCACGGAAACTCATCAGAAAGCTGCTCGACAAACATACATTCAAAACAGCGAGCTATCGAACTATCGGCCGGCAGTTTGCGACGGCAATGTCCTTCGCAAAAGATCTTCCCAGAAACGTCTTCATCGCGGGTAGGGTTGATCCTCCATCGACCCGAGCTTGAGCGCGTAGGTTCTCCGAAAGCGTCCGGCTCTGCGAATAACCAAAGCTCGCCGGAGTCAAAGATATCTCGGCCCGGGCCGTTTTACGAGCGCATTCCTCCCTCGGGAGGGAGCATCTACATGGCCCTATCGCGTTAGGCTACCGCTTCAAGATCTTATCGATCCTCGCTGGAAGAGCGAGGCCCGGGGGCCAATTTTCCCAGAGACAAAGAGCCGCGTGGGTGGACGGCGATCCTCTCTCAGGGTTACTGGGGATACCTGGCCGTCTTCGACGTGGGTCCCTCGATGGGACACCGATGACGAGGAGAGCCACGACGGCGCGACCACTCTCGCTATCAAGGTCGTCGGACTCGCCTGTTTAACCCGGCGAGGGCGGAGGGGAAAACGCGCGACACAAAGAGCATTCCTGGAATCGCGAGCTCGAGAGAGAGCGACAGAGCCTAAGAGAGAGAGTAGGGGAGGCCTGGAGAGAGTAGGGAAGGGTGACAGAGAGAGAGAGAGAGAGAGGGGGAGGGCAGATACCACACGGTCATCCCGCCGCCATTGCGAGCATACTCGCTCCTGGTTGCATAAGAGTCAACGGTTGTTTTCGAGCAACCCTCTTGCGCGGACCAGCCAGTCGTAATGCCGACGATAATGAGACGTTGCGAGGAGGAAGTCGACTGAGAAATTGACCTTGGAACCTGCTTTAGGGTCTGGGTCTCCGGACTGAGTGCAACCACCATGCTGCGTTCGTTTGAAGAGGTTCGACGGCTCGTGGGAATCTAGGTTGAGCTCGCGAAACAGGATTTTTTGATCTTGGGAATTTCGAGTTGTTGATGAGTACACGTTTTATGCATTTAAAATGAGTATGAAGGAAATTTAACCATCCATAGGCTAGGGTCTTGCATTAATATTTTTTCCGGTAATGCTTTGCGCATTTCCAACGATTATTTATTAGAACAGGGACTCCAATGCGTATTGCAGAATTTTTTTAGACTTTTTGAAAATTCACTGTAGGTCCTTGGGAACGCCCTTTCTTCCATCGGTATATTTTTGAGAATTGTCCTGTTTGGATTTTACTGAACCAAAAGTAGTGTTCCCATTTCAAATCGTTTGAAGATTTAATATTTTTTAACACTAGGTTTACGGAGCACTAAAAATTACTATTTTACGTTACTTTACAAAAATAACATGATTGTATCTGTCATGTGGCCATCTTTTTAATAATATATATCCAAGTAAATCAATTTGTGAAATAATTCCTCATGGATGCATCTTTACAATCTCAATATTCGTAAATTAAACATATTAGAATCCGCCATTTTGACGGGTCCCGTAAATCTAGTGTTAAGATCACTATGGACAGATTCGACCTTTTTTACGCATCGTTGGCCAGGTGCAAAGACGGTAACAGTAGAAACAGTTGATCTTTACCGCACAGACACGTGCACATTCATTTTCTACGAAGATACTGGTCCCTGTGCGTTTCATTTAATTTGCACGTGACGCGTAGCAGCTCTACCTTTCGAGCAGCTCGACATAAACAATTCATCGTTTTCGAATGGAAAACCGGAGCCACTTATCGTTGTCAGGTGGCAATTAACGACGACAGGTTTCGCCGCGCACGATTTTCACCGAAGTGCAAGGCCAAACTGTTCTCCCCGCCGCGAAGCCAAGGTCAAAGGTCTTCGAGCCTAAGTTCGATAGAGTCGTGCACGCTGCCGAAGGGAGCCCTCCTCGTTATCAGGCCGGAACGTTCACGCATGCTCGCCGAGTGTCTGTTTAACAGCTCCGCGCACGTGAATCTCCCTCGCCTAGTCGAGAATACCGCAATGATGTAACCAGTTTCTAGGCTTTCGTGTCACTCGCGTTCCCTCCGTCATGGGAAACCACGACGACAGACAGCTGGACACGTAACTAGCCTGTGAATCACCTGATTTCACGCGAGCCTGGATTATCGGCTGTCGTCTTCGTGGCGTTTAGCTCCCTTCAGGCGAGCTCGTCGCCTTGGATCTTTCCGCTGCTTCATCGATCTTTCACGACAGCAGTGTCCTACACTTTTGTCCGGCATTGTTGACCAGTGATAGAGATGGTTGCTCCAATCTTCAATGGCGAAACTTTATAGCCTTGTTGTACAGTGTAACGGTCATAGAAATGATTAATAATCATCTTCGGTGGAAAAATGTCACAATCTTTTAGCACACAAGATTTAGGAGAGATAGAAACAGTCACTAGTCTTTCTTCTACTCTGAGGGCCGATCTTCAATGGAAAAATGTTACAATCATTTAGCAGACGAAATTCATGAGTGACAGAAACAGTCACTAGTCTTTCCTATGATCTAAGTGGCGATCTTCAATGGAGAAATGTCACAATCATTTGGCACCCCTGGCTGACGAGAGATAGAAATGGCCACTAGTCTCTATGAGTCTCCAAGTACCAATTTTCTTATGGAAATGGTCACTAGTCTCTGTTAACCTGTAGGTACCAATTTTCAATGGAAGAATGTCACAATCGTTTGGCGCACCTGGCTCAGGCGAGATAGAAATGGCCACTAGTCTCTATGAGCCTCCAGGTACCAATTTTCTTATGGAAATGGTCACCAGTCTCTGTTAACTTATAGGCACCAATTTTCAATGGAAGAATGTCACAATCTTTTGGCACACCTGGCACAGGAGAGATGGAAATGGTCACTAGTCTCTGTTAACCTCTAGGTACCAATTTTCAATGGAAGAATGTCACAATCTTTTGGCACACCTGGCACAGGAGAGATGGAAATGGTCACTAGTCTCTGTTAACCTCTAGGTACCAATTTTCAATGGAAAAATGTCACAATCTTTTAGCAGACGAGTCATTAGTCTTTCCTATGCTCTAAGTGCCGATCTTCAATGGAGAAATGTCATAATCGTTTGGGTACCACCTGGCTGAGGAGAGATAGAGTGGCCACTAGTCTCTATGAGTTCCAGGAACCAATTTTCTTATGGAAATGGTCACTAGTCTCTGTTAACCTATAGGCACCAATTTTCAATGGAAGAATGTCACAATCTTTTGGCACACCTGGCACAGGAGAGATGGAAATGGTCACTAGTCTCTGTTAACCTCTAGGTACCAATTTTCAATGGAAGAATGTCACAATCTTTTGGCACACCTGGCACAGGAGAGATGGAAATGGTCACTAGTCTCTGTTAACCTCTAGGTACCAATTTTCAATGGAAAAATGTCACATTCTTTTAGCAGACGAGTCATTAGTCTTTCCTATGCTCTAAGTGCCGATCTTCAATGGAGAAATGTCATAATCGTTTGGGTACCACCTGGCTGAGGAGAGATAGAGTGGCCACTAGTCTCTATGAGTTCCAGGAACCAATTTTCTTATGGAAATGGTCACTAGTCTCTGTTAACCTGTCGGTACCAATTTTCAATGGAAGAATGTCACAATCGTTTGGCGCACCTGGCTCAGGCGAGATAGAAATGGCCACTAGTCTCTATGAGCCTCCAGGTACCAATTTTCTTATGGAAATGGTCACCAGTCTCTGTTAACTTATAGGTACCCATTTTCAATGGAAGAATGACACAATCTTTTGGCACACCTGACTCAGGAGAGATGGAAATGGTCACTAGTCTCTGTTAACCTCTAGGTACCAATTTTCAATGGAAGAATGTCACAATCTTTTGGCACACCTGGCACAGGAGAGATGGAAATGGTCACTAGTCTCTGTTAACCTCTAGGTACCAATTTTCAATGGAAAAATGTCACAATCTTTTAGCAGACGAGTCATTAGTCTTTCCTATGCTCTAAGTGCCGATCTTCAATGGAGAAATGTCATAATCGTTTGGGTACCACCTGGCTGAGGAGAGATAGAGTGGCCACTAGTCTCTATGAGTTCCAGGAACCAATTTTCTTATGGAAATGGTCACTAGTCTCTGTTAACCTGTAGGTACCAATTTTCAATGGAAGAATGTCACAATCGTTTGGCACACCTGGCTCAGGAGAGATGGAAATGGTCACTAGTCGCTGTAAACCTCTAGGTACCAATTTTCCATGGAAGAATGTCACAATCTTTTAGCACACAAGATCTAGGAGAGATAGAAACAGTCACTAGTCTTTCTTCTGCTCTAAGTTGAATGGAGAAATGTCATAATCTTTTGGCCCACCCGGCTGAGGAGAGATAGAAATGGCCGGCAGTCTTTATTAGCCTCTGGGTACCAATTTTCAATGGAAAAATGTCACAATCATTTTGCATACATGATGCAGGAGTGACAGAAACAGTCACTAGTCTTTCCTACGCTCTACGTACCGATCTTCACTGGAAAAATGTCACAATCTTATGGCACACCTGATTCAGAAATGGTAGAAATGGTCAGCGGGTCTTTGTAATCGTACAGGAACGAAGTTGATTAGGAGATGTTTATTATAGGAGAAGTATCGTGGAGGTTCGCTGCACCGCGAGTCGCATCGGCTCGAAAGAATCGGCCCGGCGACGCCTTAACGACCGTGGCTCATCGACCTAGACGCGTACGCAAGGTCATGCGGCCACTACTCCAATGGTATTATAACCTCAACCTTCTAGGTCCCCACCTCCGGCTGGTTTTCACCGCCGCCATCACCCCTCTATCCTGTGTCCTCTATCCTCCCTCTCTCTCCCTCTCTCTCTCTCTCTCTCTCTCTCTATCCGAGTTCGTGTTCGCGTGTGCGAACTGCGCCCTAACCGCCTACGTGACGTTGCCCCGTCTCACTTCTTCCCCCGTTTTCGTCCCTCCCTCTGTGTTTCTTCCTCTTTCCTCCCTTCCTTCGTCCCTTCGCCGCTTCGTCCCTCACGCCTCCGCACGAACCTCGACAAACCACGGACTGACGAGTGGAGGAGAGAAAAGAGGAGAGGCGGCGGCACAGCATTTGCGAACCCTACACGGAGAAAGAGAAAGAATGAGAAAGGGAGAGAGAAAGAGAAAGAGAGGGAGAGAGCAGCAGCGTACCGGGAATGCAGCCGATTATGCAACTAGTTGCGCGGCTAGGTTCTTGTGTCATAGGGACGTGCTCACCCTACCTGGCTGGCCTGTAACCAGCCTACTGCACATCCGCGGATTCACGCTCCAAGGATCTCCTCTTTCAGCCGCGCGCTTTGCCCCGGTTTTCGAGCGTGCGACCGAACGCTCTGCCGAATCGCTTCGATCGCTCTTTGACTGCTCTTCGATAAATTGGCGAAATTGCTTCTTTTTTGGAAGGTAAGTTAGCTTGGCGATTTTAACCTTGGAGACCTAGGCGGACCCAGGTAGACCTAGTGATCGCTAGTAGCCTAGGAGTCTTCAATTTTAGGTCTACTGCTGAAGCTCAATTTTCCGCTTCCCAAGCGGCAAACCATAACTCCGACCAACACTTATGGAAACACACTTCAATTTCTAAAGACGACAAATCTGTATGAAAAAATATGATTTTGTAAGACATTCACATACAGATGCTACTGTCGATTGTTTTGAGATTGTACCTCTGCTGTTACGGCAATGTCAACCCTTTGCACTCGGCGCTATTTTCATTCTAAAACTAAATTTTTTTCTTAGTCTTAGAATATTTGCATTTTATTCATACGAAACTGATCCGATTTCCACGTATAATATTTAAATGTTCAGTAATCTATCGAATACAAATTTTGTAATGCAACAAATATTTTGTAATCTCTTTGAAATAATGTCACAACAATTTCTAGTGGTGCATCAGAGTCATCACTCGAGCGCTAAGGGTTAAAAGTATACACCGAAGAGAAAGCAACGGAGAAATTGCTGTCAAACACAAGCGCGAATTCCGACATCATTGGCGCGATGCTCGAAGATCGATTTGCGGCGTTTAAATGGCAGATAAGTAATTTGGGGCTAGATATAATTAGGAAAGAGATAAAGTGGGTAATTTTCGGACGGATTTCGGAGCTAATCGGCCATCAACGATGGATCCGACGATGAGGATGAACGTCGACCGGGTTACGTAACACTCGGAGAGCCCGCTGGAAAAATAAAGCCGGACCTCCGCGCTCCGTCCATGGCCAGATATCCGCCGGCTGATTAATTGCATCCGAATTAATCCCGTGTCGCGGCGATACCGAGCGATATTTGAGGAAGATTCCCGGGGCCCAGACGAGACGTATATTTTTTCCCGGCGAGATTCGTATCGCGAGACCGGCTCCGAAATTAGCGGCACGACAGATACCGTTTATCAAACTGCAAATAAAGTAACGAACGAGTGCCGGCGCACTTGCATCGCGGTGATAGAGCCTCGGCGAATGCGTTTCGCGAGGCCACGGGCTGTCCGAGATCCGAGAATCGCACGCGAAACGCTATTGCGATCGAACGGTTGCGAAAAGAACCGCGATTCTTATCGAATTCGAAAGATATTTTAATCGGCGCGCCATTGATTCCAGCTCTGCTGGGATTGTCTGGCATTTTCCGGAAATTTTTTGACGATTCAGCATTTTGTGATACTGAAATTTCGCGTCTCTGAATTCATTCTTTCGGAAGTGCGCTGTTGCTACAAGTTTTGAAATTGTCTGCGACAGTGAAGTTGTACAATGCAATTCTTATTTTGGTATCAATTTGCAGCTAACAATCTCGAAATCAGTAAATTTTCAGTGAATTTGTACAATGCAATTTTCTGCACAAATTTGTTTGGTCTGCTGGTTTGGTCTCGAATAAAAATCGAATTTATGTATTACATCCGCAAGTGTATAAATATTAAATTGTGAAATTTGAAATAGTCTGTCAAGTTCAAAAGGATCTCGTTGATCGTACAACCACGTCGGTTTTAACAAATAAAAGTCTAGAAACTCGAGAAAACCTCGATGTCTGACCATGGCTGGCCCATTCCACTTAAAGAAACCTCGAGAGTCGTGATCGTGAAGCAATTTTTCAAAAAATCGATGAGCATCTCGATCTATTTTGAACTCGCTAGCCTCCCCGACTGATTTTATCTGCGCAACCTTCGATTAAAAATACTTTTAACACTCATTTCTGCGATTCTTGAGAAACTAGTTTGCGTGTTACGACACTCTATCATCCACGAGCAGAAAGATACTCATCGGGCTTTTTGCACATAAAATCGTTCGTTAATTCGCAACGGTAATTATAGCTCCGGGTCGCTTGCATCATCCACGAATTCGGCCGGACAGTTAACGCGGCTCGTTAACAAAGAAATTAAAATATAAGATCAAATTTCCTATCGGATCGTCTGGGACTTTTTTTCTGTCGAATAGGATCTCTTGGTAATCTGCATTCTCTTTTTGGGGAGCTGTCCGACCGAGACAGTATAAATCACGCTCAAGATCAAGGCTAGATCCGCTCTCCTTTGAACGGCGTGCGGATAAAAAACGACCGTAGATTGCCAGCTTGAATTCGCAAGTTTATAAATAATACTAATAAGTTCATTTTTTTCCTCGGCCGTCAGAACGACGGGTTCTAAATTTTTCAATCTGCCATCGTTGAGATTGTAATTTATTTCGTCGAGCGTGCATTAGAATCAAAATCGCTAAAAATATAAATTAGTACATTACTATTATTTTTATAAAATAATACAAAATTGTCAGTGCCCCATTTTTCCTTAACTTCAAACTTCGTACCGTAGCCTACTCGTGTTGTAATAAATAAATCAACTAAAATTTAAAAAAAATGGAAGAAAATACTCCTTAAACTACTATATTTGAATTCGCAGATTTATAATTAGAGATTAGTCTTCGCCTTGAGAATGATCAAAAATATAACATAGACAAATCGTTTCTTAAATGTTCCCGGCAATCGTTACAACACATAATCGGCATTGCGCAAGATCGTTTAAAGATCACAGGATTATAGGTCACCAAATTCATCCCGACGACTTTGAAATCGCGAAAGACACGCGACCTTGACATCGTTTCCGCCCGTATCGTTCGATTTCGACTCGCGGGTCTAAACAACGTCCCCGGCGTTATTTTTTTCTCTGTTTTTTCAGCCAAGCGTAACGGCGAGTAGGCGACGATTACTTTATCATCTGATGCCGTGGCCTTCGTGGAACATCCAGTAATCTCGAACGCAGAAATTTTCGCGCGAAGTAGAAAAGGACGTTCGTGATCAGACGTCGGTTCGAGAGGAGCTAACCGAACACGCCTGAACGATCTTACGTAAGAGGTTGTATTTCTTTTTTTTTTTTTGCCTAGCCGCCTTGATATTTAGTCTGATAAGCACTAGGAACTATATTTAACCCGTGAATGGGAGACGTTTATTTTTGAATGGACAAGGCCGATTGCCACACTCGCGATAACGCTCTGATAACTCGAGTTCCACTTGCCGATCTAACACGCTCCCCGAAACCGATCCAGCCTATAGATCCTTAACGATTACCGTCGGAAATGAGTTTCTCACTGCGCGCAAAGTTCAATTATCGAAACTGTCGATGCAAATACATAGGCAACCTGGGTCTCTTGTAAACATATATTTTTAAATATGGATTCCAGTAAGTATTCCAGAACTTCGTTAGATTTTTTAAAATCCTAGAGCACTGACAAAATTGGTCGCATAAGTGCGCAGATGGCGTCAAGAAAAATAAGCCTACGGACTTCCGTCTGAAATAAATCGCTCCGGTTAAAAACAAATTGTTGCAATGCAAGCAAGTAGAGCTTGCCCGTAGACACAAGACAGCCAATCTATAATAAGCGCTAAATGGACATTACGTGCGTATCGCGTCAATAAAAAAATTGCAATAAATGAGTAGGAGGTTCGACAACAATAAACCGAGGAGACCGAACCCAGAATCCCTTTCACCGGGAGTGTTTTTTTCTCGCGAGACAGGGCCAGATCCGCAAGAGAGGAGTTCTCGGAGCCTAAACAGCGTTAGTCTGCGGTTGTTCTCTCTCGTTCATCGGGTCCAGAAATATCGGGCGAGCGGTTGCATCGGGCCGTGTTTCGCCCGTGGCGCATATTCACAAGGCCATCCGGTCACCGATCCAATGCTACTAAACCTGAACCCCTTTCCTCGGCTCTCCCCCCTCCCCACCGGAAGATCCTCTTCGTTGCAACAACGCAACGGCAGCAGGCGGGCTCTCTGCCCGGTCTTGTTTTCTCGTCGAGACATTGGGCTTCTTCATCTTCCTCTTCTTCTTCTTCTCCTTCTTCTTCTTCCTCCTCGGTCGTCTTATCTCCGTGATCGTCGGTTCTGTACCCGTGCTCGCGCACTTGCAACCCACCTACGTGCACCGCCAGTCGAACCCGAGCGACGAGAATGCGATTATGCAACTAGCTTGCACCGACCGCCTCTTATATCAGACTCGATGCGACCCCTGTCCACGCTGCCGTCGCTACCTTCGCGTTCCCTTCATAGTTAAACCCTTTCTTCCTGGGATCGCAAGCTGTTCGACTCGTTGCACTCATGCAAAATAAAAATTGTCCTCGTCAATTGCAAAAGACAGGAGCCAGACATTTCATCCTTGCTTCGATAATCTTAACAAATTGAAAACAGGATATCGATGCTAATATTTTCATTCCTCTACTGTCCTAAATTGCGCCCAGTTTCGTCACGAGTCCATCAAATCCGCAGTCTAGTTATGCAATAAATATCTACAGTGATTTCTCTATATATGTCGCCCAAGGTCTCTGTGATAAACGACGCGGGATTATCCCCACCGCCGCGGGATATACCCGGTGAGGCCTCGGACGCCGAGGAGTGTAACCATAACACGGCTCGGATATGCCTCCTGGACGATACATGACGCAAGAGCCGCGCCGTTGACATGAATCGAGAATTCACTTCGCGTTCCCTTTTCCCTCTTGAGATTGCAAGCTGCTTAACCCCTTGTGACATCGAATCGGACATGTATGTCCGAAATTTTTGTCCACTTTTGTCACTTGACGGTGTCAAGCTTAACCATTAAATGTATAGCGTTAGGCATCCATGAAAAGCTTCGAAACGTTATAAAATTCGAATTCGGGGGAGGAAAAACAGGGCTGAAACGTAAATTTCCGAATCGGTTCGCGGGAAAATCGGCAGGGATCGGGGACCGGCCGAGGTGTATCGCGTCGGTGCATCGGTCGGCCATCGTGCTAGAGCAGAGCGGAGTTGCATAATCGCGTAACAGGGCAGTCGCGAGTGTCGGTGCCGCAAGAACGATAAACAGGAAGGGCAATAAAAAAGATTGGTGCGCGGCGTGGCAAGTAAAAAGGCCGATGTCTGACGGTGGGAAAGAGAGAAAGAGAGAGAGAGAGAGAGAGAGAGAGTGAGAGGAGAAGCGACGCGGCGGAGAGTAGAATGCCGTTTCTGTTGACGAAGCAAGGGGGACGAGGAAGAAGGGAGCGCATTCGCAGCGGAGAACAGCGGCTACAGCTAGAGGAACAGCAGCCAAAGCAGCAGCCACAGCAGCATGCGAGGTTAGTACCACTGCACTGGAGCGGTGGCCGGCTGACCTTGTATTCGTGGAGCCTGGAATATCGAGCTGCGAGCTCTCTCGCCTCCTTTTCATCCTGACGTTGCCAGTCCGCGTTATCCATTTTCGCTTTCCTCCCCTAACTCCTGATCGATTTCCTTCAATGACCTTTCCTGTCTCCGTCCCACTTCCCCTCCGTCTCTTCTCTGATTGTAACTAAATTCTCTTCATAATTCCACTGATTCTTGCCCTTCACGATTTTTCCTCGCAACACTCTTATTTTGCCTCTCGTTGTGTCCGTCTCTAGCCCAACGACGCCATCGTCCCTCAGGCACTCTCTTCTTGCTCTCGAACCACCGCGACAACGCATATTTATAAATATCAAGCCGCTACCCCTCTCCCGTTCCCACCCCCTGCTCGCCTAACCTTGCAGAGAAACGACGTGGAAACGGAGACGCCGTGAGAAATGTTGGGGGAATGCGATGCTTTATGGGCTTTTGTATTTTTGGACCAGGGTTTGGGCACTTCGGGGACTGACCCGCCGAGGGTGAGTCTCTCTCAGCCCTCGCGCCCACGATTTATTTCACCCTTGCGGCGATCAGGGCTCCTCCGTCCGTTCGTAATTTCTTCTCACCCTTCGTTACAGTTCACGGCCACGAATTCTGTAACGGATTCTTCGACAGCAATAGCTTGGTTTAATCATTTCAATTCGGATCAAATTATAGAGATACTTTCTAAAGCAGGATTCCAATTGCCATTAGACATAGATTCCTTAATAGCGGATCCTAATATTAACGCGTGCGTCTATATAATAGCCTTTCTAAATACATGTAACCTATTTTAGTACATGTACTGCCGAAGCAAGTACAAAAAGTAATTGTAAATGAAAAAATTAGAAACCAGTCATTTGGACTGGTCCGGTAGTTTCGGTGTTAATAGCTGATCCTAATATTAACGCGTGCGTATATATGATAGCCTTTCTAAATACATGTAACCTACGTGCCTAAGAATCTTTGTTTCTTTCTATATCGTTGCTAACGTTTTCGTTATACCATACAATATACTATGTAATACTCTGTACTAAACATTATGTAATAATAAATCCCATAAGAGATTTTCTAATTAAAAAAAAAAAAATTATAGAGATAATCGGTGTGCCATTGATTCGAAATTTCTTGACAATCTAGGGAAAGCATTTCGTGGCACAGTCTTCGAACTAATTTTTGAGAAGTGTGTTGCTACGGGTTTTGCAGAAAACCTTGTACAAATTATATCAAAGTTTTTAGGCGTCCTCTGGGCAGATCACTGTGTTTAGGAATCCTGTTGCTCGGCATCACGGTTGAAACAGCCTAGAGTGTTCAGTGGCCTTGGAAATCGACTTGAAAAATGGCGCTTCTTTGATGTAACTCGGAGCCAGGCAGCTTCGGGAGGAACTTTTGGACCATCCACGAAGGATTTGACGATAATCGAGTGGATGTAGGTGTCCGAGGTGGTTAGGCAGGGATAAAGACGAGCCATCCGAAAGGCGCGAGAAGAGTCGAACGACCGCGAGAGGTTACAGGGGCCCGGTTCAAAGCTCGCCGGGAAGGACGGGGCCCCGGTTCGTGGTAAATCTCAGCCGGACGGGGCCAGACACGGCCAATCTTTTCCGTCGCCTCGGACCCGCGACTCCTTCGGGCCAGGAGAACTGCGATTCGAACGATCCGATCGCCGGGTCCCACGCGACCGCAATTAAATTCGATATGCGCCGGGGAGCACCGACTCCGAGAGCCGTGCGAATTATGCTACCTTCCACGGCTTCAGCTAAATCCGCACACATTTTCCGTAACTCGGCGACAATTCACTCGTAATAATAAATAGACTGTGAATGTTATGCATTCGTCACAAAAATTACTAACTGCAATTTAAAAGTATTAAAGCGGTTTTTATTTTTTTTTTTTTTTACCACGACGCACCTCACCAAAAAATCTGAGAAAATTCACGATCGATACTTACACCTGTACACTGATACTGTAAAAATATGAATAATGTCGGTCCCAAACTTCAACGCGAAATCAGCGTTTTTCCTATTTTTATCTTTCTGAGGTTTCTGACTTTTCACGACCAGGGTGTTCAACTTAAAAATCTGAATTTAATTGAAATCTATGGCAAAATGAATTCGTTCAATTATGAATCACTTTTGAATCTACTCGAATCGCATTCCATTTGTGAGACTGTTCATAGAAGCACATTTTGCTGATGCCAACAGGGAGGAATAAAAGATACCAAAAAATCTGAGAAAATTCACGAACGATACTTACACCTGTACACTGATACTGTAAAAATATGAATAATGTCGGTCCCAAACTTCAACGCGAAATCAGCGTTTTTCCTATTTTTATCTTTCTGAGGTTTCTGACTTTTCACGACCAGGGTGTTCAACTTAAAAATCTGGATTAAATTGAAATCTATGGCAAAATGAATTCGTTCAATTATGAATCACTTTTGAATCTACTCGAATCGCATTCCATTTGTGAGACTGTTCATAGAAGCACATTTTGCTGATGCGAACAGGGAGGAATAAAAGATACAATGATATCTGGAAACAATAAACGCATCGTTCCAGTTTAGCGAAAAATATGGTCGTAAAATATAGCTTTGTTTAATCAACGAACCGTTTTCACTCTCTTCTGAGAATAGTGTTTTAACAATTGTACTGCAGAAAGAAGAAATACGCTGCAGTCCGGTAATGTGAATCACTGTGCACACATTGTTGCTCGGCCGAAGACAATTTCAAGAAGACATTATGCATTGAAGAGAATTTTATGCGTTCGTGAAGTTCGCGATTGTCTAGCATTTATTATGGTATAAACAATACATTTTCTTGACGTGTCAGAAGGAACACGATCTGCAAGAACGTTCAGCAAAGTTTCTACGTCTACTTCGCAGCGATTCGATTCTACTCGGACGCAGCAGTTTTGAATGACTGTACGGCTGAGTCATCGGCCGAGCATCGAAGCTCATTAATTGTCAATCCCCCGATGACGCTACGGGTCTATCGTGGCAGTTACAAATCGCGGCTTATCGCGCGATTACAAGAAAGCGGGTGTTGCGCGATCGAAAATAATTTCTCCAATTGTTCCGCAATCCACAAGAACACAAAGCTACTCTCGATGACACGCGTTTCAAGGCTCGCAGATCTTTGTTCTGATCTATTTTCAAATAATTCGTCAGAACATTGGCGCAATGGCTACCACGTCGGATAACACTGTTCTTTAATCAGGTTCTTTAATCAGCTCAGTAAATCAATTTTATGCATTTATGGTGAAACCGAGTAAGTCGTACACAGAAAGCAGCGTAAGCATTAGAAAAGTGTAAAAATGTGATTGTTTTCAAACAATTATTAGCAGAAGGAAGGAATTCCTATGTAAATGCCTTCTCTTGTAAACGGTGGGTGAACATTTTATTTTCCATAAGGAACCGCAGCTTACTGATCGCTGTGAATAAATTACTTTTAAAGTGACTTTTAAAATTCGCGTTCGGGCAACGCGCTAATCATTCGCTCAAGCAAAACCTGTCCGCGGGAGCGAAAATCGGGCAGAAAAATTCGCGAAGACGGTCCAGGAGCAGATGTCGAGGAACGTTGCAAAAATATTTGCAGTCGCCGCGCCGGTTTCGTGTCCTTGCTCGTGGCTCGCGTTTGTCGCTGTCGCGAGTCCTCTGTTCGCGAAACAGAGACGGACACGGAACGAGGAGGGGGGAGAAAAAAAAAAAAAAAAGAACGAAGTCCCCCACGACCGATAAAGAATTTCGCGATCCCGTCGAGCGCTAATCAGCGTTAAATAAGCGGCGTGCAAACACAGCCTCGGCTTTGCGAGAGGGCCGATGAACCCGGACTCCGACCGTTTTTCCGCGACGAAACCGCGATCCATCTTGTGTCAGAGCCACCGGGAGGCGCATAATTTTCACCGGCTAGCCCCTTATGGCAGCCCGAGAACGGGCGTCGTTGTCGTCGCCGACGCCGACGATCGACCAGACGAATAATAACGCGCGATAACCGGGCTGAAAGCGACGATACCGGTTCCCGGTAGCGTTATCTCGACGCTCCGGGGCTTTTTACCGGAAAAGAGAAGAGTGCAAACCGTGTTGCATGAGCCGGTGCAACGATAATTTCGCGACGCGATCCGTTATCGACGGCTTAACCGATTCCGACGGCACGGGGAAGTGTCCCGGGGACGATCGCCTCGCGAACGACACGCGGATTCCAGCGATTCTTCGCGATCGATGGATCTCCATGTCCGGAGAATCGAGTCTGCGAAGAATTTTCAACGCACCGTGGCAGAGTTTCGCGGGAATCGATGGTTTTTTGAAGGATGTTTCGATAGACCGTTATCGAAAAGCTCAGTCTCTCGGTTTTGGGAACATTTTGTAATCGATTTTTATAGAATTTGGTGATTTTGTGGAGGCTGTTTCGGTTCTCCATTGCTGATCTTTAATATTGAAAATTCCGTGTGAAAATTGCCTCTACAAATCTGGCAAGTTTTACCAAGACTTCAGAACTTGCTAATGTGAAAACTTCAAGTTTTTCGGTTGTTTAAGAGATTGTAAAATTACTGGACAATTCTGGGCTTCAGCACTAAAATGAACTATTTTACATTACATTATAAAAATAACGAGAATGTGTCTATCCAAATTCTTAGTCATTTCTTTTTATAATATATACCCAAGGAAATAAAGTCGGATATTTCCTCACGGATGCATCTTTAGAATCCCACTAATTAAAAACTATTAAAACGCATCATTTTGACGTAGACCTTACCGCTAATGAAGCTCAAAGGAACCACTGCTTTCTCTAATTAAATCAATACAGTCGCGCCGCTGTAATGCGTCATTTAAAAGGTACGACGACTAGAGTGTTGATGCTGATCTGATCTGCAAGGGATGATATCATCCGTGCATCGATTCAACGGCGCACAAAAGAAATGCGACTAACATGTCCACGTGTTGCGCAATCCAGTCAAGTTTCGTCATACTCGGCGACGTTGTGATGCAGAAATAATATAAAAACACGTTGCTTTACGAAACGAAATAGTGTCGGGTGGATAGGGGACGCGGTTATGCGTCACCGTGTCGATATTCCTCGAACGAAAAGAACGATCTATCTATGACTCAAGAGGTGCGGGGCAAAAGAAAAACGATTTAAGCCAGCCATTTGTTCGCGCTCCGCGCGATGTAATAAAAGCGCATAGACGTTCGGTGCGGCGATAAAACGTCCGATGGATGTCGCTTTATTAGGGTGTTCGTCGTCGTTAAGTTCAATCGAGCCCGCCGGCCAGACCCTCCGCTGATAACGCTGATTGGTTAACCGCCGCGAACGCCGGAAAACAATTAGCCGGCCGATGAAATCGAATCAGGCAAGGAGCGGCGGATGAACCCGGGTCGGAGAACAGAGAAACCGAGAGACAGACACGAAGACAGAGAGAGAGAGAGAGAGAGAGAGAGAGAGAGAGAGAGGGAGAAAAAAAAAGAACGGAAAACGATTAATTGTCGAACAACGATTGCGTAACCGTCTGGCGGCGCGGTTTATTGTGACTGGTGGTCGCGAGATCGACACTCCGATGGACAACACCGCGGCTGTTGCACACGCCATCGATGCTTTTTCCTTCGATTAATCGCGATTGCCTCACGAGTCGCAAATATAAGTTACTTGTTTGCCTTAGAGACCGCGTTACTTAACCGTTCCTGCGATTCGAGCTGTGTCGAAACGATTACGGTACTTGAATCGTGGACAGTTCAGGATTTCTCATGACATCGTTCCAAATTTCGTGAGATTTTTTTTTTTGTTTTTATCGAAGCTCTTTAGACCCCTAAATGGGTCCATTTCACTTTACAATGTGGTATTACAATTTTACAGGTTGGTATTACGATGTTACAAGATGTAATTATGATTTAAATAGATAATTTACAATCTTTGAAGACTGCATATAACTGCGAGCCTTAATATTAGGTTCCGCTATGAACATGTCAATATTTAGGGGTAATCGGTAGCCCGTTCCGTGAGACTTTGGCAGAGTTTGTGACAGAGAAAAGCATTCATTCGTGCAGGGCTTTTGCTGAAAACAGTACACATTCGAGTAGGGCTCTCGCCAACGAGAGTATTCGTTCAAGTAGGGCTTTCGCCAAGGACGGTGAATGAATATTCAAGTAGGGCTTTTAGCAAGAAAAGTATTCCTATAACTAGGGCTTTCTTCAAGGAGTGTATTCCTATAAGCAGGGCTATCGCCAAGAACAGTATTCATTCAAGTAGGGCTTTTATCAAAAAGAATATTCATTCAAGTAGGGCTTTCGCCATGAACAGCATTCATTCAAGTAGGGCTTCCAGCAAGAAAAGTATTCCTCTAACCAGGGCTTTCGCCATGAACAGCGTTCATTCAAGTAGGGCTTCCAGCAAGAAAAGTATTCCTCTAACCAGGGCTTTCGCCATGAACAGCATTCATTCAAGTAGGGCTTCCAGCAAGAAAAGTATTCCTCTAACCAGGGCTTTCGCCAAGGAGTGTATTCGTATAAGTAGGGCTTTCGCCAATAACAGTATTCCTCGAACCTCAATCACCAAAAATATCCAGTATAGCAATCCTGTTACATCATACTATCCACCTGAACCAGGCTGCCCTCGATCAAACAAATGAAACAATTCCAAGAGAATTTAAAAGCGTCCATAAAATCATACATAAAAATGAACCCTCCAGAGCGATTATCCTCGAATTTCGAAACGTTCAAGGACAGTGAACCTACAGAGCTCCGAAGCTTCTCTTAACATCCATGGGACCCAATTATAAAACAGCTCGTTCGAGGGTCGCGTTTTAAATATCCGATGCGAGTGAAGCCGCGCCTACAAAAATCTGCTGGTGCAAGGTTATCATCGGTCCGAGCTATCTTTCAGTCGCAGATAGGATCTGAACACGACCAAGGTGGAGGAGAATGTTGTCCGGTGACGAGCATGTTCGATATCTCTCTGTGTTACACCTTCGCAGGGGCCTAGACAGATCCGGCCGCGAGAAAGAGAGGAGAGAAAGAGAGAGAGAGAGAGAGAGAGAGAGAGAGAGAGAGAGGGAGAGGGAGAACGTTTTCTTAAGAACGCCGGGCCAGCCGGCGTCGCATCGGGCCTCCGGTGATCTCACTTTCGGGGAATGCCGTCCGGACGTTTCGCCAAAGTGCATCGTTCGTTGCGGCGACAACGATATCGACCTCCGGTATCTGCGCGAGCTCGAAAACAAACGAGGCGACGCGTATACGCGACACGATCCGCGAAAAAATAACTCCGCGGTATTATCGGCTGCCACGGGACCGGAGTTTCGCTTGCAGAGTTCACTGTTTCGTGACAGTGATGCAACGGAGCGCGTGCATGTCCCCCCGCGGACTCGGCAATCGCTCGCCGAGAACATGGCTGACCCTCGGCAACCGGCAATCCGTTGATTAGAATTCTTTTATTCTTCCACAAAAGAGAAATTAATTGTGGTAACCGTTATGAAAATATTCTGATCAGCTGGTTGATCAGCGATCGATCTATCAGATTTCAATTTAAATTTTAATGTGACCGTTAACGGCTAGGTTCAAATTCGAATCTAGCCGTTAACGTTTGAATTTGAATCCGACCATTAACCGTTCAGTTTAAATTTGAATGAATTTGATTTTGAATTCGACCGTTAAAATTTGCATTTGGAGGTGGCCGTTAACATTTCAGTTTGAATACGAATTTGAATCTGGCCGTTAAAATTTGAATTTGAAAGTGACCGTTGATATTTCAGTTTGAATTTGATTCTGAATCCGACCGTTAAAATTTGCATTTGAAAGTGGCCGTTAACATTTTAATTTCAATATGAATTTGAATCTGGCCGTTGAAATCTCAATTTGAAAGTGACCGTTGATATTTCAGTTTGAATTTGATTCTGAATCCGACCGTTAAAATTTGCATTTGAAAGTGGCCGTTAAGATTTCAGTTTGAATACGAATTTGAATCTGGCCGTTAAAATTTGAATTTGAAAGTGACCGTTGACATTTCAATTTGAATTTGATTCTGAATCCGACCGTTAAAATTTGCATTTGAAAGTGGCCGTTAACATTTCAGTTTGAATATGAATTTGAATCTGGCCGTTAACATTTCAGTTCGAATTTGATTTTGAGTCCGACCGTTAAAATTTGCATTTGTAAGTGACCGTTAACATTTCAGGTTGAATACGAATTTGAATGTGGCCGTTAAAATTTGAATTTGAAAGTGACCGTTGACATTTCAATTTGAATTTGATTTTGAATCCGACCGTTAAAATTTGCATTTGTAAGTGACCGTTAACATTTCAGGTTGAATACGAATTTGAATCTGGCGGTTAGGATTTGAATTCGAGAGTGACCGTTAACATTTCAGTTGGAATTTGAATCTGACCGTTAACATTGAAATTTCAGTCTTACCGATTAGCATTTGAATTAAAATTTGAATCCAGTTTTCAAATGAATAGCCGCCATTGTCGATTAATCGTTACGGGGCCGAGCTGTGCGAAATGTAATCCAGTCGCGCATTAATGGCGCCGATTAAAACGTAACTGTTAATTGGATTGGAAGTTGTTTTCTACAATGGACAATTACAACCCGCTGTAACCAGCTCGAATTACGCGTGTAGGTCGCCGTCAATTAACGATTATACAAAGTCAGCCGTAATCGAGCCTGGTATTACATTTCGATCGTCGTTACGCGACGGATTATCATGCAAATCACAATTTACATAAATTATTTTATAACACCACCGCAGGGGGGTGTCGAAAATCTCGAATCTTTTCATCAACGATAGACCATTTTCCTTCCCCTCGGTATTCATAAAAGCAGGGTACCCGTTTACCACATTTATTGTAACAATTTCTCTGAATGTCCTTTCAAAAATATTATGCAACTGCTCTGAATACATACTCTTCGTTCACAATTACATCGATTTCTAGCCTAAAAATTAAACTTTAAATATTACAGTTTTTAAAAGTAAAAAGTAATTGGAAGAAGGGGAGAGAGAAAAAATGCAGGTATTGGTTTCCAATTTCACGGAAGAAACGTCAAAGAAAGAAGAGAAAGCAAAGAGAAAAGTATTACAGTTTTTAAATTATATTTTGGTTGGCGTACACAACGGTTAAACATTAAAATCGGTGTTTGCATAAAGATCCGCAGCCGAGTCACGGCGATCACTTTCGCTCTCCGCCGTCTAAACTACATTTCCCGTGATCGAGCGTCCCAAGCTCGGTGCCTCTCGAAAAATCGTGGAGTCCCGACCGAGGAGTCCCTGAACTCTTCTAGAAACCGGTCGAGGGCCTAAGCACGGGGCCCTAAGCTCCGAAACTTCTCTTGGCAGCGAAGAAAAATAAGAAGAAGAAGAAGAAGAAGTAGAAGAGGATCGTTCCCGCGTGTAATCGAGAGTCGACGAGAGACCGGCTGCCCACGCCTGCTCGATAAACGCACGAAAACAGACAGACCCGAGGGAGCGAGAGAGAACCCGACGGAGAGAAAGAGAGATTGCAAAAGCGAGAGAGAGAGAGAGAGAGAGAGAGAGAGAGAGAGAAAGAGATAGCCGACCGTGGGAGGAGATGCTCGAGTCAAGAGAGACAGGTGCTGGCAGCTGGTCCGCTGAAGCGAGACGGCCATCCGTTGAAAGAGGGAGCTGAAGGGAGCTGAAGAGGAAGCGACGGAGAAAGAGGGAAGCGAGAGAGAGGGAGAGAGAGTGAGCCGAAAGAGTGAGGAGGAGAGAAGGAGAGACGGCGGGTCCTCGCGCGATAGAGCAAGGTGCAATGCTCGAGCGGCGCTGCACAAACAGCGTCGGGCGTCGCAGTCCGCACCAGCCAAGGTCACCCGGGTAATGTCCCGATGCCCCCTATGCAGGACAAATTCAGCCACTCGACCGAAAGCGGTGACGAGCGGAGCAAAGCGGAGCGAGGAGGAGCGAGGAGCGAAGCAGAGCAAAGAGAACCGCCCGTCGAGCGAGGAGGAGAGAAGAGGAGCGTTTTGCACGCGCGCGAGCCGGGGCCCGGAGGTTAGGCTGGGCCACGTCGATGCGTGGATCGCCCTCAACACACACACAGAGAGTGAGAGGCAGAGAGAGAGAGAGAGAGAGAGAGAGAGAGAGAGAGAGAGAGAGAGAGAGAGAGAAAGAGAGTTCAGAGAAACGAGCAACGTGTTATGCAACGGCCCCGTCGGGAATAATGACGAGACGGACGAGTTTCTTCGTGGACGCGCCTGTTTCCTCTTGCTTGCTGTCCCTCCTCGACGACGATTTAATACCAATGTGCATGATTCTGATTGCTGCTGGATTTCGATGATTTATTGTCGAGATTCATGGCGGAGATGAACGAGCGTGGGTCGAATCGAGCGCTGAAAGCCGAGCGCTAGAAGCTTTAGGGTCTACTGTCATTGAATATAATGAAGACATTACTAGAATTCAAGGACGTAGACATGTTATTTTCAACTGTGTACAACTCTCAAAGAAGGGAAGATATTTCTGTTTGGCACCCGTCTCTTGCGATCGAGGGAGACAATTTTTATTTTGCATAAAGATCCACAGTCTAGTAACGATTTATAAGACAGTGATGGAGATCAGTAGATCTTAGATGGCTCGCGAATGATCGATTCTGGTACGCAGAATTGCTCCTTGCCCTTGCAAATTCCCGTCCCTGCGGCGTCGAGTGTCAAAGAATAGTGTCCACAACCAAGCCTAAAAATCCACCGTACCGCATCGCAGATGCGAACCTAGACCTGCTCAACCGAGTCGACCATATGGTAGACCTAAATCCACTATGCCTCGAGAGACGGTTCCCAAGGTCGCGGTCTAACCCGGTCTAGGCTGAACCTAGACCTGCTCAACGCTCCTCGTTGTCTCTGTAAACCTGCTTCGAGACACGCGGCAACCTCGCAAAACCAGACGCGATCTCGTCGAACAACGCTTCGTCGTTTAAACAAAACGAAGGAAAAGTCGAGAAGCTTAAGTCACGGGTTCGGACACCGCTTACCGACCGGGCCGATTAGTTGACGATTCAAAAGCTATCGCGCCTCTCGGTAACGCGATCATCGGAACCGGAGGCCACCGGCTCGCAACTCGGCAGGCGTTAATCGATCTCCGAACAAGTTCCAGGAACCAGCACAAAGAAGCGGATGGTCGCGGCGGGTCATTCGCGATGCGATCTTGCATAACTGGCTTCTCCGGGCCAAACACGTCCAAGGCCGCATTCCCTCGGTCTTAACCCCCTCCCCCTCCCGCGGTGCTTCACCCAAATAAATTAATCGGTCTGGCCCTGTGTCTCCCCTCTCGAATTTCACACGGCCAATTATCAGCAGCATTGAAATAGTCTTCTTCGAACCCTTTCCAGACCGCCGGTACGTCACGCGGCAGTCTAGGCTCTTCTGAAAGTGCTTCCTCTCAGAATTTGGTACCTTCATGCGAGCGTACTCTCCCCTCCGCAATCCTAAATTAACGGTGGATGTTTGTAGGTTTTGATTGCTAACACCTCACCTACCGGAATTTTGTCAATAGGATTTTTGATTGTCATCCTTTACTTTATGTGTCGTGTATCGATTGCGAGGAGCTGAAAATATTATTATCAAATTCTTTCCATCTCTCCACTGTCTGAAATCTTCGATTCGTTTGTTCGCAGTTGAAACTCGTCATCAGCGACGGCCCGTGGACTTTTCAAAATTATAAAATAATCGTCGGTGGGCAATGCGTTAATTCTGAAATAATCTGGGATCTGAGACGAGGATCGAGGAGATCGTTGGCCCGGGAGGATCAGGACCGCCCCGAAAAGGGACGAGGGACAATATCGTTATCAGAGAGAGTGCTATCATTTTGGGGAGGGTATCGTCCAGTTTGGTGGCTCGTGTGAAACACGGGACGCGTATTTTTACGGCCGCCGCGCTATCACCAGACGTTTCGTGGAATATTTTGTTTGCGGCGCATCCGTCCGCTGACGAAACCGGATGACGCTCGGGACTGAAAGTCAAGCGTGTCTCTCCAATGAAAGAGAGCGGCCGAGGAATAATAAAAATGTGCGCGCACACGCTCGCCGGCTAAACGAAACGAAACGAAACGGAACGGAACGACACAACGACACACTGTGTGTGCGCGCACGATTATCGGAGTACGGGAAACCAGCGTAAATATGCATTAACGAGGCCCGATTCAACGGGGCGCTCGCACCAAGTGCCATTGACTTTGACACTGAGCCGGTGCTCGCTGAACTTTTGCGACGCGAAAAACACGGCCGATCGATCCGACGCACGTTCGACACGTAATACCGCCGGAACGTCAGCGATATCGACTGTCCCCGGCCCTCGGTTATGTCTATCTCCGCTTCGACTAATGGCTTCCAGTCCGCTAACACGGCTGGAAATTGTTTCGAATCAATGCAAACAATTGTCTGCGCTTAACCAAATTTTGCTAGAATATTGTTCCCTCTAACGAGGGACTATTTTCCAGATTGAAGAATGTTTGCGATAATAGTGAGCAACACTAGTTGCATTAATTAGAAATTGTTCCAGAAGTTTGCGGAGCACCGAAAGTGACCGTTTTAACAATTATAAAAATTTTTAGAACTAACGGATTCCAGTACGGTTACACGGCTGGAAATTGTTTCGAATCGATGCAAACAATTGGCTGCGCTTAACCAAATTTTGCTAGAATATTGTTCCCTCTAACGAGGGACTATTTTCCAGATTGAAGAATGTTTGCGATAATAGTGAGCAACACTAGTTGCATTAATTAGCAATTGTTCCAGAAGTTTACGGAGCACCGAAAGTGACCGTTTTAACAATTATAAAAATTTTTAGAACTAACGGATTCCAGTACGGTTACACGGCTGGAAATTGTTTCGAATCGATGCAAACAATTGGCTGCGCTTAACCAAATTTTGCTAGAATATTGTTCCCTCTAACGAGGGACTATTTTCCAGATTGAAGAATGTTTGCGATAATAGTGAGCAACACTAGTTGCATTAATTAGAAATTGTTCCAGAAGTTTGCGGAGCACCGAAAGTGACCGTTTTAACAATTATAAAAATTTTTAGAACTAACGGATTCCAGTACGGTTACACGGCTGGAAATTGTTTCGAATCGATGCAAACAATTGGCTGCGCTTAACCAAATTTTGCTAGAATATTGTTCCCTCTAACGAGGGACTATTTTCCAGATTGAAGAATGTTTGCGATAATAGTGAGCAACACTAGTTGCATTAATTAGCAATTGTTCCAGAAGTTTGCGGAGCACCGAAAGTGACCGTTTTAACAATTATAAAAATTTTTAGAACTAACGGATTCCAGTACGGTTACACGGCTGGAAATTGTTTCGAATCGATGCAAACAATTGGCTGCGCTTAACCAAATTTTGCTAGAATATTGTTCCCTCTAACGAGGGACTATTTTCCAGATTGAAGAATGTTTGCGATAATAGTGAGCAACACTAGTTGCATTAATTAGAAATTGTTCCAGAAGTTTGCGGAGCACCGAAAGTGACCGTTTTAACAATTATAAAAATTTTTAGAACTAACGGATTCCAGTACGGTTACGCGGCTGGAAATTGTTTCGAATCAATGCAAACAATTGGCTGCGCTTAACCAAATTTTGCTAGAATATTGTTCCCTCTAACGAGGGACTATTTTCCAGATTGAAGAATGTTTGCGATAATAGTGAGCAACACTAGTTGCATTAATTAGCAATTGTTCCAGAAGTTTACGGAGCACCGAAAGTGACCGTTTTAACAATTATAAAAATTTTTAGAACTAACGGATTCCAGTACGGTTACACGGCTGGAAATTGTTTCGAATCGATGCAAACAATTGGCTGCGCTTAACCAAATTTTGCTAGAATATTGTTCCCTCTAACGAGGGACTATTTTCCAGATTGAAGAATGTTTGCGATAATAGTGAGCAACACTAGTTGCATTAATTAGAAATTGTTCCAGAAGTTTGCGGAGCACCGAAAGTGACCGTTTTAACAATTATTTTACAAATTTTTAGCCATTTCTTTCCCAAAGGAATAAATCTGTTGAACAATTCTTGGAATCGTTGAAAAATAATGTAAATTAAAAAGATTAAATTAGACCCTTTTTGTACAATTACGAAGACATGTTATCCTATGAAGGAATAGGATACACAAAATGAAACTGAATATTTGCAGACAGGCGTACAATGTTCTGAACACTATACATTCGCAGCTGTTTACGAAATTTTACTGCGTTGAATTTTAAAAGACACGAAATTAGGGAATTGTGCAGTTGGAAACAGCAAGTTTACATTCGCAGTTTCTTGAAACGGGAGCAACTTATGGCGTCCTGCGCCATGTCTGGGATTCTACATAAGCTCTCGTTATTTGCGATTCCGCTTAATGCGCAAGCAAAGAAGCCAACATCGACGCCGTTTTATGTCAGGAGGATAGAGGGAGAGAGAGAAACACCGTTGGCCAGCGCCCAATTAAGCGTTCTTTTTGCAATAACATGCGCCCAACTCCACGCGCTGATTTCTCGTGCAATTTGCGCAGTTTTGGCAAACCTGTGGAAATTCGTTGCGAGACCTGATCGGACGATTACCGAAGGGGAACAAACGCACAGGTCGTCGCCATAGTCGACCAGAATCAGGAACAGTTCAACAAAATTTATGTTTCTGTTAATTATACATTATTAGGTGTGGACAGGTTTTAGGGGGTTTGCTCTCGTAAAAAATCATTCTGATATTAGTACTTATTTGCTAGAATGAGAAACTGACCCTTATACGGTGAGTTTCGAGTATGTTTTAGTATATTCTGGTATATTCTAGTATATTCTTGTGTATTCTGCTATATTCCAGTGTATTATGCTATATTCTGCTATATTCAGCTATATTCTGGTATATTCTAGTATATTGAGGTATACTCTGGTATATGCTAGTATATTCTTGTATATTCTGATATATTCAAGTATAATCTGGTATATTCTAGTATATTCTGCTATATTCCAGTATATTCTGGTATATTCTAGTATATTTAGGTATATTCTGGTATATTCTGGTATATTTAGGTATATTCTGGTATATTCTAGTATATTCAGGTGTATTCTGCTATAATCTAGTATATTCTGGTACATTATACTATATTCAGGTATATTCTGCTATATTGCAGTATATTCTGGTATATTATGGTATTTTGTGCTACATTCCAGTATATTCTAGTATATTCAGGTATATTCTGGTATATGCTAGTATATTCTGGTATATTCAAGTACAGTCTGGTATATTCTAGTACATTCTGATATATTCTAGTATATTCAGGTATATTCTGCTATATTGCAGTATATTCTGGTATATTATGGTATGTTCTGCTATATTCCAGTATATTCTGGTATATTCTAGTACATTCAGGTATATTCTGGTATATGCTAGTATATTCTTGTATATTCTGGTATATTCAAGTACAGTCTGGTATATTCCAGTACATTCTGGTATATTCTTGTACATTCTGGTATATTCTAGCATATTCAGGTATATTCCGGTACATTATAGTATATTCAGGTATATTCAGGTACATTCTAGTACATTCTGGAATATTCTGGTATATTATAGTACATTCTAGCAAAGGTTAATTTCGAATGCAATTTTAAGAAAATCAACTGGCACATTGTTCCAAGAGAACTTGACTATTATTCATTTAAAGAATGGCATCAGATACAATTCCCTAAGTATTAATATCGGAAAAGACGTAGTTTTAACCTACTTCCTGACATGAAAGTTTCGGAATCAATTCTACCTGTTCTATGGAAACGGCACACTCCGCGGGTCGTCGACATTCGTCGTCGTGTCTGGCGTGCGCGAGGCTTAATTAACGTGTTCGCTGATAACCGAATCCTCCCGTCGGAAAACAGCCGGTTGGCGCGACTCTTTTCCACGAAATCTGCGCGGCGCGCCGGTATCAATGCGTTTGATTTCTTGTTATCCGTGCCTAAATCACCGCGCAATAACCCCGGTGCAATTAAAACCGTCTGACGCGTGGCAGAGCTGGCTGTCGACTCGTTTTCTTTTATTTATTTTTTTTTTTTTTTTGGAATTTTACCAGGCGCGTGGCGAGTCCCGACGAACATTCGATTCGAATGATCGAACACCGTGCTCCGATCGAAGTGTTAATGGTCCGAACCGAGTCCGCGCAAACGTAAAACGAACTACCGAGCCCTGAACGCGGCTATATTCGTTTTTAATAACAACGAGACCGAGTTTATTCAACATTTACAGAATTTCTGTGGGAACATGTGCCCGAATCAAGAGGTATACCAAAAAATTCGTCAAGAAAATATTTCTATTTGCCAGATAGCGGGCCAATTAAAATGATTAGAATCGCAATTTGAAATCCCTTTATGCTCGAAACCATAACATAACCCTGATTTAATGGTCAGCATCGGATTCTAACATTAGGATTCAAGTTCGTGCCGTAACGATCAGTCACAAAAAACCAGAATCCAATGCAACGAACATTAAAACATGTTTTTCCGCTCGTAAAAGCGTAACGAATTCTAATTAACTTCTTAATGTTTGTTTGGGCTCGATTTTGTTTTAGTGAGATCGCGCACGAACCTGTTCCTCCGGCAAATAAACGAACAGGCCTCGCAGCCAGGTGAGGTCGCAGCGATCTCGATCGATCACGCGCGCACCGCTAACGAATTCCCATTCGCCTCGGTGCGTATGTAAAATAGTTATATATAATTTTCAGCGCAACGCATGCATAATTCGCCGGGCTTACGTAAAAGCTAATCCCCGATCGGTCTCTGTTGCACGGACTGTTATATCAAATGTTAATCACGCACGTGACCAAGGCGACCGTGTTGTTTACTACCAAACAGGACTGTCTTCTCTTTAAAAAGAACAAGAGGCTTCGACGAAGACCTTCGCAACTCTGTTTCACCGCGCAACAATTTCAATAAAAATTTTAATCAGTTTTAATCTCTCCACTGTTTCAAAATTCACATACTCATTGTCACCATTAATTCCGTCGAATCTGTGGTCTGTTTATCAAGCTCGGAAAAGCGTCATTTTAACACGTTGACTGCCATGTCACCCATATGTGAATGACAGAATTATTTGTCCAGGTTTTAAAATTAATTTTTACGTTAATATATTCGTCGTACCAAATTTGTCTAGGATCTGTAAAATGCAAGAAAGTTAGAGGACTACTCAACATCATACATTTAATCATTTTAAATTTTTATTTCACTAAATAATTTACATTGATTTTATGGAATTTTTGAGGTTTCTAGTTTGGCAGTCAAAGTGTTAAATTTGGCGGGCAGGAAGTCGAAGCTGTAATCGAAAAATTGCGATGATATTTAGTCCTGCAACATTACAAATGTGTAAATAGTAATTCAAATTTGTCGGTGGGAATTTCTCAGTGGATTTCGAGAAAACATTATCACGTAACGAGTGGAGGGAAGAATTTTGAAAAATTGAGGAATTCGACAATAATAATTGACTATGGAGGTTGGAGAGACAAGCACGAACAGTCTGAAACCGTTCAAGAGCACGGGTAGACGGGAGAGTAAACAACTCTCGAAGACAATCACTCGAGGATGCAGACGGGCTAAAAATATTCGGAAAAAATAACGGCCGAAATTACACCTCGTCCTGACCATCCGGCGAAGCGTCCACTTTCGTTTCTGCGGCCGGAGAACAAAAATTTGCGAGGCGCGAGCGATTTTTCTCGAAATCGTTGCGTCAATGCAACGCGCGCGATAGCAAATTTCGCCGGGCCGACGCGTTGTTGCGAAACCTTCGGCAATTCCTTCGGAGTAATGCCCAGCACGATACGACGCCATTCATCGCGGTTGAATGAAGTTTAATAATATCGAGCGACGATGTGCCCATTGCACTCTGCGAGTGGGCGGATAATAGATCATTACGCTCGTTTCGTGGACCTTGAAACTCGAATTCTACAACCACGTCCGCACAGAAATTTTCAGTTTTACAATTTGCGGATTTTGGAATGATTTTGCGAGACGTTCGTTGGCTCTGCGAAAGTTTTTATTTTGCACCGATTTTAAGCTAAATGAATTCATGGTTTCTCAAATGACTGTATGTTATACCTAGAAGAAGTTTCATCAATTTTCTTATCTGAAGAGAATTTAGTAGAAACAACTGAAGAATGAAATTAACATTGCTGTTGAACGGTTTGTTAAGCAATCCCTAAAGTGGTTAGTAAATTACGTTCCTCGAGGTAACGCGGTGGCTTACGTGCAGAATTGTTGATGTTATTGAACAGTCGATTAAGAAATCCTCAACTATCTGCTGGTAGATGACGCGATAGAATGATAATAATATTGCACGTACCGGAAAAATGTCTGGCTTATCGTTCATTGACAATGCGAAGCTTTCAGCGCGATCGATACACGTTCTACGCTTTTATTAAGAACAACAAACGACCTGCGCAACCAGCGTAGATTAGTAGACTTTTTATTGAACCTTGGGAACACTAGAAATGACTCGGTATTGTATTACGAGGATAAAGAGATTAGTTCGACGTTGCGCGATTACAATAACAGCTTCAGTAATAAAATTGAATAATTTCCCACGGGAAGATGTGACGTCCATAATTGGGAAATAAAATATAATAATATTTAAAATATAATCATTAACGCTTGCGTTATTTTTTCCAGGAATGAATTCTATTGGATTCATTGCGGACGGTTTTCTCTGGCGGACTAGAAAAGGCGATGGTGGCGTGATTATGGCTGACAGAGAATAATTAATCGTAGATCGGCGTAAATGACTGCGGATTATGAAGAAATTTTATGAACGTTTTCACAGAAGCGACGGATGACTGCATAGATAATGATCATTCCCGTTCCTCGCGGGCACTAATTGCGCGCGCCGCTCGTCGTTTCTGATATTATGCAAGTGTTACAATGAAATGATGAGTCCTGTGCGTCTGGTTACGTAAAAATATTCATAGGAATCGTGCAACGGTCGTCGTAGAGCTGGCACAAATTCCATCCGGCAGACCCGACGTCTACCGGCGACCGGTCATAGTGCTGGTAACACCTCGAAATAGCCGCAGAGTCCAGATAAAAACACTCGCGGCATGAAGAGTGAACTTGTGCAAAAATATTCCCTCGACCATGATCGTTCGCATACGTTTCGAAGACGCTGCAGTCGAAATGTGCCGCGGATTGCGGTACCAGCAAACAGCTCAGTGGAGGATCACTGGATCATTGAGCTATAAGTGATCATTGTTGATTATCTGAGTTATATATTTTCTCTAAATATTAGGTACACTGTTGCATATTATGCCTTGTACTGATCCAATAGTTCAAGGAAATGGGATACGTTACACAGAGTTTCGGAAGATGACAATGTACAAAATCTCTGGTCCGAGGTTGCAGATTATACTTCCAGTAGAATAGGCCACACATACTCGGACAGAAGTAAAGTAATTCGATCCTTGACAGACTTTGGCAGAGCAAGCAAGAGCAGTCGAATGAAGATCAGAGTGGTACAGTTCTCGATTGATACAGGCCGCAGTAGATCGATCTATAATTAACACAGACACGGTAGAGTAGCCTCCGGACCAAAGCAAAATCCTCGACAGATCGCAGTAGAGCGATCCAGACATGACACAGACCGAGCCAGATTGATCTAGACTCAACAGAGATTCGGTGGATCGGCGCAAGGCGTGATGGATATTAAAGTAGATTACTGGAAGCCAGACTGAGGTCGCAGTAGAGTAGTCCAACCTACACACAGACAAAATTGATCCGGACTGGATATATACACAGCAGAACACGATAGCATAATCTCGCCTCAAAACGGACGGTAAAATATTCTAAAGCAAATTGTTCCGAGCGAGACAAGGATTACAGTAGAATAATCTAGGGTCACACACACACACACAGACCACAGTAGATTGATCTAGACCCGACACAGACGGTAGAATAATCTCGAATAGACAAAGACCTAACTGGAATAATTTTGGGTGTCGATAGTGTAACACAGATTACAGTAAATTAATTTATAGTTGGCAGAGATGTCAGTAGAATAGTCCAGACACAACACAGGCGAAGTGGTGTAATCTCGCCTCGAAACGGACAGCGGTGAAATATTCTAAATCAAATACAGATCAGAGCAGATTGTTGCAAGTGGGACAAGATTTACAGTAGAATAATCTGGCCTCAAGCCAGACTATGGTAGATTAATTTAGAATTGACACGGACGGAAGTAACAAGTAGAATAACTAGTAGAATGTTCCATACCAAACACAGACCACGGTAGAACGCTTTACATCTAACTCTGACCACGGTAGAGTATTCTATACCCTATGCCGACCGCAGTAGAAAGTTCTACACCTAATCGAGACAAATGTAAATTAATCCACGTCAGACAAACGTCACAGTAGAACGGTCCGGCCTCAGCTTACAGAAAATTAGCTTTCACTAGACGCATTCGCAGACACGGTAGAACAATCCAGATCCGCTCGAGACGAACCTGAAACGTTCTAATACGCATCGAACGAAATGATTCAATGCCGGAGAAAAATCACAGCGGAATAATCCGCGGGCCGGCCGAGTTGCAGCTGTAATGCATCAGGCCGGCAACGTATCCGAACCCGAAAATAAACCAACAAAGAAATCTGACAAAGAGATGACTGAGGTCGCTTTCGTTTCACTGTCTCGGGGTTTCAAGTTGAACCCGAGGGGGCGAAACGCGCTCGTAAAAGACACGGGACCAGCTCGAATCGATTCCCAAGCCCTCGCGGATTTATTCTCGTTGACGCGCGAGCAGAATAATATTGCGCTGCACAACAGAGTTTATGAGCCGTGTTCCTTGAGTTATTTCCGTCCCGGCAATCCGACGATGCGTTCCTAAACGTACAACGACCCCATTCGAACCGTTCATATCGACAGACATTCCGCCGCGGTGTCACTCGATTAAAACCGATCCGACGGTTACGTAAGGCCGTCTGCAAACGATCGAGTCCTTTGCGAAACGAACGCTCATTGTGCTCGTTCACCTAACATCCGGGGAACCCTTCTCCGTCAAAAGCTCGCGTTCGCCGAACAGTCTTGCCTCCTGAAAGAAAATGGTCATGACAATTACGCCAACCCCTCGGATTAAAATTGGTTACAGGTGGTCAAATCATCGCGACGTGTTTTCACGCTCGTTATCGCTCGCTTTCTAGAACTTGAAGATGGCTGGAAAAAATATCGAAAAGTCAAAAAGAGTGGTCGAGCTTTGTCGGAGCGATACATCGACCTTGATTCGCTAATAAATCCGTACGTACGCTTCCTATTGGTCTGCCGTCGAGATGTATGCTGTTTAATGCTCCATTTACACTGTTAAACAACGTGAAAAATCGTCTCTGGCCGATAGAGAAAAAGTTTCCTCTTAGCGGTGGAACTTCGCCGGACCAATACGCCGCGGTACTTTGAAAGCATTAAGATACTTCGCCGCATTTGTTAAATTGTTTTATTAGTTCGTGGAGGAGGTGAAACATTTGAACAACGATGGTAAACAGCGAAACAAACGACGGTGGCGATCGTGTTAACGCGCCAGAGATTGTGGACGATTCGAGAACTTGAGACGCGAATGCTGCGAGAAGCCTGGAGAACAATGCTAGCGCAGCCTAATTCGCCCACAATTTTCCCCAAAAGAAAGTCAGCTTGTAGAAAGTCAGCGTCCACGTATTCGCTTCGCGGACAGCACGAACGAAAAATGGCGCGCACAATGGAGCTTCTGAGCGTGATCGTCCCATGAATTATTAATGGTACATTGTGCCATAATGTTGGGAAGATACATTTGTTGCGGGCATATGCTGTGTCCGTGCTTTCGTCGAGGTTTCGACGCGCTGGCGTGCCTAGCTTTCAGTAGATTTTTCCGCGATAGTCAGACCGTGTTGCGAAACCCGCGCACGCCTGCGCCGACGTCGTCAGCTAGAAAAAATACGCTTCTGCCGAAATCCCGTCTATTTTTTCGCCTCGACCGTTCGGGAATGACGCGCAGCTAGCTTCCGAAGCACTTGACGTGACCTTGCTTTGTCACTGACCTGTCCTAGGCGGTGGCTGCGGGTTGGCGGCCACACAGACACTCGCGCGCATCCTCCCCGCACACACGCTCAAGTCCGCGCGCACCATCTGCCCTCGTCGTGATGTACCGGCTCCTTTAAGCCACGTGCATAGCGGCGCAGACTCTGAACTTGACACTGACGCCCCGGACCGAGAGACCCTCCGAGACCAGTTTCGGATCGGTTTCACGGCGATCGAAGCAATAACTGCTTTATTGCGGCGCGAATTGATGCACCGGCCGCACGGTGCAACGATCCCGACACGCCTTTTTATTTTCAGCCGATGATCGGCAGCCAGGGAATTTTTTTTTTTTTTTTTTAGTCTCCGGAATCACTCGAAAGGAATCGGACGAGGATCTTTGAGCGATTGCATTTTGTATACTGTAAATTGATCAATTTGTTCGTCATTTCGTGTTTCAGAAAAACATACCAATTCTACGCAGTACCCCTGTTGAACCGTGCCTGCTCAGTTACTTGATTTCTTAATGTGTAAGCGAACGATTCGCTTCTTACCAGAGTCATCAACGTCAACGTCGCAGTGGAAAATCACTAAAAATCCCACCAACGGATCAGTCGCACTGTTACCATGATACAGAGACCGTTATCATCGCTGAAAGCTCGAAACGCTTTCGAAACAGGGAAAAATAGCCACGGCAGATAATGCGTCTTTCACTCGCGAGTGTATGAAAGTGACGTGATCCCACGTCGTCACGATGCGTCATCGTTTATATATATGCTTACTCTCTGTGAATCGAATAAAGGAAAGATCGATATAGAGAAGTCTGCGGGAAAAATCCCGTGAAAGATGAGCTCTCATCTTACTATGCCGCTATGATTGTGTAGTGACCATTTTCAGTTAAATTATGTGGTCCCCGGTGTGGACGCAGCTTGAGATCATAAATCATCATCTGTACACGAATTTCGGATCTTACTGTAATGACATTCGCGCGAAGTGAAATGCCGTGGATGCTTCTCTGCAAGTCCATCGTTGTGAACGTAGCTTAAACATTCGAGATAAATGCACGTCCATCGAAGGTTTAACTCTTCCTTTGCTTCAGTCTTTGTATTCATTGAAATACATTAAAATGATGATAAATAAAGTTCACGAAACACAGAAATGAGTATGCTTCAGTACAAGTCCATCGTTGTGGACGCAGCTTGAACATTCGAGATAAATGCACGTCCATCGAAGGTTTAACTCTTGCTTTGCTTTAGTCTTTGTATTCATTGAGAAACATTAAAATGATGATAAATAATGTTCACGAAACACAGAAATGAGTATGCTTCAGTACAAGTCCATCGTTGTGGACGCAGCTTAAACGTTCGAGATAAATACATGTACATTGAAGATTTAACTCTTCCTTTGCTGTAGGCTTTGTATTCATTGAAATACATTAAAATGATGATAATAAAAGTCACGAAACACGGGAATGCGTATGCTTCCCTACAAGTCCATCGTTGTGGACGCAGCTTGAACATTCGAGATAAATGCACGTGCATCGAAGGTTTAACTCTTCCTTTGCTTCAATCTCTGTATTCATTGAGAAACATTAAAATGATGACAAGTAAAGTTCACGAAACTCGGGAATGCGTATGCTTCCCTACAAGTCCATCGTTGTGGACGCAGCTTAAATGAAGAACCAACACAACTGAAACTCGGAATCTTGTTTCCCATGTCCCTATTCTTTCGGATACGTCGAAATAAAAATGGAAACGCGAGTAAAATTTCGCGAAACGGGAGTGTCTCGAGTTCTGCGGTTGTGAACGCGGCTTAAGGCCGCGTCTCGCCCTCGGGCCACCCACTGGCGACTTTGACTTCGCGGCGAAGAAGCGGTGCAACGGCACCTTAAATTCTGACAAGCAGAAATAGCGTTGCCGCGCCGTTTTCGCATAAAGAGAGCTCGCGTCGCGGCGCCGCTGGCAATTTTCGCGAAACTCGATCGCGTGGGCGTATCGATCATCCGCCAGGAGGATCCACAGGACAGTGGCGCAACACCACCGTCGAACGATTGTGTTACGCAAAACCAGACGCCGAACACGCATTGTTCGGAACGATCTTTTCGCGGCGCTCCCTCCTCGAAGAAAGTTGCAAAGAGCTTTTCCGAAAACGAGCGGTGGCGCACGATTGCGCACCGTTGCACCGCGACTGCATAACCACCGAATTTAGATCCCCTCGCGAGCGAACGTCGCTCCAGCGCGCTGCGTGATGCAATTTATGATGATAATAATTCATCTTTATTGCACGCTCTCCGTTAAAAAGAATGGAGGCGGTTTCTGTTTCTTTGTTCGCCGGCTTCGGTATTTGTTTTTCAGTAATTAGCCGGCGAGACGGATAGTACCGTTGAGAATTGTACGATGCAATTTACGATAATAATAGCGCTTCGTCTGGATTCAGCCACGAAAGAATAGAGGAACCGTTTTATATTTGCGTTTCTTTGTTTCGTATGTTTATGTTTACGTTTTGTTGAGTGGATGATTGAGCTTGATGGCGGGGTTCGGGACTGTGCCGTGCGATTTATGGTAATAGTAATTTGTCTCTGGGGACGAATTTTCTGATAAAACCTTTTCACATTTGGTGTTCGAAAAATAGATAGAAGAACCGTTCAGATTTGTCCTTTGTTCTGTATTGTATGCACTATAGTTAATCGCTGCAGCATCGGGCGGTTTAATTAGTCGGTTTTCAAACTGATAATTAGTGTTTATTGAATAACATAAGCAAAAAAATATAGAAACAGTCTTGAAAAAAAGTAGAATGACGAAGCATACGTTTGCGTTTACGAACCAATAAAATGCTAGAATGAATGGGCGACTTAAATGCAGCCTTGGAAATGTATGTGTAACTAGACAGGTGGTGCCGATGCATTTATAGCTCGGCGAATAGTTTAAAAACATATGGAAACGTCAAGATTTCTATAATTTACCAGAGATGTGGGTCATTTATATTCCACGACTGCTACAGCCCCGATTAATAAGGTTACTCGAAAGCACTCGACTTCGCTTCGCGCGCGCACAAATGCGAATTTGCATAAATATCCACCGTCGATTGGCGATGCACTTTACGATGACGTGCTTCTTTCTCGAAGCGCGACGCGGATAACGTATCGCCGACAGGTGACGAAACTTACGCGCTTGTCAGTCAAGAATGATCAAGAGAAAGAAGTTGCATCGGGCGAAGGTTTTGTCGCAACTTTTCTTTATAAATCCGCGAAGAAATATGTTCTGCGTTCAGGGGTTATCGGCTGAACAAACGACAATTTCGTTTCGGGGGAAAGGAAACGGCAATGCAAAAATTGACAAAAGACAGAATCGCCGGCAACAACGTTCACAGGCGTTTCCGGAGCGTTTTCCATCGGAAGTTTGCAGTACTGTTTTCGCATCGCGTGCACGGTTTTTCCAAGAAACAACGGGCTCGTTGCATCGCGATGCAGCGAGCGCGAAAGAACGGAGCATAATTCTGCGTCTTTCGCGGGATTAAAAATAGCACTCACGGTGCAGCTGTTTGGAAAAAGCCGGCGAACCGCTCGTATCCATCAGCCGTTGCCAAAAATTGACAGGCTCGCGAAACCATTTTCTTAACCTCGGGAACGCTTAAAGAACACGCCGGCTTATCGTCACGCGTGTTAGTTAAGTGCTCATAAAACATTTTCGAATCAAATGAAACTATTTGAATCACGGAATGAATCAGTTCTTTGTCCTTCGTATCTTCAAGTTCCCAACAATTTTATCACGCTTCTGGATTGATCGAAAAATGGTACGAGTACAGAAATGTTCCGTTCGTTTTTTCCCAGAATGAAATTCCGTCTTTGTATCGAAATCGGAATCCTTAAAATATACTTCTTCCTAGGAAGGAACATAAGGTTCAGATTCGTTCGAAAAACGTCACCGACCAAGAACAAGGTCAGCGTATTAATTCCGCTCGCGTTCCGCGATCATTTTTTTTTTTTCTTCGTCGCACGAGCCACGAAGAAAAACACAATAAATTATCGTTCAGCGTGTTTACCGAAAGTTCCTTCCGCATAACAGATACGCAAACGGAATAACACCGCGCCATATTTCATCGGGCGCACGCAACGATCAGGGATTTCAGCCGCGAGTGTTTTGCGTCAGGCCGCCGCGTGGAATTAATTATTGTGTCCCAGATCTCGGATCCCGATCGAATAATCTCTCGGGTCCGTCGTTCGATAGTCGGCCACCGCGACTACCTGCCTACCGGCGAATCGTTTGCTATAGCGCTTTTGTCCATCGCGTTCGCGAGATGGCCGAGGGAACGTCGAAACCAGAATCGGCAAACAACGCTCGCGTTCCTGGAAATATACCTCATATCTCCGCCGAAATGCTCGCCGGGAGATTTATGCGCGTCTTAGACCGGAATAAAGATTTCGCGTCGGCGGAATTGCGTATTTTTTCGTTTTATTTCTGCAACGGTGCAACTCTAGATCCCCGGCGACTATAGCGATTTTTCGATGCGGCCTGGAATTTACTGCACGGCGAAATTTCAGTTGTTGAAAGTGGGAAAATTCTTTTAACCGTTCCGAAAAGGCAGGTCGATGAAATAAAACACGAAATTGTATTATAAAAATGAGATAGAGAGCAAAAGTTGTAGATAATGGCTGAACGATTTTAAAATTGTTTAGCGTCGTGGAAGGCTAATTAACCCTTAGCACTCGAATGGCGACTGTAAGGCGACACTAAAAATTTCTGTATCGTTATGCAAAATATTTTTTACATTATTAAATTTGTTCGTATTTAATAAATTACTAAACATTTGAGTATTGTACGAGCGAATTGCACCATTTTCGTATGTATAACATACTTTTTTTTTTTAGAATAATTTTTTTTAAATTGGTCCAAATGACTTGAATCTTTTCTAGATGTTAGACCAACTAGTTTGCTACAGAATGACTAAACAAACATCTTTTTAGATTGCAATTGGTTGGAATGATAAAGAAATGAAAAAATTATGATTTTTCAACTTTTTTATCGTAGTCTATAACGATAATTTAAAAAATGCGTTTTGTTGATTTCGGTAACTTACATGCGTACTGAAAATTTCATCGAAATCGGTCAACGTTGCAATGAGCTACAAACATTTCAAGATGCGAGTTTAAGGGTTAAAGTCGCAGATTTTAGACCTTGCCAGGGAATATCGCCCTTATGTGATCATCTTGAAACGTTTGTAGCTCATTCCAACATTGACCGATCTTTATGAAATTTTCGGTATGCATATGTTATAGAAATCTGCAAAACGCATTTTTTAAATTATCGTTATAGGCTCAGATGAAAAAGTTGAAAAATCACAATTTTTCATTTTTTTCTCATTCCAACCAATCGTAATCTAAAAAAATGTTTGTTTAGTCATTCTCTAGCAAACTAGTTGGTCTATCATATAAAAAAGATTCCACTCATTTGGACCAATTTTAAAAAAGTTATTCCGCTTGAAAAGGTGTTAACATACTTTCCGCCGCTAGTGTACATAGAAGGGAAATATTTTAGGTCGGAAGAAATGTTTCGTTTTGTAGTTAAAATAGCTTCGAATGCAAAGGGTTAAACATTAATGTAACTGTGTACCTTTTGTGAAAATTCGTACACTGCACGTGGAGCAGTTTAATGGCAGGTGTGTTGCCCGTCGAAAATCAGCGGGCGGAGGGAACGAGAGGATCGCGAAGAGATAACAAAGCTCCTAGCTGCGTTTCTTTCGCAAAAGTTTCAACAATAATATTACGCGTCGCGAAAGCCGGATGTATATTGACAAAAGCAAAGGTGAAACGTTCCCGACGTGTTTTCCATTTCACCAGCTGCAAAACAGTGAATCACTGCTGCGTGTTTTCAATTTGATCGAGCCTATCTTCGCGATCGATCGCTGTTTTCGTTCAGCGATCGAAAAAGAAGCTATAACGCGTTGCTTCAAAATGGCTTCTTAGATCGCGCCTTTCAAATTCGATTTTGGAGCGTCGGACGAAAGTGTGACAAATCGGCCAAAAGTTTGATCAACGATCTGAAATCTCGGAACGAAGTAGCAAAGCGGAAAGTTCAAAATTTTCGACAGCTTCCGGACGATCCCCGGAGTGTTTTCTCGTGGTCCAAGAATGAGAGGAGAGATCTAAAGTTGGGGAGGGACGAAGGAGCAGTTAGGCAATGCAATTACGTTAGGTTTATTCCGATCTGAGCCCCCGTTGTCCTTCGAGCCTCGTGCGGAGTCCACGTGAGCACCGAGCCGTTTCGGCCACGTGAGCTCTTCGAGAGCTAAAACGGTACTTTTACGGCGCCAGAATTTTACCGATCGCACGCGTGTGTCTCCACCCTGCTCGTCTCCCTTTGTCTCGAGTCCTCCTTTCGTGCCGCCGCTCTGCGCTGGAAAGCTCGCTCGTGCCTTCCGTGAATCATCTCGCGACCCATTTCCGCTACCATCGATCCCGATCTCGCTCGATCCGCTCTGTTACGCGTTTTCCTCTGGCGTGAGCCATTGATGGACAACCCGTGGACCGTGCACAGTCTCGCAACAATGCTACGAAAGTAAAAACTTTCGTGCATCAACCGCATTCGTGTTAACAAACCAGCGTTCTCAAAATCTAGGATAGATACGCGAATTCCGCGTGGAACACAGTACTGATTGCAACGGATCAAAGTACGTTTTTCTGACGACAACACTCTCTTCATTTTTTCATGTTGCGTTTATTGTAGTTCAGATAATGGAGATGTTGTTGTAGATTACGATTTTCTCAGGAGTTTGGAGTTTTATGCGATTGCTGTAGATAATGTTTGCTATCGAGATCGAATATGGATTGTTTAAGTGGGTAGTAATGCAATAGCTGTATTAATATTTTTAATCGAACAAAATACTGTGCTTTTCTCGAATATGTATCTGTGAGCTCGTGAAGATTAAAATTTATTGCAGTATTATTTTTTCTTAAAAAAGAAAATACTGTACGTTCCTTAAATATGTGGCTCATGAAATTTAAAATTTATTGCTGTATCATTTTCCGTATGTTCCTCAAAAATATGTGTCTATAAGCCCACAAAGTTTAAAGTTTATCGTTGTGTTATTTTCCCGTAAGAAAATCGTCGCCTGTTACTGTGACTGTGACAGGAGAAGCTCTTGGTTTTAATATTCATAGTAAATTCGGAGCAGCGATAGGGTCAAGCCTAACCCGAATTCTTCCGAGGCCCGTTAGGCTAGCTGCCGCCTCGCTGTCCAGGGAAAATGGCGCAGGGAGAGTGAGAGTTTCTCCGGAGGTCATTGACAAGTCGCCGATTCGCGTCGAAACGAGCAAAACGTCCGGCAGAACGTCCCCGTGCCGATGCAATGGCCGCGAACCGGACACGGAAACCACGGAGTCGCTTTCTTACGTGACGTGAGATCCTCTGTTTCTCTCCTTTTCACGTAAAATGGCGGCCCCGTAACGGAAGTCGTTGCGCAATCTCGAGGCTCGGTTCGAAAACAAGTTCCGGACGCCATAATATCGTTATTAAAAATTATATAATTTCTAAATCGGCGAAACGTCACCGCGAACTATAACAGGAAAGTGTCTCCGTGTACCGTGGGTCCCAAGCATTTTTATATCAGGCCCATTCACTCCTTTTTTTTCACGAAAGGTAAACTGTAATGAGGATCTTTTATTTCGTAACTTCGTGGGGAATTCTAGAATTTTTCTGGGTCCAAAATTCATCCTGGGCCTTAAGTTAGTTTTACGGGCCCCACAGACCCCCCACACCTAATTTGACCCAAGAGGTCAAAGTGCACAGTAAAGAGGTTTTTAGTGCAAGTTGAGATGTGCTTTCTAACTCTTGCAGATTGACAATTTTGGGGGGCCCTCTGCTGCTTCTTTTGGGTCCGTTATCCCCCCTCCTATCTTCTTTAAGACATACTTTGCACCGTAAACTATGTCAACGATCTTCCTTTTTAATATATAACATTCCGTACAGTCTTTGTTTTTGGTGGGTCCAGATTTTTCTGTGGGCCCCGAGTAATTTTGATCGGGCCCAAAATACTAACTTTGCACTTTACCCTGGCCAACATTTACCTGCAAACAGTTCTGACGATATTTTCTGACGTTCAATCTTGTCTTCGTAAATTGTCTGATTTTCGTGAGTCCCAAAGTTTTAGTAGGTCCCAAACAACGTGCGTAGCGGGGGAATTGCACAGCGCATCCCCGTTCCAACTGCCACGGACTACCAAACACCCGACAATGCTGTCGAGAGCGAGAGTCAGTTAGGCGAAGATAAATCGACTCCCGTAACGAACCAGATTTCACGGTAATGGGGAGAAATACAGGCGTTCAAACTCGGCGACTGAGGGGTATTCTGAAAAACCCGAGGAACAGGCACTGTTTTAGTCACGTAACGGGTAATTAAGTTATCGTGCAATTAAAGAACGTCCGAGGTCTTGCCGCGTGTATCGCAACTGCCAGCCAGAAAAATTCAGCTCTTAGCAACTCTGGAGGAAGTAGTTTCACGTTTACACGCGTTCGAACACTTTTCTGTCTGTCTGTGTAATTTCCATAGTCTTATTGGGCATATCTATGGAAATGAACCAATTAGTATACAACTGTTCGTGCTCAATTATTATTTAATTCCTCGCGACCGCGAAGAGTACATTTCTGCTGCGTGCGAACGATAATATAACAAATTACGGTTACGAAGGTCCTTCTTTTCAACAGGTAATTTTGTGTCAGGTGCCGATACGCGTTAAAACTGAATTTCAAGGGGAAAGAATTAGGGGTTGAAATTTTCTGTGACCCTGGAAAAAAACCGAAATTATTCTACAGTATTTTCACTTCGCGACAACAGAACGAACCCGTTACCATTATTACGAGCACGCCGTCGTTTCTCGAAGGTGAAACGCGAATTCGAGGAGGAGAGCGAGCAATGGCGGATCAGGGGGGGGGAGGAGGAGGAAGAGGCGTGCATATTACCGGTCTGATGCAACGTTACGGTGCCCGTATGGTTCCCTTTGGCAAGAAAGTCGGAAGTGGTACGTTGACCCGGCGGAATTCGGCATTGGCAGTGCGGATCCGCGGGAAAGGCGGAACGCACGCGCGTAAAAGGCGCAAACAACGTTCTGTGACGGCTCAGAAAAGAGGGGAGAAGGAGGTGGCGGCAGGTTCAGGGAACTCTCGAGCGAGAGTTTCGTCGATGCTCGTCGAGAATTTTCGTCGTGGATTTCGTCGGGTGATCGACCTCCTCACCGAAAGCAGATTTAACCTCGATACCGGCCTAGCACGGGGAAAAGTATCGGCCAAAAAACACCGGATCTAGGCCCCCGTTTCGACGCGAGAAATCCCCGTCCTCCCTACTCTTCCTCCGCCATGCTGTTTTGCTGGACGAACTCCGACAATTTTTCCTGGAGACGTACTTCGACTTATTTTTCCAGTTGAAGTTCAATTTTCATCTTTAACCGTGCGCGTCAACTGTGTTTCATATCGTCCATCTATCGATTTATGTACGAATCCATTACGAATCACAAAGTCCATAAAATCAAAGTAAGTTATTTAACGGGCCGCGAAACCCTTGATCATATAATATGGCAATGCGAATTGTATAATCCACAAAGACGCAAAAGCTAACCAAGGCCCTACTTAGTATGGGCCTTCAACTAACCTCTTAACGTAGACACACTCATAGCGAAACCAAATATTGAAGCTTGTCTTAGTATTCATTCCTTTTTCAACAATTCCAATCTACATATTTAGTATTAACGGACATTGTTGTCGTATTCACTTCTATTATTATTGTATTCTTCTTGTTCTGTCTCTGTATTCTATATTATTGTACCCACTTATATTATTCCTGTAAAGCGGAATAAACCCAGAAGGGTTTCAAATGCTTAATAAAAAAAAAAAAGAAGTTATTTAATGGAATACAAATTGATAAAAATTAAATGTATGATGTTGAGTAGTCCCCCAACTTTCTTACATTTTACTGATCCTAATCGGTACAACGAATAGATCAACGTATAGAATTCATTTTAAAACCTGATCAATTATTTGGTAAAGATGAGCACTCATCGCGTATGAATTTCGTGGCAGCCAACGAAGAGTTACAGCATTTTTCACAATGAGTTTTAGGCAGATTGTGGCCTTCGTGGTACGACCGAAACGAAACTGACAGAGAACTGTGACGCGATTAAAACCATCAGGGACTTCGATTGCGCGATTTCGGTGTTCCGGAGCATCGCAGAAAAATGTCCTGCAATTTCGAGGAGCGCGGTTGGTGAAGGGAGCGGAACCATGGGATTATGGGAAGCACAGGCGAGGTGGTGTCCGGCAGATGGTCGGCTAAAAGGGTCAGGCTTATCGTCGTGTTTTCGCGCGAGCAGGACAGCAGCGATCGGTAGTCAGCGATCGAGAAAGTGGGTCGCAGAAAGCAAGGCCACTGACACTGGCCGCAGTCGCGCGAAAGAGTCTTCTCTCCTCCCTTGTCTTGTCCTCTCTCCCTCCCCTTGTTCCTCTTTCTTTCTCCCCATCGCCGAATCTGTCCTCCCCCTTCCTCGGACACCGTCAGGCTCCTTTCTCTCTTTTTCTCCCTCTACTCGTTTCCACGGGGCCCGGCCGTTACGCTCGCCGAGAGTCATCGTCATGCTCGATCGCGAATTACTCTCGTAATATGTTTGCCCGGGGAAAATGCGCCGGGACCGAGGACCCGTGTGCGCTCATCCATGGCCGGCGTTATGTCACCCGACTATGGCAAAACGTCGGGCTCGATGGCCATAGTCGGTGCCGGTTCCCGTGACGATCAATGTCATGGCTGCGCTTCTTTTCTTTTTTTTTTTCTCGCTGTTTTCGTTTCTTCGAGACACCCCCTTGCTCTTCTGGACGGTGAACCCTTTGTATCATTATTCAAAATATTTCTCACATTATGAAATTTGTGTGTATTTAATGAATCACTAAACATTTCAGTATTGCACGAATAAATTGCGCCATTTTCGTATGTATAACACGAAAAAAAAAATATATATATAGAAGGGTAATTTTCTAGGTTGGAAGAAATGTTTTGGAGTTAAAATAGCTTCGAGTGCAAAGGGTTAATTGGCTGATGTGGATCTTCGTAGGAAAGTTCACTGCCAACTACGAGATATCTCATAGTAAGCGCACGTAGTATGAGGCATCGTACTGTTTTTTTCATTTTCAAATTCCCGTAAATGCCACTTTAGTATCTGCAACTAAATGTTATTCGATTTTGTGAAATGCCATGTTTTGATGTTGCCAGGCAGTGAAGGGGTGAAACAAGAAATTTGCTATCTCTTCATCATCTTCCCATCAAGATCGCTTAGTCAGCCGTTTTAGAGATCCCTTCTCCAGGAGTAGAACTCTGATACCAAGAGGATCGTTCCGCAGCCCGTTCGCGAAACAATTTCATCCCTTATTGTTCTCGTGCGAGGATCGACCAGTTGATCGACGGATCGAAGGCAGAACTTCCACTTTCGATGGAGGTATGAAGACGCTCCCGGAGTCCTGACAGGTCTCGGTCTGCAACGGGACACAGCGTGTCAGCGCATTCCTTCTCGCCCATGGCTCCGAGAAGAGGAACGTGCGGTGAACACGCGCGCGCGCGCACGTGCGAGATAACCCGATCGCGCGATACCCGATCTAACGCGTGCCCGACCGCGTGCTTGCACACGCGAGAGAGCTTGCAGCCGCCCGTTGCCATACCATCGTCAACCGGCTCCTCCGCAAACTATTAGCATGCGACCCGACCAGCGTGTCGCGAAACACACGCGCGATGGAAGGGAAGACGGTTTTCTTGGCAGCCACCGCAGCCACGACTGTTCTCTCTCTCTCTCTCTCTCTCTCTCTCTCTCTCTCTCTCTTTCTCTTTCTCCCTTTCCGTCTTTTCTCGATGATTAATTCTGCCCGCTTGGCACCGAGTATCCTCTTCTCCGCTTGCTATAATGTCCAGACGAGGCGGCGAACCGGTTCAACGCCGGGTTTCACCGATTAACTTGTTAACTCCTTCGAGAATCACCTCGTACATATAAGCCGCGTTGCGTATAGCCCGTGCCAAAAAGCGTACCCGGTCTCGTTCGACGCCAGACCGCGCGTTTCCTGGACACGGATCTCGATGAGGATGATGTACGACCCGGTCCACGCGAAATTAGGGCCAGTTTAAGTCATCGTTCACGTCGCTTGCGAATCTTATCGGAAATACGGGGCACCGAAGCTGTATGCGTTTTGGTGTCTTCGGTGAGCGACTGGTTGCACAGATTTCTGATGAAACCATGAACCATGATAGAATTATCATGGTTGTTAATCATGAGGTTCGTTATTTTTCATCTCGGTTGGAAAGGATTGACCTTTCTGTGGGCAGTCTTGTTTCATCGCTGAGATCAATTTTTTCAGGAGGAAAAAGTAAATCCTTGAGTAGGTCCTTGAGTAGGAATAATAGTTTTAATTGTGAATCGACGAATAACCCCTAAAGAAAGTAATCTAACAATTTCGTTTAGGATTGTACTACACTTCAGGTTCAATGAAGTTCGAGTTCAATTTTTTCAGGAGGAAGCATTAACAATTTATCTACCGGTGATTGCTTTGTAATTTTTGAAAGTCGAAGGAGTTTTTGGTAGATCCTTGAGTAGGAATAGCAATTTTAATTGTGAATCGACAACTAACCCCCAAATAAGGTAATCTAACAATTTCATTTAGGATTGTACAACACTTCAGATTCAATGAAGTTCAAGTTCAATTTTTTCAGGAGGAAGCATTAACAATTTATCTACCGGCGATTGTTTTGTAATTTTTGAAAGACGAAGAAGGAGTTTTTGATAGATCCTTGAGTAGAAATAGCGGTTTTAATTGTGAATCGACAACTAACCCCTAAAGAAAGTAATCTAACAATTTCGTTTAGGATTGTACTACACTCCAGGTTCAATGAAGTTCAAGTTCAATTTTTTCAGGAGGAAGCATTAACAATTTATCTACCGACGATTATTTTCTAATTTCTGAAAGTCGAAGAAGGAGTTTTTGATAGATCCTTAAGTAGAAATAGCGGTTTTAATTGTGAATCGACAACTAACCCCTAAAGAAAGTAATCTAACAATTTCGTTTAGGATTGTACTACACTCCAGGTTCAATGAAGTTCAAGTTCAATTTTTTCAGGAGGAAGCATTAACAATTTATCTACCGACGATTATTTTCTAATTTCTGAAAGTCGAAGAAGGAGTTTTTGATAGATCCTTAAGTAGAAATAGCGGTTTTAATTGTGAATCGACAACTAACCCCTAAAGAAAGTAATCTAACAATTTCGTTTAGGATTGTACTACACTCCAGGTTCAATGAAGTTCAAGTTCAATTTTTTCAGGCGGAAAAAGTAACAATTTATCTACCGATGATTATTTTCTAATTTTTGAAAGTCGAAGAAGGAGTTTTTGGTAGATCCTTGAGTAGGAATAGCAATTTTAATTGTGAATCGACAACTAGCGCCTAAATAAAGTAATCTAACAATTTCGTTTAGGATTGCACTACACAATTGTTGAAAATTTTATTGGTAGGCTTCAGATAAAGTGTTGATATTCGAGGACCATTTTGGAAACCACTTGGAATGAAGTTCTCGGTCCATTTAGTCCGATGCTGAAAGAAGCAAAAGTAGAGAGTCCATTTTGGAGACCCTCTAAAAAGAGAATATTCGATTTTGTGGACTGTCGAATAAAAAATTAATAGTCTATAGCCATTTTGAGCGAAAAATCCTAGATGTAGTCCTGAGAGGAGAACAGCTAGCTGTGGCCACTTTATAAGAAATTAAATTTTAATCTTTGCAGACACACCTGCCTGTTCCGAAGAAGGAACACCAGAGCTGTTTAAAATATCAAAATTTTCGCTTGGCAAGCAATTTTAGAAAACTCGCAGCTCAACGATCGTTCGAAGATTGCTCGGAAAAGGAAATTTCCTAGTGTCAGAGCAAATACCTGGTAAGTGGAGTGTTCCGGTCACTAGTCAGCCTGTTCCTCGTCTTTCCGAAAGCGAGCGCCCTAAGAATTTTAATTGGCGTTGCCGCGTAGCCAAATTGGAGTGCCATAAATTCCCCGGGGAGTGGTTTACGATGCTATCTCGGCTCACCGAGGGCAGCAAGAAAGTGTTACGTTCGGAGCGATCCCTCAGCATCGAGGTATAAACCTCGCGGTTATTACGCTCGCGGAATTAAACGTTGACAATCGAGACAAGAAGAGCTTGCTCGATACTATCCGCTTGTCCATTAGCGAGGCGTTATGACGAAACGTCGCGTCGTCGTCTGCCGGTATATGTTCCAATTAAGATGCGACGAGGTGTCTATAATTAGCCTAAACGGGCTCGCGGATAAGCGGCCGGCCGATCGGAATCGCCAATCGTTTTAATCGCCGGTATTAAAAGCCGGCCATTGTTATCGAGCGCGTTGAAGACGATCCCTCCCCGCTCGCCGGGCTATTGTCCCGCCGCGAACTTTATACGTATATGCGATTACGACATTCGCTGCACCGGCTCGTATAGAAATGCTAATGGGGAATGCCGAGTTAGCGTCGCCGCGGTTTCTAATGATCCGCGCGTCACATTCGCCGCTCGTCGTCGCCAGCCTTCTTCGGCGTGTCAACAACCTCCCGGGGCGAAACGCGTTTCTTCGCGTCAACGTCCAATCGATTCCCAGCCGCGAATTCAGATCGACCAGACGCGTAACGTTTCATAATCATCGCATCGCGACAAACGCGAATTCAGCGCGCCACTCCGAATACCATTTCACAATCTTCAGATGACTTAAATTGAGCAGGCAAGCGCATCACTCACTTTTGATTGGGAACTCGTTAAAACATATTATCCAGAAGCAGTTGCGATTTTTGTACTACAGACTTTCAAAACAAGATTTCTAAGTGTTAAATGAAAATATGAATTTTTGAACTAAAATGCTTGTCCGTAATTGGGAGAATGTCGATATCGCAGGTTGCGTTGTGCAACTTTTTAAATAAAATGTCCGCATCGATAATGCGAATAGCGCATCATTCATCATTCATCATACCTCGTACATTGCCAGCAGCTAACCAAACACTGGCACCGTGGAGAACCGGAAGAGCTTCGAGCAATTGAATAGTATTGGTTACAGGAACTGCCGCCGCGTTGGCAAACCTGCTCGCATGTTTGCTACTATGTAATAATGCGCGGTGGTATAAGAGTTGTTCCTGCCGATTGCCTCTATTGCGCAAGACGAACGAACGCAACGGGATAAACAGTAATTACTTACGTGGATAATATAAGTACGGAACGTGTGTACACTATTCAAGGAGGGTGGTGAAAGCATGGAATGCAGCTTGAACGCGGACACATAAATTATGGTTACGAACCGGGGGCCACGTTTTTCATGCTTGTCCCTGGGTCTCAGGGACACTTTTCACTTTCTCACTTTTATTTGCTACTATCCTCTAAGCTTCTACTTCGCTATTGGTGACTTCGTGTTTACTTCCACTTTATCGACAGCTACTTTATATGTGGGTATGTATTTTTAGTAGATTTTTTAACTTTTATTTTTATTTATTTTCAAGGTCCAAGGTCCGCCAGTTTTACTTCGTTAATATTGACTCGAGCAATTTTTTCGTCTAGGTCAGTTCCACATTTTTCAAGGTTCGCTTTTATGTCCTTTCACTTCATTAAAATGGTCAGCTTGGTGCACTTTTACTTCGGCGAGATTCCAGGACTCGCCAACATTCACCGATGCAATTTTTTCGTGTAGGTCAGCTCTCCGCTTCATGTTTGCTTCTCCTTCGCTGACAACAAATTTATATGTATCTGTTTTTAGTATATTTTTGAATATTTCTTTTCATTTAGTTTCAAGGCTCAACTCCGTCAGTTTTACGATCTTGTCCCCAAGCTTCGTTAATATTGACTTAAGCAATTTTTTCGTATAGGTCAGTTCTCCATTTCTCAAGGATCAATTTCAGGACCTTTCACTTCATCGGCGTGGCCAGTCTCGTGCACTTTTACTTCGGCAAGACACCAGGTTGTGTCAACATTGATGTAATCAATGCTTGCCCTATCAGTCACTTCCCCATTTCTCAGGGGTCAATCTCGTGACGTTTCACTTCATCGGTGAGGTCAACTTCGTGCACTTCCTCCTCGGGAAGACTCCAAGCTTCGTCAACATTGATGTAATCGAGTTGTCCTTATCAGCCACTTCCTCCTTTCACAATTTTGCGAAAAATTCCATCTACATCGTCCATTTTGTACAATTCTACTTCAATAACGTTCTCAACTTCATCAACACTGACTTGATCAACAATCCACGGCCATTTACATTTCCATTTACCAAGCTTGTACTCTCAAGGGTCAACTTCATTAATTGCATCACCTTTTACTTCATCAACGTCGTCCACTTTTTACACTTGAACGTCAACAACGTCCTCAACACCATCAGCATTGACTCAAACGACTATGCGCAATCGTTCACTTTCTCATTTCTCAAGGCTCTATTCTCCGGGGTCAGGTTCGTCGATTTCATGACGTTCTACTTCATCTAAGTCGTCAACTATGTAGAATTCTACTTCAAAAATTTGGTCAACGTTATCAACATTAACTCAATCATCTTTTCTCTGCCATTTATTTCCCCATTTCTCAAGGTTCTATTGTCCAGGGTCAGGTTCGTCGATTTCATGACGTTCTACTTCATATAAGTCGTCAACTATGTAGCATTCTACTTCAAAAATTTGGCCAACGTTATCAACATTAACTCAATCATCTTTTCTCTGCCATTTATTTCCCCATTTCTCAAGGTTCTATTGTCCAGGGGCAGGTTCGTCGATTTCAAGACGTTCTACTTCATCTAAGTCGTCAACATTGTACACTTCAACCTGAACGACTCTCTCAAAGTCATCAACATTAACTCAACGACAATGCACAATCGTTTACTTTCTCATTTCTCAAGGTTCTACTCTACAGGGTCAGATTCGTTGATTTCATGACGTTCTACATCATCTAATTCGTCAACTATGTAGAATTCTCCTCCAACAACTTGCTCAACGTTATCAACATTAACTCAAACGACAATGCACAATCGTTCACTTTTTTCATTTCTCAAAGTTCTATTCTCCAGGATCAGATTCGTCGATTTCATGACGTTCTACTTCATATAAGTCGCAAACTATGTAGAATTCTACTTCAACAACTTGGTCAACGTTATGAACATTAACTCAATCATCTTTCCCCTACCATTTATTTCCCCATATCTCAAGGTTCTGTTCTCCAGGGTCAGTTTCGTCGCTTTCATGACGTTCTACTTCATATAAGACGTCAACTATATAGAATTCTACTTCAAAAACTTGGTCAACGTTATCAACATTAACTCAATCATCTTTCTTCTACTATTCTTTTCCCCATTTTTCAAGGTTCTGTTCTCCAGGGTCAGATTCGTCGATTTCATGACGTTCTACTTCATCTAATTCGTCAACTATGTACAATTCTACTTCAACAACTTGGTCAACGTTATCAACATTAAGTCTATCATCTTTTCTCTATCACTAATCTCCTCAAAGCTCTATTCTAGAGGGTAAACTTCATTATCCCTAAACATCGACAGGATCAACATTTCCATCAACACCAATCTACCTCCATCAACACCAACTTTGTGGGACCTCCCACATCCCTCATCAAGAACAACCAACGAAACTCGACCGAAAGCTTTCCCCAGGGACCTCGACGCAAGGCTAGACGTCACGGCCCGATCGTTCCTCTATCAAAGAGATCCACGAGAAAGTGTTGATAGGATGTGGTGGGGGTGCGGTTGTGCTCGCGAGTCGATTAGCGTGCAGAGGCGTGACTCGTTAGCGTGTAACGCGCTCGGTTCGCGTGGGCGCGAGTGATGGAACGGGTTACATAAACGTCAAGCAGGAACTCGGATCGGTGGAAGGCCAATGTCCTGACCGGCAGCGAGCTCTCGTAATAAAAGAAAACCCGCGCGACTCGCGACCACGCGCCGAATGGTTTTCTCCGCGCGACATGTGTTTATTACTTATTATTTTATGCGATACGTTCCGCTCGTTCGGAGAACTGATCGGCGAACCGAGAAAACGAGCCGGTGAAAAGAGCCAGCTTGTCGGCCGCTATACACGCCAGCGAATGCACCTGCACTTTCGTAAAAGTGCACCGTTTTCCTGGGCCTTTCTACTTTATCGGCGCCGCGGTGATAAAGGAAGCTGATTCCTCTCGCGCCGGAATCTGAGGCCTGAAGAACTCTCGCTTCGGAATTCCTGTTGCGTCCTCCCCGCCGATCACGTTTTCTTGCTAGCGTGCGAAGGAGAGTGTGCTTTTTGTAGAAATTAATTATCGTGCGTTCACCTCGGCTGAGCAACATATTCGAGTAGAATTATTCTTCCTTCGCAAGCGTCCATCGATGCCATTTTCTTGAATACCACACGAAGTTATCTGCGGGTTCTTCTAAAAATTATATATTCGATTAGAATTTTGACTCCTCCGTGAGAAATACTCTACCACAAATGGGAGAAGGAGTTTTGACGTTATCATACTGACGGTAGCAAACTGTGATTGGTTCCTGCCAGTCGCAGGAAGGTTTAATTTTTCAAGTTTTATTTCGTCGAATGAATTACTTTTGTTTCGCGGAGATTTTTCGCTACCGAGCTGGCGCTCAAAGTGTTTGCGCTCTTTTTGTCTAACGACGGGGACAGTTTGGTTCGTGAAGGGATACTATTGGGGTTCATGATTTAGGACCCCTCTAACGCGTTCCGAACAATTATAGAGCTGCCTGAAGAAACGTGCAGGGTTCCGGTTGACGAAGAGGGCAACACCCCTCCGCATTAATGACGAAGAGGACCCACGTGCTCTAACTATTCTAGGTGTCTCAGGCTCCTAATGTTCCTGGTAAATGAGCACGATTCTTCTATAATTAGCAGACCGACCGACTCCCTTTCTCCTGTTACGATTTGTCGAGTCGATGAAGAGCATGTTTCGCGCACTTGCGGAGTGTGTTAAGCATGCTAAAACGAGAGCCGAAGACGAGTGAGAATTTTCCATTTTGTTTATAATTGAAGCGAGACGGAGGAAAATCGCAAAATGGCTGACAGCCCTCGTTATAAGCGCGCGATCGGACCCGCGTGTGATCTTTTCTCGAAACAAACGCTAATCTACGTGTCCTCGGTTGAGATACGAAACGATTAACGATTCGGACACAAGGATTCCGAAGCATTGACCCCCAAGCAACGCTGTACGCTCCAGTTACGGTAGATAGAACGAAGAAAGGAGGACGAGGGGGCCGCGAATCGTCCGCGAGAACCGCAAAAACCTGTCAAAGGCGGCGACCGCTTCGGAACTGCGACTGTTCTTCAGGGTGGGGGATGGTTTACGACGTCGTTCGGTCGACCGGTCCGTGGCATTGGACGGCTATCGGGCTTTGTTTTCCACGGACTATCCGCGTTAACGTAATTAGCCTCGATAATTCAACGCTGTCGCGATAAAAAAGGTAAAGAGACGGGGAAGATCTCGGCTAATAAGTAGAAATTAACGCCGGCGAGCAATGTGGCCGCTCCGCGTCTGGCATAGATCGCGCGGATAACCGCCGCCGCGGCGAAGGAGAAAACCGCCGACGAAATTGCTTCCTCGTATCGGAAGTGGTATCTTTCACTTCTGCGAGAGGAACTTGCGATCCCAGGAGCTTCGGCTGCAACCTGTTACCCGTGGAAAGCGCGGAGAAACGGCTCTGAAAACTGCTAGATCGCTGCACGCATGCTCGGGCAAATGAACCCTTTGCACTCGAAGCCATTTTAACTCTAAAACGAAACATTTCTTCCGACCTAGAATATTTCCCTTCTATTAGGTTGGCAAGAAAGTAATTTCGGTATTTTCAGGTGAAATAAAATCCAATTTTTTGTATCAAAGTAATGAATTTTAATCAATAAAATATTTTCCATTTTGTTCTATGATCTTTTGCCATGTTTCTGGTAGCTTCATAATTCCGCGCTCATAAAACTTCTGATCCTTTTCGGTGAAAAACTGATCCAAGTGCGATTTCAGACCATCAGTGAAAGTTTTACCATTCAAAGAGTTTTGTAAACTTCGAAATAAATGATAATCTGGTGGTGGAATGTCAGGGCTATATGGTGGATGTGACATCACTTCCCAACCAAGCTCCAATAACTTTTCACATGTTACCAAAGATGTGTGTGGCCTAGCGTTATCATGGTGGAACACGATTCCTTTGCGATTTGCCAATTCTGGCTGTTTTTCTTTAATTGCTATGTCCAGTTTTGATAGTTGTCGATAATAAACATCTGAATTGATGGTTTGGTTCCTTGGGAGCAGCTCAAAATACACAATACCTTTGTAATCCCACCAATTTGACAACATGATCTTCTTTTGGTGCAATTCAGCTTTCGGTGTGGTTTGGGCTGATTCATCACGCTTCGACCATGATCGTTTTCGAGTTGTGTTATCGCAAACAACCCATTTCTCATCACCAGTGATGACTCGCTTCAGAAAAGGGTCGATTTCATTTCGTTTGAGATGCATATCGCATATGTTGATGCGTTGCGTGAAGTGAATTTCTTTCAATTCGCGTGGAACCGAAATATCGAGCTTCTTAACGATTCCGAGACTTTTTAAACGATATTCTATAGTTGTATGCGAGACATTTAACCTGTCTGCAATCTCTCGGACAGTTATATGACGATCCGATTCAATAATGGCTTTCATTTGGTCATCATCAACTACAGATGGTCGACCAGAACATTGGTCGTCTTCAAGTGAGAAATTTCCAGAACGGAATTTTTTAAACCAATTCTGGCACGTGCGTTCTGTTAAGCAATCCACACCATAAACTTCACATACATCTTTGTGAGCCTCGGCAGCTTTTTTACCTCTACGGAAATAAAAAAGCAATATGTGCCTATAATGTTCGTTTTTGCACTCCATATTCAAATTGACACAGAACTAACAATTCTAATCAAAATTACGTGCAATTTGCTTCAAAAGTAACCTAAAAGATGCAGTTATGAAATGTCAGAAGGAAAACAAACGCAACGTTAACAGAAATCAATCAAACAAAACATAAAGCTATCTATTAGTGAAAACCGAAATTACTTTCTTGCCAACCTAATATATATATTTTGTCATGCTATACATACGGAAATGGTGCAATTCACTCGTACAGTACTGAAATGTTTAGTAATTTATTAAATACAAACAAATTTAATAATGTAAAAAATATTTTGAATAATCATACAGGAATTTTTAGTGGCGCCTTACAGTCGCCATTCGAGTGCTAAGGGTTAACTCTTTGCGGCTAGGTGGGTTAAAAGCTATCCCACCTTTTGCCTAGCTTTTTATGCACGGTGGGACATATTTTAACACACCTCGACAAGTTGAAGTTACTCGTAGTCGTACAGTTTAATATTTTATTTCAAGTTTCTCATTCAGTTGGCAATGCTGTGCACCAATGGTAGATAAGTGAAAAAAAAATGTACGCAAACCAAAATGCATCAGTAAGTTGTGTGTGCTAATGTGATTGAGGTTGGCGCATCGTGTGACGCAGTGAGTTCGCAAAATTCTGTGCAACTAAGGTTTTCATTTTCTTTAAAAGCGCGCGCCTCAAAGAGTTAACGCTTTCATTTGAAAATGTACCGTCATTTTCAAATTTATTATTCCGCGGTCTGGCTGGCCGAAAGACTCGTCGCCAGACTGCTAATTGCACATGCAGATGGATATCGTCGGAAATCAAAATTTTAGAGCCGGCGCAGTAACGAGATGTGAAGCTAATAAACAAAATATTTGACAAGCCTGTTTTGGTTATGAATTATTTTGGTATGACACTTTCGTCAACATATTCGGGACATTTTTCTGGTTAAAATGAGACCAAACACGACGCAGTTCCGATCGTATTTATTGGTTCAGTTCGCCGTAAAGTAGAACCTCGACTATCCGAACTAATCGGTGAGACATGTTCGTAACAATAGAACGTGGTTACTCGGTATACAGTATTGTTTAGAGATTCTGGCTTTGATTCCACCGTTTTTTTTTTTTTTTTTGCATATGAGACAAGTATTCGGATAATAAAGAATTGGTTCGGATAATCGAGGTTCCACTTTATCGTGGATCAAGCTGGTAAATAGTATCCGAACTGCTTCGTGTTTGGTGTCATTTTAACACTTTGACTGCCAAAGTAGGAACCCCAAAAATTGAAAAATAAACATTGATAAAATTAAATGTATGATATCGAGTAATCCACCAACTTTCTTGCATCTTACAGGTCCTAATCAAATTTGGTACAATGAATATATTAACGTAAAAGTTCATTTCAAAACCTGGACAAATTATTCCGTCACCCACATATGGGTGACATGGCAGTCAACGTGTTAATCGGGAAAATGTGACGAATATGTTGGCACAAGTAGGCACAGAGTGACGATTAACCCTTTGCACTCGAGTGGTGACTCTGAAGCACCACTAGAAATTGTTGTGGCATTATTTCAAAGAAATTACAACAAATATTACAAAATATTCGTTACATTACAAAATTTGTATTTAATAGATTACTAAACATTTAAATATTATATGTAGAAATCGGATCAGTTTCGAACGAATAAAATGAAAATATTGTAAGACGAAAGAAAAATTTAGTTTTAGATTGAAAATAGCGCCGAGTGCAAAGGGTTAAATGCGAACAAGTTTCTCGTGTTGTTTCGAAAATAACATCGGATTTAACACATCCTCCTACAAGGAACAACCCTACGAAGTCGTTTTAGGCGATGAATGGTTTCTGTACTGTTAAAGAATCCATCGAAGAGCCCTAACAGATAAGCAAAGCATACAAGAGCACAAATTTTTCGCAAGGATCCGACAGTGTATAACAATTACGGGAGCGTAACAAGTTGTTGACCTCTTTTTGAACATTTTCGCAAGCTCTTCGGGGCAACAGCGGCAATTTCGAGAGCGTGACAGCGTCTTCGGCCGAATGGGAGTTATCAGAGTGGGCGAACGCGAGAGGGCATCGTTGACAGATGATCGCCGATTCGGCCGCGATCGTCCGAAATCGGTCCGATAAACGATTTTTCGCGGTTCACGTGTCGCTCGACGCAACTCGCGTGGCCGGCGCGTGTTACACGCATCTGTTACGCGCGTGGCCAGCAGATTATCGCAGATATGACGGGGGCCGGTTGGCGCTTCGCGAGAATTCGCGTTCATGTCCGTTGTGTAGCCGTTGCTCGCCTGGTTACGGAACGTTGAGCAAGTTATGAAATGCGGCTGCGACGGAGCAACTTGCTTTCTCGAGCTCTCCCGTCCACGAAGAAAGTTTCCGCGGCAAGTGCATTCGAACATTCGAAAGTCTCTCTCTCTCTCTCTCTCTCTCTCTCTTTCTCTCTCTTGCCGCCTCTTCGCCGGCGGCACGCTCTCGAATCGTGATTCTTTTCCGAGCGCTCCGCTCGAGGCGAGCCTGCTCGAAAGTAGCCGATAGGAGACGGAACACTATTGCGAGCTTACGTTTGATCGGTTGATAACTTTCATCAGTTACGAATAACATAATCGACCTCTTAAAATTCTTTTTGTTTTCATTTAGGAAATCTCTTACAACTATCACAACTCTAAAATCTATTACAACATGATGCTTAGTACAGAGAATTACAAAGTATATTGTATGGTACAACGAGAACGTTAGTAACAATGTAAAAAGAAACAAAGATTCTTAGGCTCGTAGGTTACATGCATTTGCCCGGGGCGCCAAAATTTAGCGGCGCCATTTTGGCTTTGGCTGTAAGTGTGAGAAAAATATTGACGTTTTAAATATCCAGTTAATAGAAAATGACTGACTACCCTTGCCAGACAATTTTGCTAAAAAAAAAAAGGTCATTTTGTTCAGCTCGGTGCTTAAAAAGGGGCGGCAATTTGTTTTTTTTTTTGCCCGGGGCGTCGTAACCGCTAGAGCGGGCCCTGATTAGGATCAGCTATTAACACTAAAACTACCGGACCAGTCAAAATGACTGGTTTCTAATTTTTTCTTTTACAATTACTGAAATTGTAAAAATGTTTTAAATGTTGTATGAAGTCTGAATGGGCACAGTCTTGTCACTGTTACAGAGCGATATACGTTCAGTCGCATTTATTGCTCGGTAGTTCTAGTGTTGGGCAACCTGTGTCCAATGGCAATTGAAATCCTGCTCTAGAAAGTTTATCCTCTCAAAATTGCTCGATATTTTGCACTATTTTGTTCGTCACATAGAATCCACAGTCTCCTCGTATTCATCGAGCACAGTCCTACCAGAAGCGAATTCTGTAATACACAAAAATGACAAAGATTATAAGGTTATGCGAAAATAATTATATGTGAAGACGGCGGACGAAATACATTTGATTACAAGAAGACTTTGTCGGAGGTGTCTACAATACCAGAAGCGAATTCTGTAATGCACAAAAATGACGAAGATTATAAGGTTATGCGAAAACAATTATATGTGAAGACGGCGGAGGAAATATATTTGATTACAAGAAGACGTTCTCGGAGGTGTCTACAATACCAGAAGCGAATTCTGTAATACACAAAAATGACGAAGATTATAAGGTTATGCGAAAACAATTATATGTGAAGACGGCGGAGGAAATACATTTAATTAGAAGAAGACGTTGTCGGAGGTGTCTACAATACAGACGCACAATTCATACCTGAAGGGAGGCCTTCGATAAAACGAAAGGGAATCAGGTATTTCCCAATAACCCTAGGACGTGGAGTTTTCCACAGAATACAGTAAAAAGTTTTACTTTAACATTAGACTAAATCGTTTTCACCGCCGTTTCAAAGCAAACTCCCGATCGAATCATCCAAAGTCGATGAACAAACGAATGGAACAATTTTCTGCGCGTCTGCCATGAAAAACTGCGACGACGGTTTGATCGGAGAAGAAGCGCGCATTCTATCGAAATTGCCGGCTTCGGAAACACTTTCTTCTCGTTGCCCCCGATCATCATTTCCCGAGGAGCAGGAGAAAGGTGAGGGTGGGGGTGGGGGGGGGGAGTTGGGAGAAGGCTCTCTGGAAATTGCAAATCGGCCGGGCAGTTTCAGTGACAGTGTCACGCGCAGGTAATCGGAGAAAGTCGTTGACCCCGTTCGTGTAACCTGACCGAACACCGTCGTCGCGCGTCCCGCGGTGGCTACACTTGCGACAGGACCCTGAATCGGCGAAATTCCTGCCGAGTCGGCCGATGTCGAAAACCCATCGCCGTTTAACGACCCTAAGCGACCCAGGTAGCTGTCGGTCCTTCGCGCACACCTCGAAGACCGTCAGCATTGTTGCCTATGGCGTAACCGTGACGTTGGCCGAACACGATTCTTCATCAAATTTCAAGCGAAATTTTGTAGACGCTAGAACAATTTCCAATGAAATTGACGACTCGGCTGCGGGGTCTTTCTGGGAAATAAAAATTGTCCGCATCGATTGCAATAAAAACTAAATAGAACGTCTATCATTTGAACGGACAGGAAATAATATAATAGAAAAGACAGAGAATGTCACGTTTTAAAGTATACTAGGTATACTAGTTTTTTAAGTATACTAAGTGCCTTTCTAAATACATATAACCTACGTGCCTAAACATCTTTGTCTCTTTTTATATTGTTACTGACGTTCTCGTTGTACCATGCAATATACTTCGTAATACTATGTATATACAAAGCATTATGTTGTAATAAATCTCATAAGAGATTTTCTGAGTGCACACATCGGTCGAGGGAAAAATACACCTGAAAATGTCGTGTTCCATTGTGTTCGTAACAAGACCAGGCTTAACCCTTTGCACTCGAAGCTATTTTAATTCCAAACGAAACGTTCCTTCCGACCTAGAATGTCTCGCTTCTGTATATTTTTCTTTTTCATATTATACGTACGAAAATGGTGCAATTTACTCGTAAAATACTGAAATGTTTGGTAATTTATTAAACGAAAACAGATTTAGTAATGTGAAAAATACTTTGAATAATGATACAGCAATTTTCAATGGCGGCTTACCGTCGCCATTCTAGTGTTAAGGGTTAAACGAACCAAAAGCTCGATTCCTGGAAATGAAAATTTCTTCAGAAACGTGCTAACAGAAGAAAGTTTGTCAGCTTCGGGCTGACATCAAAGAATCAAAGAAGACTATGTTAAAGTTAGGTTCACATTGAAAATTCGATGGAGGGAAATGGAGGTTCGAGCAGCGAGTTGTTGCGCGAGACGTTTTCCAGGTAATTTGGCAGAGACGATAGGTGGAAATCGAGGATCGAGCGATCGCAATAATCGCAATCGAATGAAAGGTTCGCGCGGGCGCGCTGCTCTAGAAACTGCAACTGCAAAAGGTGGGAATGGCCCGGAAGGGTAAGAAAGCGGAACGACGCGGCGAGGCACCGCGTTACACGTACTTGAAACTTGAACGTGGACTGGTGACACGCCGGTGCGGTGTCGCGAACACGTATTTTCTTCCTGGCGAATTGTTTTCCCTCCTCTTCGCAACCGGTTTCCCGTGCGTTTTGTTCAGCGATCGCATCGCGAAAAACAAAAAGCAGGAAACTCGCTATCGAGCACACGGTCCTGACCGCTCGCGGATCGTTTGCACGTATGTACCGTGCGTCCGCGACAAATCGTTCTTACGCACTTCAATCACTATCACCCACTCCCTGCTATTAACACGGTCAAAAGTTCGTTCTGAGTTTTCAACGAGAGGTTACACCTCGGGCGAGAAGAGTTTCAAACGTTAACACGTTGACTGCCGTGTCACCCGTATGTGACGGAATTATTTGTCCAGGTTTTTAAATGAATTTTTACGTTTATATATTCATTGGGATTAGGATCTGCAAAATGCAAGAAAGTTGGAGGACTACTCAATATCGTACACTCAATTTTTATTTCATTAAATAAGTTTCTTTGATTTTATGGAATTTTTGAGCTTTCTAGTTTGGCAGGCAAAGTGTTAATTTGAAGCTCTAGAATTGTAGAAAATATTGTGAGATTACCGATTGCTGAATATTTAAACTGTGAGCATCCGAAGCCATTCATTTTGCTGTATAGTCAAACCTGCTTCTGTGCGGTCCTTTTCTATGCGATTTCTTTTTTTTGTGCGATTTTGGACTGCGACGAGTAGTATCGAGTTATGTGCATTTTGTACATGTCTCCATATTTGGAATGAGAAATTCAATTTTTGTGTGAGAAATTAAGAAATATGTTTCCATGTGTAATTTAATTATTTATTTTGTTTGGGAAGCACTATCTCGCCATTTCGTAAATCTTTAACACATTATCCGAGTGAGACTTTCTCCCCACCGCATAAAACAAATTTTCTTGGATATGTTGTAAAAAATTATTTGTTACAGCTATTTACGAAGTTTTTTTTTTTGTGCGGTTTCTTTTATGCAAAATGGTCCTTCCGAACAAACTTTGAAGAGATTTTCGGTGGACGAAATGGTTTTATTGAAAATGGTGGATTGTCTGCAGGTTGGGAGGACGAGTTCCCGAGGGATCCGGAAAGGAAGATGGCGGACGGAACTGCGACGGGAATGGAAGAATTGCAGTTTCTGGCTGTGCTGATAACGTCGCGTGAAACGCGCGCCGGATAATTACGCGAGATACAACGGCCTCGCTTTCACGCCTCGCGTCCGTTCGATTGTAAAAGTATCGTGGCCAATGAACCGCGGCGAAAACAGTGTCGTTAGATATCAGGGACAAGCGGTTTTGCGCCGATGTTTTCAATTACCGCATTGTCACGCCACTTTTCTCGCGGTTTCCGTCACTGGCCGCGAGAGCTCCGTCCCGTCAACTGCGATCGCAGACATTTCTACTCCGTTTTCATCTTCTTCTATCTCTGCCCGACTTTTATTTCTACTCCTTTCTCGAAATGAAACATTCGAGTCTTTGAACAATCATTATAAATCTCCGAGAGGTATCCGAGACTGACAAACCGACGGATTTTCTCATTGTTCCACGCTAATTACTTTCTAGCTGTTGTTCTCTGTCGCTGATTAATTTAATGACCCCGGTGACTCGACGAATTTATTTAAGGTGCATTGTTCGTCGGTGGTTCATCAGTTCTAATACGCTCTATTACGTCTCTAATTAATCTAGCTATTCCAGTGATTCGAAACAATCAATTACTATATTTTCACCCATTTTTACTAACGCATTGTATGTAGGCTATTTTTTTTTTACGATTTCAATAGGATTTGAACAAATTTCTGTAAATAAACGTAGGAACAATTATTGATGATTTTACGGTAAATGGTCACGAAACCGACCGACGCACAGTGGTCCCAATCGATGAATTAGGAGGGAAAAAGTTCAAAATTAAAGGTAACAAAAGACACGTATCAGTGAATTGTTTATGTACTATATATCCCACAGAGACACAAAGTGACCTCTGGTATTAGTTTCATTAACAATGAAACAAACGACGAACGAAAATATCGCGTCGCAACGCATCATTGTTTTACGTTACTCGATCGCTTGTCGCGAAATAGTGTATCTGAAAACGTGTGTTCTGGTTGCCTGGTGTTATAAATACTTTTATATTCATAATAATAGGAATTCCACAGTTGAAGGTAAATATAAAACTACAAATTTACTTCAATTTAATGGCTCATATTATTATTTCTACTTCGGGACATCTTGATATACATGGTCTTCGTTTCTTTTGTAAGCTATTCCACGTGTTGTGGAGTGCAGAACCCAAGTTACTAAATGTTACTAATTGAAACTATTTTTGGGCGACAGTAACATTCTTATACTTGATATAAATTCGAAAATTGTTTGCCTTCAGTTGCCATTTTCCGAGAAATAATTTTTTTCGTAGACAAAGTGCGCGGTATAACTCGGCGGGACATGGTCATTCACCTGAAGGAATTAGGTGTTATGCAGTCGACTATGACCAAGAGTCGTCATATACTCGTAAATTATTTAGAAAATAAGCTAAAAAGTACAGGAGCTGCAAATTTTTCAAGTGTAAAACAATATGTATATGATTTCGCATCGACTTCATTATGGTCTCGTTCGATGTGGAATGAAAATTTATAAATAACGGTATCGTGCTCAACAGAAAAAATGATTTTAGTATTTTTTTCCTCCTAAATCGTCGATTGGAACCATTTTACTCGTCGAGTAAAACCAGTTCCATGGGGGTTTTTTTATGGGTTTGGCAGCCCGTAAACGTTTCTGGATCTAGAAGACCGAGCCGAGGCGTGAAAGCGATATTAACGAAATCCCGTCGCCGGAAACGCGGAACACCGAGGCCATAATTTTCACGGTGAAACAGGGGGTTGAACGATGTCGACAGGACGAGAATAACTAATGGGGCAGAGGCGCGGGTGACTGGCGGCATTTTTGAACATCTGCCGAGGACAAGTAATTATTTCTCTCCTTCCGGGGCGAGGAAGGCCCGGCGAAAATTGATGTTCCCCGTCGAGCATTTTTCGTGAAAACCTCCGCTCGGTATAGCTCGTTTCCAGCTGTTCGATAAAAAATTCCACGGGCCTCCAATCTCCACGGAAAATAAACAGTTCCCCCCCCCCCCCGGGTGTCGCCATTAATACTCGCACCGATAACGAGCCGAGGGGCCAAAGACTTCTAACCATACTGTTATCGTTCTCGTTCGGGGACCGCGACGGTCAACTTTCTCCGTTGACTTCGTTTTCCCTGACTTTCCACGCCTTCGCCTTCCAAAAACCTTTTAGTGTAAGCTTCTCGATAATTAGACAGCATTATCCACGAACCAGGACCGTTTGTGTCCAATATATTTTTCAGTGAGTGAAAAACTTCAGAGAAATCGGAGAAATCCGAGAAAATTGTAGTAACGTTTCCGAACCTTCCGAGTTAGGATTGCAGCAAGAGATTCGAGCAATACTTTGTTTAACACGTTGACTGCCGTGTCGTATGTATGCGGGTAACGGAATTATCTGTCCAGCTTTTACAATGAATTTTCACGCTGATATATTCGCTGTACCGATTAGGATTTGTGAAATGCAAGAAAGTCGGAGGACTACTCCATATCATACATTTAATTTTTTCAATTTTTATTTCATTTAACAGTAGAACGACCGAGCAATAAATGCGACTGACGTATATCGGTTTGTAACAGTGACAAGACTGGGCTCATTCAGACTTGATACAACTTTTATTGTAATATGTGCTTCAATGAAGAGGTTCGTTAAAAAATTGTTACAATTTCAGTAATTGTAAAAGAAAAAATTGGGAACCAGTCATTTTGACTGCACCGGTCGTTCTAGTGTTAATAAGTTTCTTTGATTTTATGGAATTTTATAACAGGAAAACTAAGTAAGTTAGAAATAATACATGCATATTTGAAAATTTTTCAATTTTCCCATTCTTTCAGGTCGCACCTGCTCGTATTTGTTGGAAATGCATGAAATTCGCGGTCTAATGAGTGCAATCGGGAAACGGATGATTAACGAAGAAGCGTGAGGACCTTTGTTCGTTGGTGGTCCGATGGGGCACGCGTTCGGAGACAACGAGTCAATTATCGATTCGAATGGCCGATGAACTCCGGTTTCCGGTTGGATTCGCGCAAACACTTTAGTTCTCTCTCTTTCTCTCGCACACTGTAACCGGGCCGTCCCGTCTCCTATTAACGCTATTATGTTATTAGCCAGCAATTGCCGGCTCGGGAACAGATCCGCCGCCACAGGCGCCATCGCGCGTTCTCTCGATCGGATCGGATCGGATCGGGACCGGGGCGGGCCGCGTAAAAATAGTAGAAATACCTAGCACACCCATTCTACGCGTCGTTGTTACGCCATCGCGATTAAAAGCGGCCGCCGTTGCCCCCGGATCGCTTAATTCGCGTGTGTCACGGGCAATGCTCCTTATGCAATCGAGATTTATGCGTCACGAATCACCGGCTCTCGGCAATTTCAAACGGGCCGGTGGAATTGGCTCGCGAACCTTGCGGATACAAGCGAAACTGCCCCGTTACACGCCCTCGTAGATCGCGATCGATCATCCCTTTCGGATCGCTCGTTCTGTTTTTAATTCGAAATTGAACGGTGAACGGCGTCTCGAATCGCGTCGTTGCAACTTCAATTTGAACTTGATTGGACGGATTTGAATTTGAATGCGTTCGCTGACGTTCGAATTTGAACACGGGGTTCAAATGTGACCGTTGGAATTTCAATATCTTGTATTTAAATTTCACGTTTAACGCTTCAATTCGAAAGCAGACATTCATTTAAACTGCACCATCTACCCTGAATGTTAGAATTTTAATTTAAACCTGACCGTGAAAACTTCAAACAATTTCGTGGAGCCAACGTTTGAAAAAAGTTTGAAAAAACGATTCTTTCTACATTCTGAAACATGAACAAAATTATGGTAAAAATTTCAGGAAGCTTCGTCGAGACATTGTTTACAAAAAAAATTCTCTAAAGCAACTCCCTTCTTGAAGGTGACACAAAATCGACCCGGTTCATTTCCTTTTCGAAAACTCCATCAAAAAAGATTGTACTAGAGTAAAAAAAAAAATGCTTCCTACATTTTGAAGCACGAACAAAATTCTAGTGAAAGTTTCACGAAATTTCGGCATGCCATTGTTTAAACAAAAATTGGCGAAAATTCCCATCTGCTGGAGGGTGAAATAAAATCGTGCCGGTTCATTTCCTTTTCAAAAACTCCATCAAAAAAGATTGTACTAGAATAAAAAAAATAATCCCTACATTTTAAAGCACGAACAAAATTGTAGTGAAAGTTTCACGCAATTTCAGCATGCCATTGTTTAAACAAAAATTGGCGAAAATTCCCATCTTCTGGAGTGTGAAATAAAATCGTGCCGGTTCATTTCCTTTTCAAAAACTCCATCAAAAAAGCTGATACTAGAATAAAAAAAATAATTCCTACATTTTAAAGCACGAACAAAATTCTAGTGAAAGTTTCACGAAATTTCGGCATGCCATTGTTTAGACAAAAATTGGCGAAAATTCCTATCTTCTGGGGGGTGACACACCATTGTCTCGGTTCGTTTTCTTTTCGAAAACTAATTATTGCTGTGCACGAAACGACGGGACACGTGTTCGCAGGTTTATGAGGCCTCGCAACTCATTCACCGGGACTTTTACGAGCGGCCGTAAATTCGTCTACTAATCGTTACGCGAATAATTCTCGCGTGTCGTTGCCTCGTCGCCGCACTAAGTGATTTCGATTCCCTTCTGCGTTCCCCCCCTCTTCGTTCGCGAACCGTGTAATACCCCAACAATTGCCGGTGTCCATTGATCGTGTGCGCGCACGCAAAAAGTCGCCGGGATGAATTATTACGAGGATGATGTAACAATAAAGTAAATCGTAACGGCGGACTGGGGTTGGCTCGCTGATGCAACGCGGTCGTTCAACTTTCCGCTCGCGGCTCGAACCCGATCTAACCGGATGAATGCGTCTCGATCTCGGAAAGATGGCCGACCGATCGAAAAATGCCGGGAAATCGTCCTGGCGACGATTTTCGCGACGCTTCGAAAAGGATTTGTAGCGAACCGATCGCGTTTTTAACATTCTTTTATGACCTGATAGCTGCGAAAATTATTTTTGGACTTGTACCGGAAGGAGAAACTGTTCTCTGAAAAAAAAAAATAAGATCAATTTATACCTATCTGCGAAAACAATCAGTGAGCCGGTTTTATTAAATTGAAATGAAAATTGTTTCTTCAAGAGCTTTTCACTTTTTAAGAGAAAGCATTTGTTCAACATCCTTGCGGTTGTAAATCATTCACTGTATGTTGCGATTTTCTGAACTGTAGTACAGCTTTGCAAAAGCAAGATGGAGGAGTTAGACGAGGAAAACTAATTGAAGATCGCGGTTTGCGATCGAAGGACGATTTAGGAATCATTAAAGGAGCCAGCCGTTCCGTTGACCTTTAACAATCGAACCGCTCCTGTGGCGTAGCATGATATCGCCAACTATCGCCGGGACAGCATGAACGCCATAGTCGATCGCATTAGCGCCGATCAGGCTGTGGCAAACACGAACGCGTGCTGACGTGTTTCCACGAGAATTTATATTTCTACTCGCCGTGACATTTAACTGCTTTCCTTCTGCGCTCGTCCACCTAGGAACGCTATTATACATTAATCCCGACCGGCGAACTATAATCCGGCCGTTGTTTATTGCGTCATTATAAACTTCGCCGAGCTTCGAGCGTTACGTGTCCCGGTGTTATGCTACTTCCAGAACGCCGGCGAGCATTTGTCGCACTTCGGACGACTGTAATCCGCTTGTTACTAATGGAGAGCCATAATCCGACCGGGCAATAATGTTTCACGGTGTATGTTCGCCAAACAACTGATTCACGATCGCGTGATTCCATTCGATACTCGATTTTTAACGTTTGATACATCGAAATCGAAAATCTTCTGCCACAATTTCAAGGTTCGCTCTTTTCTTCCGGAACTTTATAGCTGTTTTATTTCAGCATTGTCGGGTTCGACTGTAGTTTGATACTTCAGCAACTCGCACAGCTGGTCGCGTACTTTTAACCCGTTAATCAATCGTAAATAAATCGTAAACGGATTATAAGATCGAAGTTGGTTTCATGGACAGCAGTGTCAAGTCAGAGATTTGATTTTAAATTCAGTGCACAATTGCCACTAACATTTGCCTATGTAAATTCACTAAACTCCACAGTGTCTAGCAATAACGTAATGCAGAAACGTTGCCCGTAATAGCGAAGGATGAACGAGGCCAGGACCGACTCAAAGGATAATTATTCCGTTAGGGGACGGCTGCAGAAGCACTCGCAGTTAGGTATACCGTCGAGCAGCATTCTGGAATTCGGTGTCCGAGACAATGGCCACCGAAACGGAGCCAGAAAACGCTACCGTTCGGACGCAGCGATCCCTGAACACCTTTTAACGGTTTCCCGAGGAATGCCGGCTATCTCATCTCGCCTCGGTTGCGGCCGCGTTATCGGCGATCTTCTTTCCTGACCCTCTTCCTTTTCACCCGAGACATTTTTCCCCGAGTGGCCAGCATAAAGATGGCCGTCGTGACGCTGCTGCTCCACTTTCCTCAGACCCATGGCCATAGGTGCGCGTCCACGCATTAAACTTGCATCCCCGGATAGAGGTATGAACGCGGTCGCCACGCTTTTAAGGTCGCTTATCGCTCCATCCCTTGGAACGTCCGTTTCCCGAATTTTTTTTCAGCTCGATGAGTCGACGGAACTTTTTCATTTGTCCACTGTGCCATTATCACAGTACGAAGCACTCGCAGGAAAAGTTTCGAGTCGAACGGACTTCCTGTTCCGGAGCTGTAAGCGTATTTGTATGAGAAGAGCAGGCTGATTTTGTTTCAGATGTTTGGAATGCATGGGGGCGTTGAAAATGTTTTCAAAAAATTGGTAAAATTGAAAATTGACGTTCTGTTGTTGTTTAGTATGGTCAGAGGTATCTGAAAATCGAACGGTTTCTCAAAATCTTGGGAAATAAAAAAATGGCAGTACACTGAAGGGACAGTTATATTTTTGGGGATGAGATCCACGTTTTTCTTTTTGTGGTTCAAAAAGCGGGTCGAAAAAATGGATTGTTGAGAGACGTGGGACTTTGTGAATATGTCCGCAAAATTTTGAAGTCGACAGGTTAAACATAGCCAGAGTTTTCAGGGCCTCCGTGGGAACAAAGTGTCGTTTCGAGAAAATGATCTATGAATCGAGTAGATGCCAGTCGGGATGATGTAACTTGTTAAATTTTTGGAATTTTTCGACGAAATTTGCTGCATGGCGTTCTTAAACCATCGATATATAAATCTTGGTAAAACAATCAATTGTTGAAAACTCTGAAACTGAAACAATCGCATGCAAACTTCCAGGTGGTCAATGTTTGATGTAGAAATTATTTTAATTTTACCAATGATATTAGAATATCTAATGAAATGAAGATTGCACCCAAGCAGTTAAGAAACCTCGTCCTTGCGGAGCCGAAAAAAATGGTTGATTTTGGTGTTGAGCGAAGAGGAACGCGAGCAGGGCTAGACAAGCGGATAGGCGCGAGAGGAAACGAGAGAAAAAGTTTTCGAGCGGGACACCGTCGATCCTTTCCAGCGGAACGGTATTGAGGAAGGTTACGGGCGGGAGTAGAGGATGACGCAAACAACGTATAGCAGGCATAAGCTCGGCCAGAAGCGGGCATAACGGAAGAAGGGAGACGGCCAACCCTCGGAGCATATAGGACGAACAGGGACGCGAAGATGACGAAGGGGAGCCTCTACCGGCACAGGAAAGAGGGTGCCGGGACAGAAATAAACGAGCCACGCTCGTGTAGATGCCTCGTGAGGCTCAACCTTCGAAATGAGCAGGCGATCGGTGCCGCACGGGTCCACGTGAATTCCTGCTTTTTTCAGCTTCCAATTTTAACGCGACACGTAATCCCATCCTTCGCGCGGATGCCTATCCGAACGTAAAACCGATTCGCGATTCATTAAAAACGAGTCCGTGTGTATTTTTTCCTGATTCTGAAATAGCTCGCGAGACTCGCACCCAGCCTCGTGATTGTTAACCCTCGTGCGGTGCTCCAGTTACCAGTTTTATTCGCGGTTCATGCGGTCAATTTAACGCTAAACCTACCGTGCCTTAAAAACAACTAATAACATGGTGTCTTATAGAAATGACGAGATTGAATTTATTTGGATTTTGTACGGTTCGTGTTATAATTCGTATTGTTTAATCATTTCCCACGAAAGCACTTTTACAATTTCAGTAATTGTAAAATGAAAAATCTGGAACGGTCATTTTGACCGGCTGTGGTAGGTTTAGTGTTAAACATCATTTCAGAATTGGTTCAAGGAACGATTTATGTGGAGTTTGTGTCTGCTGATTAATTTTTGTCGTGGGTCATTGTGTAAATAAGAATTTGTCTTTGGGTCTCTATTCACGCGAGGAGTGCTCGAGGATTAACAAGATGGCCGCTGTTTGTTAACCCTCGGCCGATGCTCCAGTCACCGTTTCATTCGCGGTTTATGCGTTCGATTTAAACATCATTTCAGAATTGGTTCAAGAAAGGATTGTTATATGAACTTTATGTCTACTGATGTATTGTTGTCGTGGTTCATTGTGTGAATAAGAATTTGTTTTTGGGTCTCTATTCACGCGAGGAGTGCTCGAGGATTAACAAGATGGCCGCTGGTTGTTATCCGTCGGCCGGTGCTGCAGGCACCGTTTCATTCGCGGTTTATGCGTTCGATTTAAACATCATTTCAAAACTGGTTCAAGAAAGGATTGTTATATGGACTTTATGTCTACTGATTTATTGTCGTGGTTCATTGTGTGAATAAGAATTTGTTTTTGGGTCTCTATTCACGCGAGGAGTGCTCGAGGATTAACAAGATGGCCGCTGGTTGTTATCCGTCGGCCGATGCTCCAGTCAGCATTTTATTCGTGTGATACAGATAAAATAAAGAAAAAATAAATAAGTATACATATAAACTTTGTCGTTTAAGACTGAGAAGTAACATAGTTATACAAGCAAAGAGTAACAGTTTGAGTTAGCTGTGAGATAATGTGATGGAACCGGAAGTTATCCTAGGTCAAAAGGCAAGGATTATAATGAATGGTAAACAAAATAATATTCTGTATGATATACAAGATAAACGAACTGGTCGATTGTGAAATACCGATGAAACGCGTGTGACGTTGAAAAATCGTTGAAGATGCGCGCGACCGTTGGCCGATTTCCGCCTCGATTTAGGCTCGCGGCTGGTTTTAGGCTGGCCGCGCGCGGTTCCGACGACCTCCGGCCGCAAAGCGAGCCGAATGAAAAAAACACGATTGGCAATTTGAGCCGCGGGGAAGAGGATCGGGGCCAGAGAAAGTGGTCGATGAACCCGGTCCTTCGCCGTGGCAACCGTACATTACGCTACTTAACTGACTTTACGTTTCCGCTTAACGCGCTCCGAGTCAGCCACGCATTCACGGCGCTCACGCACACGCCTTCTCTACGCTACGCCATGCCGTACTACACGTACACCGTGTGTATCGTACTCTCCGCGCGCACACGAACACCGGTTACGTACGCGCGGAATGCTCTTTCAACCGAGCGCTACTTCTTTTCTCGGAACGCGTACGCGCCACGAAAACGCAGCCGGTGAAATCGTTACGCCCGGATCGGTGTAATAACGGCCAGTGTTACACGCCTGTGTACACCTTCGGCTCCTGAACTTTCTTCGTCCACCGGCAGAACTAACCGCGAGATTTTACGAGAGTCGTTACGATAGAACGTTAGACGTTTGAAAGTGGGGGGGGGGGGCAAAAATAAATTTTGGTAAAGAGAGAAACGCAAGAGGTTGCCCATTTGGGGGGATAATGGTGAATCACGAGGCGAGAATCCCGCGTTTCATCGAAAGAAAAAGCGAAGACTAGTGGCGAGGTGTTTCCGGAGCGGCGAAAAACCTTGTTCCGTTGCAGACGGCGTTATTTCGGTCGCGGCACGCCCACGTAATCCGAATTCAGCCCCCGAGATTCATTCACAGACGGAGCGGTGAAAGATACCACGGAGAGAGGAGAGAGAGAGAGAGAGAGAGAGATAACGTGCTCGCCACGTGACTCGCCTCGCTCTAACGCCGAATATCGCGCGGCACGATTACACGCTATCTTCTATCGCGTCGAAAAAAGAAACGGCGACACGATGGAACCAGCGAGGGCAGACTGGCCAGGATACGACGGCGACGTCTCTATCGCGTCGCGGACATCCTGGATGCGTCCAGAACGGACCGCCCGGTGCTGCATGTCGTTAACCTTAGCGAGGCTGCGTTGGACGAGGTCCGATAACGAGGCTTTCATCCGCTTCTCGCGCGAATTCGACCCAGGAACCAGAGAAAATCGCGTTGAAGATCATCATTTCACTGCGGATCTTCATGCAAGATCAACATTTTCCATCTCGGTTGCAACTAAAGGGGGAGAAATTTCTTTTCATGATTTCAATCAGCCGACAGTAATCTTACAGACGTTCCGGAATTCTTCTAATTAGAATACTCTTCTGAACTTCAGTCCCTCGTGATTATCACGAATGCGTTAAATCTAATAATCATTAGACTAGAATATATCGATTTCGATGAGCCGGAAGTAATCCGTAGACGTTCCTAAATTCTTCGAATTACATGGAATACTCTTCTGAACTTCAGTACCTCGTGTTTATCACGAATGCGTAAAATCTGATAATCAGTAGACGTTCCTACATTCTTCTAATTACATAAAATTCTCTTCTGAACTTTGGTCCCTCGTGTTTGTCACAAATGCGTAAAATCTGATAATCATTAGACTAGAATATATCGATTTCGATAAACCGGAAGTAATCCATAGACGTTCCTAAATTCTTCCAATTATATAGAACAGTCTTCTGAACTTCAGTCCCTCTTGTTTATCACAAATGCGTTAGATCTAATAACACTGTCCAACAAAATCAAACTTTTTTCGAGTTTTGGAATACCTGTTGACCTGTCAACAGATATCTACCTATCAACAATACCTGTCAACAGATATTGCAAAACGATTTTGGTGTTGGACAGTGTAATCATTAGACTAGAATATATCGACATAAGATCGAATATATCGACATTCTCAAGTTCCTTTGGTTTTCCTACCACTTGAAATTTCATTTACCAAATCGTGTCGTACATGCATACAATCCTCTGTCTAGTAATCATCGTTATCACTAGCACAGTACTACAGTCGGTGTACAAAGTATTCGTACACCCTTTAAAAACGAATAACTTTTGAAAAATTCGGCCAAACGGCTCGAACTTTTTGGAGACGTTAGAAGGATTAATTTGCCAAGTGATGCATAAACAATTGTTTTTAAAAATCGCTACTGGTCGTAATTACGAGCGAAAGAGTTTAATCTGTAATGCAATATGATTGATTGAAAATAGTAAAAATTGTAAGAAACTGCGATCTAAACCCTAAATTCAGAGATTTTTACATCTCACAGTACCTACAGTTTTCTATTATGCGTCGACCGATTTCAGTGAAATCGGATTGTAATTAGCATCGGCGAAGGCCGAGAGGGGATGAACTCTTCCAGGATGAGTCGGAGATGCTGAAGAACGGAGCTGAATCTTTCGTTAGGATAAACAAGCGTGTTTTGCGTGCGATCGTTCCGGGTTCAGGCACTCGAACCGTTTATTATCGGTATAGAACGAGAATACCGCGACGCCGCCAGACAACCGAGCGACGCAAAAAGATTAATTATTTTCGATATTCCTCCGAGGCATCTTTCCCTTTCAACGACTTCCGGTGTCTCGATAAACGCTCGCGCGTGCGCACGCGAGTAGAAAACCGGGCGAACTGGGTCACCGTTCGAAAGGACCTCGATCAAAATACTCCGTTACCGGCTCTCCCCACCGTCATTGATCATCGGTTAATGGTTGTATTATATTCTAGGTTAATGGCAACCGCGGCTCCCGGTAATGCATTCAGAGTGCAGGCCGCCATTTATCGAATAATTCCCTGCGTCGTATCGATAAACTTCGATCTACGGAGAGAGAGAGAGAGAGAGAATCCTTTTCGGGCGGGTCAAGTGGATCCTTGTGTTCCGGCTCAATTAAATCGGGGGGGGGGGGGAAGGAAAAATCAATCGGGGAAAGGGAGTCGTTCGCCGAAGGAAATCGTGTCGAGTGCCGATCCTCGATGCATCTTTTTAGGCGCACTCTTAATTCGAGCAGCGTAAATTGGCTACCGTTATACCTAACCCTCGTTTGCCAGCGATAGTTGTCTCTCTCCCACCCCCCACCCCCTCACTCTTTCTCTCTGTCTCTCATTCGACTTTTGTAGATTGATTCCAATTGCTCGGTGCATGACAAATAGCCGTCGTTATGCAAACCGAGGCACGGAAATATTTTCATCGGAGGAACCTTCTGTAAATCAATTTGTTTGTTAAACATAGGGATCGCTGTGCACACTATTTTCTTCAGTGGATATTTCGTGCAGTTGATATTTCTACTGTGAACCAAAATATCCTCTGTATTCTCTACAGAAGATATTTTCTCTGTACATATACATTTCTACAGCAGATATTGAACACAGTTGATATTTCTAACACTAATTTGTACAGCAGATATTTAAAGAAATTTCTGAAGAGATTTCTATTTCACCATTTTCTACGGTAAATATTTAATCCTGTCATACGCTATTTCTTATACACTAGATATTTTCTACAGCAGATATCACTATTTTCTATATTCTGCTCAGATGTGTTTCCCAAATTCATAATCCTTGCGTTTCCTAGTTGTTAACATCCAATCAAAAGCCATTTCAACGATGAAATTGCAACCGTATTGAAATCCGAAATTTGATACGACCTAATGTAGGGAGGATTTTATTGCTTTCGAATAATTGCTTCTGAACTGAAGACTCTGAAACTGAAGAACAATTATGCTATGACAAACGTAGCCCACTTTGATTTTGTTGAATTCCCTGGGAGTAGTAATTTCTGAATCACAGCAAACCGGTATTCCAAACATTTGCGATAGTGAACATTCTGATAGCAAATTCAGTGGTCTCCACACAAAAATATTCATCCGACGAAAGAATGAAACGTCCGTGGCTCCAGTCTGTTGCGATTAATGCAACATGTCGATGACAGAGGCGTTTCCCGCGGACCGGTAACGTGACAGGCTACCGTGTAGAAGATCGAGAAGCAGAAGAAGAAGAAGAAGAAGAGGAGGAGGAGGAGGAGGAGCAGACATCCTGGGGGCAGAGGGGATGGCGGGACGAAACGATTTCTTGCTGGCTACGTTAGCAGAGCCAGCCGGCTCCCGGCTCTGGGTAACACGGTACCAGCAACGAAGGAACTAACGGTGTTCTGCCCTCGATAGCCGCCATTGTGAAACTACATATTATGACAGAGGATCCGTCGCGTGTACCGCTTCACCACGACACACTTAAAGCCGCCTCGTCTCGTCTCCTCTCCGCTCTTCTCTCGTCTCGTCACGTCTCCTCTTACTTCTCTCCACCTTATTCCGGCGAATCCTCTCCTTCTTCCGCGTCATTTCCTGTCCGTCCTTCGATCATCCTCACTTTCCGCCACGCGTAACTCGGATCCACCGAAGAAGAAACCTCGCTAACCACCTCACGGATTTTTCAGAGACTCGGCGACTTCAGTCTCTCTGTGATCCGATAGATTTATCCCTTGGGCTGTGAATGCTGCTCAAGACCGTTCACACAAGTTTATTTAGAAATTGTTAACCCTTTGCACTCGAGTGGTGACTCTGAAGCACCACTAGAAATTGTTGTGGCATTATTTCAAAGAAATTACAAAAAATATCACAAAATATTTGTCACATTACAAAATTTGTGTTTAATAGATTACCAAACGTTTTGATATTATATGTAGAAGTCGGATCAGTTTCGTACGAATAAAATGAAAATATTCTAAGACGGAAGAAAAATTTAGTTTTAGATTGGAAACAGCGCCGAGTGCGAAGGGTTAACCCTATCTCTACCACGGTTTTACGTGTATCTACTTCGACCTATTTTTTCACGTATCTGAAATTCCCTTTTGGTTGTACCACCAGTTATAAATCCAGATTATAGAATCCAGTTACAGAATTTTTACGTTGATATGTTCATCGTACTAAACTTGATTAGGATCTGTAACATGCAAAGTTGGAGGATTACTCAGTATCATACATTTCATTTTTTGCAATATTTATTTCATTCAATAACTTACTCTGATTTTATGACATTTTTGGGGTTTCCAGTTGGGCGTTCAAAGTGTTAATCTTTGCAGTGTCGATCAGTTTCTGTTTAAAATTTTAAAATGCGGTAACACCTTTGATGGAAATGGTATCAACACTAGAACCATCGAATAGATTTTGCAATTGGTGAAGTTATAGAAATATTTTCCTGAGAGATATTCTTTTACCGTGAAAGTCCTGTGAAGTCTGAATAAATCCTGGTTGTTATTACAAAGGAAGATACTTCAGTCCCGTTTAGGGATAGGTGGTTCCAGGGTTAAATATATTCTTGAGACGGAGATGATCGTCTACCCCCGTATCGTCGCGTTTCCGCAATCCCCCGCTCCTTTCTATGCAAATCGCGCGCGTGTCGAGTTCGACGCAATCCGATTGTTTGTTTATCGGTCGCTATCGACACGACAGCTCGTCTCGGTCAGATATAGATCAGATATAGAAAGAGAGAGAGAGAGAGAGAGAGAGAGAGAGAGAGAGAGAGAGAGAGAGAGACAGAGAGAGGGGAGAGATAAAGAGAGAACGGTCGCGGAAATGTCGCAAACGCGAGAGAGCCGTGGATTTCCTATAAATTTCTGCCCTCGATGATTCAGGGCCGGTTACGCAAACCCGCGAAAGTATAACAAGCATGGAAACACCTCTGCCGGCCATTTTTTCCGCGACTCGAATCGCGATGACGCGAGCCGCGAGGTGATAAACCGTTGATTTCGTCATTCGAGCGTTGAAACTCGAAGGAATCGATGATTATCCATTGCTTCGATTCCTTTTATATAGATTGGAAGAACGTTGCTACCGCCAGTGAACGCTCGCGTGAATTGTTATTACCCGTGCCGTTAATTATAATTGCTACCAACTTGATCATGATTGACTGATTCAATGGCGTTTCCACTGACGTAGTCCTGTTTATGCTGTATTCGCTCTGTCGTCATCGACGATGTCTGCGTCATTCGCTGAATATTTTATTCACACGTGCGGACTCATTCTTTCGGTAGAATTCATTGATTTAGTAGGAATAACGGTAAGTATATGTAAGTAGTCTACCGTGCCTTATAAAATACCGTGAATCATTATGCTAAATTTTTCACGTTTTCGCGTCGATTGCAGGAAGCGACATTTCTACGTAGTAGAAATCTATTTTTTCTCTTGATCGTTTATTGGCTTCGCTCTGGATTTTCTTGGAGTCTCTTGGAAACACTTCGGGATTTTTTAAATATTTTTTAAGGCTCCCCGGGACTTCTCGGGATACTTGGATCCCTTTGGAGGATCCATAAGAATTTTTCAAAATTCCTGCAGACTTTTAAGTGTCCTCGGGGACATCTTGGGACTCCTGCAGTATTTCAAAAGCTTGTCGAAGACTTCTCGGAGTTTCTGGATCCTTTTAAAGAATTGTTGAGGACTTCTTAGGATTTCTAGATTTTTCAGGAGGTTTTTAAGGATACTACGAGGTCCTTGGAATATTTTGGAAGGTACCCCGGGACTTCTCGGGATACTTGGATCCCTTTGGAGGATCCATAAGAATTTAAAAATTCCTGCAGACTTTTAAGTGTCCTCGGGGACATCTTGGGACTCCTGCAGTATTTCAAAAGCTTGTCGAAGACTTCTCGGAGTTTCTGGATCCTTTTAAAGAATTGTTGAGGACTTATTAGGATTTCTAGATTTTTCAGGAGGTTTTTAAGGATACTACTAGGTCCTTGGAATATTTTGGAAGGTTCCCCGGGACTTCTCGGGATACTTGGATCCCTTTGGAGGCTGCATAAGAATTTTTCAAAATTCCTACAGACTTTTAAGTGTCCTCGGGGATTTATATTTCAAAAGAGCTTGTCGAAGACTCCTTAGAGTTTCCGGATCCTTTTAAAGAATTCTTAGGATTTCTGGATTTTTCGGAGCTCCTGGAGGACTCCTCGAGGTCCTTAAAACTCTTTGGAAGGACTTCCGCGATCCTTGGGATTCCTGACCTCTTTGGAAAATCCACAAGAACTCTTCAGGATCCTTGGGACGAAAAATGTTCAAAAGCATGCGACGACGTATCATTGTCTGCGCTTTTCGCGAAAAGTAGCGAAAAACGTTAGATCGTTGTTAACGCCGCAAGGGTCGATTCCAGAAGCTGAAGAGCGACTTGCGCAACTGTCGTCGAATTACGGAAAGAGCGCGTTGATCCGTGCGTGCCGTCGAATTCCAGGGCCGTTTCACCCAAATGATTGAATAACGGGCACCCGGGTCGTATAATTCGAGGCGTCGCGTTCACGGTGCACGCCTCGATCTTCAGGGCTCGCGGCCGAAGAAGGAACGGGGAACGTCGAATCGTGGCACGGCCGATTGGATAACGGGTGTGTAGGCGCACGTGGACGCATCGATCGGCTCACGCGGATCGGCCGCGTTCTTTTTTTGTCGTTCTAGTAATTTTTATCACGGCGATTGCGACACCAACTGGTCGACGACGAGACGAGACGAGACGAGACAAGGCGAGAAACGGTCGATTACCGAGTCGATCCTGCTCGCACGCGGCCAAATAAACGCCGTTACGGTACCTCGTACCACATTCGTGGCCGTCCCGCGTTCTTTTTCGACGATTCGATTGTTGGAAAGCGTCGGGCCCGCCTGTAAAAATGATTTAATAGTCGTCAATCTTCGGTTTACGGTTTCCCCCGCGGTCCGTCGGCTCTCCTCTTTCTCCTTTTTCTCGCGTGTACGTACTTCGTTTCTTCGTGTCGTCGATCACGCTTCCTCGAGTTCGCATCAACAGTCGCAGTCGAAATGAACGCGAACGGGTCCTGCGACCGCAAACGGGCCCGAGCGCGCTTCGATCATGTATCGAAAAAGCGATGCTGGATCCTGCAGATTCGACTTTGCCTTCCGATCTGCAGTATAAAATAGACAGATTTTTCAGATTTCAAACATTTCTGGGTTGAATTTTTTAAATTGGTCCAAGAGGAAGATTTGGTCGAGTATAAATTAATTCATAGCCCTCATAATCGATCAGTAATAATTTCTCAATCTTTCATCCTGCGGCTCGATGATTCAATAAACATTTCTAAGATGGAACAAGCACACAGATCGTTTCTAACAGTGGAATGTATTTTAAGTATTTGTGAATGATCGACAAATGAAGAAAGGGCTACCAGCTAATTTGTACTAATTATAGTACAATATTAGAAAATACATTGAGGGTGAGAAAGCATGAAAAGCAGACGGACTAAGCAATGCTTATCATAATTTAATAAATGGTTGATTTGTTGCTCTTATTATAATGTTCTTTCCGACATTTAGTAAAAATCGTCGGCAATTTAATAAACGTGATTCTCCTCAAAGAATCGTGTAGTATACAGAGGTCGTTCGTTTCGTTTGCGGAGCAGCGATCACGAAAATTCGCCGAAGAACAAGGCTTCCCAACAAAATGGCGTCGCAAGCAGTCGGAGCGGTAAACAGTTCCACGTGTCGCGATAACGAGATTTTCCCGGGAAGCAGGATTACGGCGTAATTTGTCGATCGTTCTGGTACAGAAATAATTTCTATCTACCTGCGATGGCAGATAGGTCACGCAGCTGCGGATCAACGAGCCTAATCGCGGCGTTAAGACACGCGAAATCCGTCGCGAGCGTTAACCGTTGCAACGGGACGCCGCCGAAAATAGCATCCTTTACATAATTCCTTTGGAAACCGGCACCGTGGCGATGGAGAGAGAAAAAAAAATATCTTATATACCGAATACATGTATGAATACTGAAAGAAGAGAAAGAGGAAGTTCCATATGTTCGATGCAAAGGGAGAGAAGAATGGAAGACACGGAAGAAGACCCGAGAATGGGGAATATCGAGGTCACGGGGTAAGGAACCACCCCCGTTAAAAAGAAAACGGGAGAGAGTGGCTTCCGGTTGAACGATCCACACGAGCACAAGGATCTAGCGGTGCTCTTCCGATCGATTTCCTGCCTGCTCGATCAATTGTCCGACGTACTGCACCTTTGTGCTCCCCTAACCTCGGCAAATAATGTTCCGGGGGTGCGTTACCGGCTCCCATTACCATCTTTTTTTTACAGTTGGAACGATCTGATTCATTGTTATATGAAAATCGAGAATTTTCAGTTTCTCCCCGAGGAGAAACGTTTTTACTGATTTTTTTTTTGAGGATTTTGGAACAGGTTCGAAAGGAGATCAATCGTGATGCGATATTTTTTCCAGATCTAGATACAATCTATTACTAGACTGCGAGTTTTTATGCAAAATAAAAATTGTCTAAGTCAATTGTATGAAATAAGCCGGGAATAATGTAACGAAATCATTCGATTCTTCTATTGTCTTTAGGGTTTCCTGTTTGACGAATCTATTTTTGTCGTAATTGCATAAAATTATAATACAATAATACATTTGCAATAAAATATAATTGCATAGTCTATCCTATCCGACACAATCTTTCCTATCCGCGGACCCTGAATAAATATTTTCAATTAAATTGTACATATAATTCTGTTGTGCTGCAGCACCGTCCGCGTTATCACGGTCAGACAGATTACAAAATATCGACAGATGCTTATCTCGCAGCAGAGCGACAAGTTACACAATAAGTCGTTGGAATAAATTCGATAAATTGACCGGAATCGTGAAGCACGATGCACGAGAGCCAGCGACGAGCTATTTCTCCATAAGTTCTTACTGTAATCGGTTAATTCTTCCCAGAAACCATTGCGGACGTCGAACGAAGACGCCGAGTATCCGCGTGGTTACGTTAACGCGACGTTGCGGCACGATATTTCGAGGTCCAGCGAGTTTAAAGCCTGGCCCGGTACCAGAACAACGTAAATAATAGCTAATATCCGTGTTACGTAATGGCCGACCTCGAACTCGGTCGAGTGTACTCCACGTGCTCCGTTGGCCTACTTTCCGACTCCCGAAATCTCGTTTTACGCTGCAACCACTCGATCCTGTCACGACATCACTATCAACATGGACGCCGCATACTAACTCCAAAATATCCGCAAAAGCGATTTCGTCAATGAAGCCGAAAGTGTACAATTAGCACGTTCATGGTCGTCCCATGTACTGTTAGCGTCCGGGCGGTTCGCGCAGACTCGAGGGCCGGTGTTGACGGACTTATGACAGGATCTTACTTTATTATTTATGGGTTATTGAACTATCATCATCGTTAATATAAAATTTTAGAAAACCTAAACATTTTTTATCACATAAATTCTCTAAACTTGGCAGCTCTGAATGGATGTATTCCTATTGCTCACTTTGGGATGCAATGTTATAGTGAACAGAGTATAAGGTGTTTGTAATTATAATTGCTCGAGACAAATTAGGTCACAGAGGGGAAACAGCGAACACGTTCTCCTTTCAGCCGTCCTCCGTCCCGTGTCGCAATTCGAAACTGCAGCGATAAGGATCGACGAAGATCTGCGCAGATCGATCGATCATTCGTGGCAGGGTTGCAGCGTCGGCCGCGACGCGATTGTTATTTTTCTTCGCATGACACGCGATTTTAATTTTAGAACCACACGGATCATCCTGATGCTCGCTTTCTGATGCCGGCGGTCGTAAAATGCTAAATTCTTGATCCGTTGCGGAGATCTAGGGCGACCAAAGACATGGCAGGCTGAATCACTTTCATTCGAGACGAGCGCTGCACCGATAATCGAACGATCCATGGATTAAGCGAACAAACCTAAAAGGAGTTCAGTCTATTAAAAGTTCCATTAACAAAAAAATAAATACATAAATCCTGGAATCTATTAAAAATCAGATCACGGTGAACGCGTAATTAAACCACTATTCGAGGCAAATACCGATAATCGAATTAATCCAAAAATGTTGTACTTCTTTGAAAGGGATGATTCCTGTGATCATTTGCAGTAACTTTTTCCTTTGCGAAAATCTTCTCCGCGGCTTTGTTAAGCAGTTATTAACGAAAAAAACGGACCAATCAGAACGCGGCTATGACAGAGGGATTCCGGCTCGCCGATAGCTCCCGCTGAGCGGAGCGTTCGTATTGGCTGAGTCGGAATCGGCCCGCTGTATCCGCGCTCTGATTGGCCCGTGTTTTTCGACAATAACTCCTTAACAAAGCCGCGGAGAACATTTTCGCAAAGGAGAAAGTTACTTCAAATGACGTCGGGAAGCGCTTCTTCCAAGGAAACACAACATTTTTGGGACACAAAACGGATAACTGTACAGATTAAGCAAACAACCCTTAATGAATCGATGCACTCTATTAAGGGTTGTATCGAGCGGCTGTGTAAAATAAGAAGCTCGTCGAAATTTCACCTTTAAAAATATATATACAATACCTCAACACACTAGAAACGCATAAATCCCGCAATCTATTAGAAGCGAAGACACGAAGGTAATTAACACTAGATTTACGGAACATTAAACGTGAGTATTTTACATTACTTTATAAAAATAAGAAGAACGTGTCTATCCAAGTTTTCAGCCATTTTTTAAATAATATACACCTAAGGAAATAAGTTTGTTGAGTAATTCCACGCAGATGAATCTTCACGATCTCAATAATCGTAAATTAAAAATATTAGAACCCGTCATTTCGACGGGTCCCGTAAACCTAGTTGTTAACACTTAGCCAAACTAGAAACCTCAAAAATTCCACAAAGTCAAAGTAAGTTATTCAATGAAATGAAAACTGAAAATAATTAAATGTATCGAGCAGGCTCCCAACTTTTGTCGCATTTCACAGATCCTAATCAAATTTCGCGCAAAGAATGTATTAACGTAAAAATTCGTTTTAGAACCTGGACAAATAATTCCGTCACCCACGTATGGGTGACATGGCGGTCAACGTGTTAAACCACGTTCCGCGGGAAACATTGCACCGATAATCCGACTGACACATAAATCGAGGAAACAAAATCCCCTGTCTAAATTCGACTTTCTTCCCCGCGTCGCGGCGGTATCAATCGTTCATCCACACGGCGAACAAAAGCTTAAGGGAGAGGCTAGATAAGGAGGCCACGCGCTGCAAGTTGCTTCCAATTAATCAGGTTACACAATGTCCGTTTTATCGTCGCACGCGACGACGCGGTCTCGGCGCGACGTAGATTTCTTAACGCAACGGAACGCTACGAAATTGGCCTGTTGGGGAGAGAGAGAGAGAGAGAGAGAGAGAGAGAGAGAGAGAGAGAGAGAGAGAATCGGGCTGGTTTATCGGCGAATCTCGCGGCCGGTTTCGCAACGGTGTGCGTCGCGATTTTTATCGGGGTGTCCGTCGAGGACGTGTCCGCAACACACCACCACCATCGTGCGGATCTCTTAGATACCAGCCGACCCTGACGTGCTCCGTAATTCATCCATTACGATCACGGCCGAACCGAAGAGGACTTCGACTCTCGCACCGAAGAAAATAGCCCGGTTTTTTCGCGGGTGACGGCCGCTGTTGGCCGTTCCGGCGGCCTTGAGGGCCTTGCCCTACACCGTGACCCTGATCCCGGCTGCTCAAGGTCGCCGGCGTCCTTCGGGGCAGGATATGTCAACCGGCTCTCGGCGCCCAGACCCGCCGAAAGACCTGCACTTTTCCTTGGGAATCACTCTTCTTTTATGCACTTTTTAACACGTTAAGTGCGAAAAATCAATCGCAGAAAATCTCACGAGATCAGTGTAATGTAATTGATGAAACCGAAATTAGAAATTTTAAATGTATTACAGGCGATGCTGTCTTAACCTTTCTGAATTCTAAAGATCCGAATGAAATTCGGTTTATCTGGACATGTTACAATCAAAATGAATTTCTAAACCTAGTCAATAATCACTGTCAGTCATATGTGACTGACGTGGCAGTTAACGTGTTGAACCTACTTCTTATCAGGCCTAGCCCTTTGCACTCCTGCGGAGGCAATCCTGATCTACTGCTCGTAATTATAATATTTTTACGCGCGTTGTAATAAAGAAATTTAAGTCAGGAGATTCATAAACATTTCCAAGTTTCTCACGGCAGAATGAAATTGTTGGTTCCACAGATTTTTGCTTCGAAAGTTGGCCGATACTGGATTGCTTAATATTATGGATTTTAGTTATTAGTTATTGGTACTAGTTATTAGACATAATTCGAAGGAGTTTCTGTTATGTAAATATCAGTGGGGAATGGTGTACCAAAAATTATTTTGTCCCGTGAATCAGTTGGCAAGCCTCGGCTCCGGGGAGCCGTATCATGAACAGGATGATTCAAAAAGGACGATAGAAGAGGGGCACTAAGGCACGAAGGAAGAACACGTTTTAATGGACTCGTCATGGATGGCACGATCACGAGATTACTCGCCGCGTTTCGATGAAGTAAGAGTGCACCTTGGATGCACTCGTTTCCGTGATTTGTCATCGGTTATGCTATCGCGAGGGAACGAGGATCGTGGCACGTGAGCCGTAGTTTTATATTTCTGGTCTTGTTTCGCGGATCATTGGAATTGCGGGATCTCCGTTTAACTGTCCGGCTAATTGCTTCCTTCTCTTTTTCTTGGCACGTTGTATTTTCATTTCTCGTACGATCAAGACTTCAAAATAAACAGATGCACGAGTGATGCGGAATGCATCTGCAAACCTGATACAAGATTCTTGGAAAACAATTATTTAAAACAGGCCGCCTGAATAAGTCGGTTGTTATTGAGAAAAAATAAATGTATGGTATATACAGCATTACCATCATTTCGATAATATTGCTACTGTTTGAAAATGAGTTGAACAAGTATGAAAAATGAAATTTTCGGAGAAATTAATCAACACCTTCGCGACCAGTATTTAATTCCGAAATAGCCTTCGCAATATATTATAAAATGTGATTCTCTTGTAAAATGCAACAGAAGACAGTGTCACCGAAAAGTTACAAATTAAGTTTAATTTACGCGTTATGAATACCAACGAGATTAATTCGATTCGCTTTATGCGATACAAAGAATCACGATTGTCGCATACATCTGACGCCGGTCGCGAACATATATTAAACCATCCTTCGGCATCGTGCCCTAAACTCGGCTGCAGTCTCGTGTACCATACTGATAGCCGCTTCCACTTCAACTATCTGGCTCCAATTTATTTCCGTACAGTCACGATCGCTATCGTCGCTCTACTAGATCCAACGAGATCGAACCAACCGCCGACAACCGACAGAGATTACGGCAGACAGTGATTCGGTTAGCAGCTATCGTGAAGCACCGATACCCTAATTGTTCCTTATCCGATCGCCTAATCGGAGCTTCCTGCTCGGGCCAAGTGGCTGGAACGTACGAGCAGCGGACCGACTATCTGCTCATCGGATTAAACATTCTCTAACAGCGATACCGGTGATATCGGCCGCTAAAAAATTTCCTCTGCCAGTCCGTAACAAGTCTCGAGACAGTTCGCGATTGTTTAAAACCGTTGTACAAGCAAAGAGTCGCGATCAGACTGCGGATAAAATGGAGAAGATATCGGAAGAATTTGGAACGCCCGTTACATAATTTTTAATTTATCAGAACGCTTAAGAAGGGAAACGAATCCAAGCAGTTCTAATTTTGTGTATAGATTTGCATACAAATTTGCCGTTTTTAATGATCTTCTTTTTTAATAAAACCTTTAGGCGCATATTCGTGACACTCTTCCGATTCTAATGACACCAAACACGATACAATTCGGATCGTATTTACTTGTTTAATCCACGATATAGTTGAACCTCTACTATCCGAACTGATTAGTGGAACATTAATGTTTTCGGAGAATATTGCAATTATGTAGCTACAATATTCAATAAAATCTTGATCGATCTGGATTATGAATGGCTTCAACGCCATCACTCGCATTCGCTGTATTTCGATATCCCCGGTTCGGATAATCGAGGTTCCATTAAATCGTGGATTAAACGTTCAAACGCGCTTTGAACTGTGCCGTGTTTGGTCTCGTTTTAATCGGAAAAATGTCGCGAACGCGCTGGTGAAAGTTTCGTAGAAGAATAATTAAAAAGAGGAACGTTTTGTCGTTGGTTTGGTATCGTTTCGTCGAGGTAAAGGTTCTTCGTGGCCGTTTTTAAAGCTGATATCGATGACCCAAGAGTTTCGAAGCAGGAATCCTCTCTCGCCGATTCTGCGAAGAAAGAAAGCCGGCAGGCTCTGTCGAGGTTGCTAGCGCACGGAAAAAACCGGAACGGTGCACGCGCTCGTGTTTGCATTCGACTTGTTCGGAACGGTTCTGTGTACGTGTCCGACACGAGAAGAGCGCGCGGCCGTCGCTGCTTTCTCCGTGGTGCTCGCCTAGGATTTCCTGACTCGCCGGCACGTGATCTTGGCGTTACACGCTTCGCGGTTACGAGCGTGTTACGTGGACACCGGCTAACTTGACTCTTCGGGCTGTGGCGGGCCGTCGGTCTTCGTGGACTGCGGATGTTTGCATATTCGCCGTTTCTTCGAACCCCTCTTGACCCCACCGATTTTTCTCCATTTTCAGACCCTGGATTGTTCTAGACATTTTTTAGAAATTTGGTGAATTTTATTTTCTCTGGGTTCGTGTAGACTTCGTGCCCACTCTGTGAATTTTCGTCCATTTTTGTGAATTTTAAATTTTACTAATTTTAGAATTTTAGATTTTCTAGATTCGTGTGGACTCTGTGGATTTCTATTAATTTCAGATTGCATGAATTTGCGTGGATTTGGGACAGTTTTATGAATTTTATAAACAATAATAGAATCCTCAGTATTCATCGCACAACCGTTCAAACTCATCTAAATTGTTTTGTTCAAAGAAGTAGTCGTAAATGTTTGTAACTAACTTGCGACGTTAGTCACATCTTAGTGTTAAGTACATTTCGCTTATTAATGATTTTAGCAAGCTAACATTGAAGCAGGAAGATAATTGAGTTTAATTACAGTTTATTTTCTCCTCGTTAAACAAGAATGCACAGTGTTCCATGTTTCTCTCAAGAAACAATGCCAGTGCAGGTAATAAAAGAGCGTTGCGTAAGCACAGACTCATAAATGCTTTATTAGAAAGTCTTAACAGAAATATAAGATAATAGGGAACTAATTTTTCCATCTGCATGGATGGAAGTGCATGTTTGCCAGTGCAAAAGTAGATTAATAAGAAACAGTGTTATTCAATCTTTCGTAGATGTTAATCTTACCAAAAATACATTTATAAAACAAATATCGTCTATCTGCTCCCCCCCCCCCCCCTAGAATATCAAACGAAAAACTAGATCTCTATTTATTATTAGACTGTGGGGACTTTATACAAAATAAGAATTATCTGCCCCAATTGCGAGAGACAGAAGCACGATAAAAATGTCTTTCTCCTTTTAATAATTGTATCAGGCTGAAGATAATATATTAGTATTTATATTCTTAACTTCATTTTATCTCGTTACCGTTTAAAATTAAACCTACCCACTTAAACACATTACGTCCACAGTCTACTTATTATATAAAGTTCAATCGATTTAAGATTTTTTTTCTGAATCTAATGGATTTCCATTCGAGACAAGTTCAACGTTCAAAAATGCAGATCGCCCGGACGATTCATCGAATTTTCAGCTTCCTCGGAAACGAGGATGGCCGATCACGGGACAGGTTAATGAAGGAGGAAGGAAGCCGAGAGTTCATTAACACCGAGGGTGTCGATCACCGTTCATGGAACTTGCGTAATAGTTCGAAGCGAAATTACCTAGACCACATATAAGTAAACGCAAAAGGCTGGAAACGAGAGAGGCGACGTGGGAGGGGGGGAAATGTGGAAAGAAAAAAGTGTAACTTTCACTGTGTCGCTTCCGCGGAAGGTGTACCTCCTCTCCTGGAACTTTCTTCGACCAGCGACGATCGATTTTTCCATCGATCTCGATCGCTCGCGCGACACCACTTGGTGGCACTCTAGCGATCTCGCACGTGAAAAAGATAGACGGTGGGGAGGGGAAGAGGGGTTGAAAATACTTGTCGATAAAATTACCCAACCCCCGGGCTGAAAGGAGCTCGGTTCACGGCTGATTACGGACGTATTAATAGTGGCAGTCGGTACCGTCGTTGTTAATTAATCGACGATTGGCGACTATTTATAAAGAAGAGGCTCGCACGGTCGGATCAGGCGCGTGGCACCTGCAGAATTAATGAGCGATCGGTAGAATGGTAAACAGCGGCGAACAGAGCCCGTCTGTTGACACAGTACGTTCACTTCGAATGTCAACGACCAAACTGTCTCACTCCGTGTGCTTCGGGACGTGTGCGCCACGGGAATTGTATCGCCGACTTTGAGTTCTTTGCGTTTTCATAGGTTTCGAGAAGACTGGAGGCGCTAACTCTGGAGGATCGTCTCTGAGATTCCCTTGGGAACCCTTTTGGAGGTCCTTCGAGGCCACAAGGAGCAGCCAGAGGCACTGGAATTCATAAAAATAAATTATCCTTCACGTCCTGTTAAACTTGTTTAGAGATTCTACAGGTTGTTGCCTACAGGGTAACCACAAAGGGACTCGGTGTAATTAGCGGTTCTTTAAAGGCATCAGCAAGGTTCCCTTCTCAGATTCTGGTCCGCAAGAGGAACCAGGGAGGATTCAGCGACCCTCTAGAATTTGCAACAAGATGGATTGTTCTTTCATTCGGGCCTTCGGGCTCGGGCCACCAGGAAACCTTCAGTGATCTTTCGGGAACAATATGGTCCATCAAAGTCTGTTTAGAGACTCCTCCGAGGCCGCGAGATGAATCACAGAAACAGTTACGACCTGCAACGGCTGCGGACCGAAAATATCACCGAGCGGTTTAATCTTAGTGACTAATAGAATTTAGAATGGCTGGAGACAATGAAAGAGGGCTTGCTTCGGGAGTAAGTGGCTAAAGATGACTGCGAGGAGCGAGGTCACCGAAAAGAGAGAGACCTTGTTTCGCTTCTGCAAGGTTCTTCAACCACTACTTGTGCAAGGTTTATTCCCATCGGTTTGGTAACTTCAGCTAGAACATAAATGAATGAAAGTAGCTAAAGAAGACAATGCTTCAGGAAGTGGGAAGAGCGAAGGCTGAAGATGAAAAAGAAGAGTGTTTAAAAGAAAAATCGATGGCACAAAAATTGCTAGATCAAATTTAAAACTGAAAATATTCCAAGAATTTTAAGATACGTACTATTTCCAACTTATAAAAGCTTCAGTATTTTGTAATTTTGCAACTTCTAATCGTCTCCTATGGCTTCTAAGCTTTTTAACGAAGGGGGATACTGAAGAGGAAAAAGCGTTTTCCGCAAGAGGAAGGCTCCGTGTTCGTGAGGCGCTGATGAACGTCTATCTTTTGTTTGGCTACGTGGCGAAACGAGTGCAGGGAAGGCTAAAAGAGAAGTCTAAGAATAAGTTTATAGTAAACACAGGCTCCACGTGGCGCGGTCGCGGGCAGCAGGTACGCTTCGAAAACGCATCCGAATCGGACGACGACGCGCGCGCGAAGAGAACGATGGCGCTTCTCGAGAGCCAAGGATAGCTGCGCAGCAAAAATAACTCGGTACGTAGAAACGATACAGGTCAATCACCACCAGCGGGCAACACGAGCCGATGTAATACAACGAGAGGTATGGAAAACAGGCGTCGGGGACGCGTCAACCGATCATCGTTCTGACCTTTCGATCTTCTCCTCGCTAATCTACACGAAACTCGAACGGCGCACGTCCACTTCTTCTCTAGATACGCGTCCCTGCAACCATGTTTCATAACTCAACAATATATTCTCGTCTGCTGGGACGTGTCAACAACAATTGCAACACGGGACGTTCGTATCCTCTTTTGGCTTACATTGTCTTACGCTATATTTGATTCAACAGAATCCCCTATACACAATTAATAAAGTCTGTCGCAGAATAACTTATCGACATTGAGCGTAACATTGAATCAGAATAACTTTCCTATAAACGGGCAAAACAAACACAATTTCTACATTTTCCCTGCAAGCCCAAGCAAAATCTGGCAAACTAAATTATCTGGCTTGGCGGAAAAGCCGACATCGTTTGGTCCATTTATGAAAAAGTTTACAAAACTAGCAGTCTAGAAAATATTTCTTTCCTCAATTATGTAGGTTTTATGTTCCAAAGCAGATGAAAATCTTCTCAGGCTATTCTCAGCATTTTCCGGTTTTGAGGAGAACGGTCTGAGCGCATAAAATCCACGGTTTAGCTGTGTTAGGCTTCCCGACGGTTGACGCTGATAACGGTGCGGTCCTCTAAAGTCAATGGCATGGTAGCGCCAGCGCTCTGTCAATCGTCGACAGCGAATGCCAAAGGGCAATCCGGGGTACGGGATGACGTACGGTTTCAAGGCCTCGGTTCGGCCAAGTTATCAAGGTTATTGCCGTTTCTTTAAACGGCGTTACATGTTTGTCTTGCGATGCAAACCGCAGATAGAGCCGAGGCGGATACAACGACCCCAAGAGGTCCGTCGATGCTTTCCTTCTTTCTCGGAACGAATAAAGTTCAAGATCAATGCTTCGATTCCTGCAATCGACCGGTATCATCGGAATGCGGCCCGTAATGAGTCTGCGACTTCGACGTCCGCTTGAACATCCTCAACTTCTTCTTCTTCTTCTTCTTTTTCTAGTTTCCTCGATTCGGCTGTGCAAACTCGAACGGCTAGGAAATTTGGACCACTGTTCGCAGAAGTTCGTCGTTCACGATTCTTAAACCTTGAAATCATTTCTTCCATTGATTCGCTCGAAGATGAATGGCAGATCGACCGAATGTTTTAGGAAATTGTAGATCAAAGTCTGCTTCGTCTGCTACGGCAGTTGGCCACGCCCCTCCGGTCGCGTCACAGCCAAAATGGCGGCGCGTGCAGCGTCGAAAAATAAGAAGCGACCGACATCAGGGAAAAAGCGGGTGGTTATGGCAATTTATCGGAACATCTGGCGACGCGCGTCTCTGTCGCCTCTGCTGCTAATTGCAGCGATCGATGCATACGAAAATGCAGGCGCGTGCAGAGTGAATGCACTTACTGCTCGAGCATTCGACTCGCTGTCGGTAGAAAATTGTTTCCCATCGAGACACGTCAGCGAGAAGGACTTTTCGTCCTGTTTAGGTTGTTCCAGGCCCACCGCGCGTCCTTCTATCTCTCCGGCGTACGATACAGCTTTATCAAGACGAAACTGCAAGAGTTATCGCCATACTGACCCGTGCCAAATGAAATAACCGACTCTCTCCTCCCCGTGAGCCGATAATTCGGTATCCAGGCCCGATAACGCGTTATCGGGGAACGCTCCTCCAATGTTACAACAATTTAGCAATTACACCGACGGAGATAGAAGGACCTTCGGCCGTAATCTGCGCTTCATAAATATTTATAGTCGTCCGACCGTACGCTTGTACCGAGACGCTTCTTCTTAATGCGCTCTTCGCTTTTGTTGTTGTTGTTTTTAAACGATCTCGGAGAATTTTGTAACCGGATGTGATTTTAGAGGGACTGACTGGATTAACTGCTCACGAATGTTTCGCCGTCAGCTTCGTGCGAAATTGTGACCGTTCAACTCCGAGGTGGTCATCGTCGGATATCTGAAATTTTTCTGAAAACAGGGAAACTAATTATAGGGCTGTCTTTAAGAGAACGAAGATTCGGTTAGATAGAAAATAAAAGCACGCAGAAATTTGCCTGTCCGGTTGTAGGAATAGAACAGCAACGTCGATATTTAAAGAAAATATTAATAAAACGACAAATATTCTTGTCCCTTTACAAGGTATAAAATAAAATCTTGTTCGTTCGAATGTGAACATTATAAAAAAAGAACCTGAACAAAGGCGACGAAAATAGAAGTTGGAAAATTTCTTGGGTACCTGTGGATTGAAGGTTTCCTCGAGTTGGTATGCAGCGTATAAATTCCAAACGGGACTGCACTTTCTAACCTTTGGTACTTAATTTTTACACTTGTACACAAATAATCGAATCAGTGTAGTACCAAAGATCTATATTGTTATTAAGTCATAAAAGGGTTAAAGTACGAATTCTCTTATTTCTGCAACATGCCAAAAAAAAATGGTCACAAAATCGCTTAACGTCTGCAGACCTAATCCAGATTCCCAAGGAACCGTGTTAGACCGAGCGCTGCTGGTTTGAGGCGATCGAAGCGATAACGATTGGGGATCCAATCGACAAATTAGGGGACCGGGGGAGGGGGGAAGATGGGAGATAAGGAAGAAATGTAACGGAACGAATGCACCGTGGAGGTATCGGGAGACATCCGGGCCAGGTGTCGACGGGCCTCGAAGAGGAGAAACAGAGTCACCAAAGACGGAAGCGGGGAATTACGTGGACCCTGTTACGTGAGGAAACGAATCGTTACGCTACGAAAAAGTATGGGCACCGTTGACCTTAGCCACTGAAATCAAGGACCACGCACGACAACGGACCCCTCTTTCTCTCTCTCTCTCTCTCTCTCTCTCTCTCTCTCTCTCTCTCTCTCTCTCTCTCTCCTCGCGGGAACAATTCGCCTGATCCTTCCTCTCCTCTCCCGCACACGTTGCGCGACGCTCCTTTCTTTCATCCTCGCGGAACGCTCTTCAAATGGGTCGCGCGCGAGCACAACGGCGCACGCACACGCGCACGTAACCGCTTCGTCTTTTTATCGTACATTTCACCTTTCTACTTTGCAATCAAGCACTTTCATATTGCTTTCACTTGGTCGATGAAAGTACCGTTCGCGAGTCAAGTAGGCTCCCGTCCTTTATACAGGGTGGACGGACAGAAACCGATCCTACAGTGTCCTTGGACTTGGACCCTGAACGGCCCTGAATACAGGGTCGAATTTCGATTTCTGGTTATCAGACTGCCTCACGGTATCGTCGTTAACACTACCGAGCACTAAATGCAACGTACGTTGCCTCAGAATAACAACAAAATTTGCATTTGTTCGGATTTCGTTTCAATTTTGTTTTGAACATCCATTTCGACCAGAGATGTTTGTTAAATAATTTTCTGATGGAAAGATATTTATAATCTCAATATTTCTCTAAGAAAAGAGCAGGAGCAAGTCGTTTTGACCCATCCGGTAGATCTGGTGCTAATCGCGTGTAACTCCGGCGACTTTGCGTCGCTATGAATCCGGCATAGGGAATTATTAATGGCCGAGAATTTTCGCGACAATTAAAAATTTCGTAATTTAAAAGTAATTTCACGATGGTAAACCACCACGAATGATTTTGTAGTCGTTTCGTTCGCAAGCAATAAACGAGAAACGTAAATAAAGTTTGCCGGACAGATCGAGAAACGATTTTTCGAAAGGGGTGAAAGAAATTCGCGAAAAAAGGGAAGTTAATTAACGAAGCCGTGTAAACAGGCGTCGAAAGAGGATGGAAGAGTGTGGGGCGTCGGGGTATTTAATTGAATTTTCGCACGAATTTCCTGGGCCGTTACGGGGAGCCATTTATTAGCCCGCGCAATCGATGACGCCACTGTATTAATTAATTCGCGCGAAACCGTTGTTATCGAATTAAATACACAACGTTCGAGCGACTTGCTCGTTTAATTGAAGTGTTCGCAGCGGTGCCGAGCCGCGTCGCGTCGCGTCGCGGGGAAATATCATTTTCCGTGGATAATCGATGCGTTCGAAATATCGTCCCTCGGGCCGATTTTAAAAGCGTTTCAATTAAAAGGTCCGCGTTAAAATAGGCTACAATGCGCGGGACCGTTTATCCGTCCGGCTCAACGTGATTGTTGTTACGTGGCTTTGCTCGGTACAGCCTCGTGACCGTTAACCCATCGATGATCGTTCGGTTCGTTCGTTATTCGGCCGGAGCCCGGCTGCCAATTATAGAATTGACCGTTTCCGGGTGCGACGCGGAAATTAGTCAGCAATTTGCGACGCGCCACAATCAATTCAACGCCTCTGTCGGATCATTCTTAATCCGCCAAATTTCACTCAAATTTCGACTCAACTTTCAAATATTTCAAATATTAGCAACCAAATTTATCAAATTAAAATCGTGGCTTCAAATGTACAAATTCGAATTAAAGTTTCAAATATTAGCGATTAATCGAAATTCCAGTTAGCGTTCCGATGGATGGATCGAAATTTAATGTCAGCTTCCGGCGGTTAAATTCTTCGTGAAATGTTGAGATTCGAATGGCTTTCGTCGGAGGTTTTGGACTCGCCGGTTCGGCAACCTCGAATCCAGCTGAATTGTTCCCAGCTACGAAGCCTCGAGCCTCGTCGCGCAGGATCTTTCCAGAAAATGAATAGAACAATAAGAGGCCTGGGCTCCTCCCGTTCTTCGGCCGTTTCTCCTCGACTTTCATCGGCATGTAATCCGCGGCGTCGTTTATTTTGCATCGGGTACGGCGATTTTACGAGCAGAAAGAAGCGGCCCGAACGCTGCTGTTATAATTAATCTGCCTCCTTTCTCTCGCGCGAGCGAACGCACACATGCATCGGGGGAAACAATCGAGAGATCTACGGTGAAAATTTCCGCATTGTTTTTCGCGCTGGCGAACGAAATCGGTGGGTCTTTTTGACGATGGTTGCTCGTCATTCTGAGACCCAACCTCCGGGTTGCGCGAGTCAATTTTTAAACCGGATCCCAAACGATTTCTAAATATTTCATCGATCGCGCCGATCACGCTTCAATCGTATTCACTTGTTCCTGGATTCGAGATATTCTAAAATGCGAAAAGCACGAGTTGGTTTTCAATTGTACAAAAATTTTGATGCAAACGATAAGCAATTAACTGTATCTAGCAGTTGACGGTAAACCTACCGAACACTCTAAGCGATTAGTGTTACCTTATGCACGTTACCTTACGAAAGAGGTTACTTTCTACTAAATCGTGTTTTAAACGAGCATATGATCGAAATGGTATCGTGTCTGGGCTCGTTTTAATTAGAAAAATGCCCGAAAGATGCTAGTAAAAGTTTCGCTGACGATTCAACGCAAAAGCGCTTTGTCATAAATAGTCCATAAACTTCGTGCGCGCACCGATCTTTCGCATTATCGTAATGCGTACTTGAATGACGAAACGAATGCGATCGTTTCGAACGAAAGCGCGTCGGGCAGTTTCGACAACGGTAAACTAACAAACTGATCGTTTGACCGTGGTGGATTTAGCGTTAAAAGAAAGTCCGAGAGCCGGCTCCCGTCCCGGTAGGCCAGTCACCTCGTTTATCGCAGCCTGTAACAAGCAAGGCCGCGCAGGGACCTCGATATCTCGATTAAAACACCGAGCTTTCTTCGGCGTTTCGAAATCCTGGTGCACGACCGGTTTTCTCGGGGCCTGGTGTGCGTCTTACGTGTGCCGCCACGGTCAGCTCGATCCTTTCGATCGACCAACGATCGCCGAGAAAACGCCTGTTGACCCTACGATTAGATTAGAAGAACATCTACTTCCAACTTGTCGAAACTATTCAAGAAAGAATCGAACGTCCACTTAGATCCCGTCTTTGGCGATCAATCGAATCTTTAGTTTCCAGAAAGGTCCGCGCCCTACTAATCAGCAACCTCGCAAACTGTTTGTCTTCTCACTCTGAAAAATATAAAAATAGCCAAAAATTAACACAGTTTCTAGGATCGAATACACTTTAAAAACGAGTAAACAAAAATTTGCTCACCGCTTCCACCGGGATTATCATCAGCGACGAAAGGTCACATCAGGGCCATTTTCACCCCAGAGAAACAACGGGCAACCTGAAAAACAACTTGAACCTTAGATTAACATGTCCACCGACCAGCAGAGTCTCCAAAACTCTCAAATTTCCGGTGGAGCAATCGGTGTTTCGAGCCGCCGCGAGCGGCGACTTTCTACACGATTGAATTTGAACGTGGGAAATTGGCCGCGGATCCGCCTCTCCCGGCGCTCGCTCGTGGTCCCGATTCGCTCCGGTTCAGTCGCGGAATGATTAATAAATGATAATTGGATCGATCGGTTTTCTGCGTGCGTTATTTCGTAACGGCTCGGAGGCGGCCGCGTTCTCCAGGCTGGTCTCCGGCCAGCGAAAACGCTCTGTCGTATTATCTAAGAACCGTTTTCCATCCGGCGGTGCGTTTGTTAATGCAACGGCACGGCGAGAGAGCGTATTTTGAATAACCACCGGCTCGTTTAACAATTGCTCCCTCTTCCTCTCTCTCTCTCTCTCTCCCTCCCCTCTGTTCCCCCCTTTCCGTTCGAGAGAGCTCTCTTTCTCCGCGGGCAGACGCTCGCTCGCCGGTGAAAGTGTAACTGTTCAAGTAATAGTGACGATGCAGGTGTAATCCGGATTGCGCGTGCGAATAGATAGCGTGTCTGCATTTCAATTCCGCTGGTACCGCCGCGGCGCAACGTGCAGCCCGTATTTACACGTTCGCGTATACATACATATTTACGCGCGCACACGCGCAAGGAACGCCCGATGCCGGATACACGCGCGACGACCGCCGACCACGCATAATTAAATAATAATTTATTCACAATCCACGCAGGATGAAATTCATTTTCGCGGGCAAAAATAGCCGCGCCGACCAGTTATGCTGTTCTACGTCTGTTTCTCGGAATAATACTTCGATGCTTGCACGGAGAAGCTCGTTCATGAGGCCTGCGGCAACTGTCCTTTCTGGAGAAAAGATTTTTTTTTTAATTAGGAAATCTCTTATGAGATTTATTGTTACGTGGTGTTTGATACAGAGTATTGCATAGTATAATGTATGGTATAACTAAACGATAAGATATATGTAAAGATTTAGGGGAACTGATGCCCGAGTCACATGAACAAATTTCATCAGCGAACGAATCTGAATTTCATCGTTCAATGTTGACAAACAACCTTTCGATAAATCTATAGATATTTGTACAGAAATTATATCTATAATACGGTTCCATTAACTGTTGAATATATGTATCTCGTTACATTGTATCTCGCGGTGTCTTTAGGTATCGAATCAAAGACAGAGCCGCGCTTCTTTTTGGTCCGCCGACGTGTCCCATTCAGATGTTTTATTTTTCAACAACGTATCGACGAGCTGCCGAAGTCGTTCAGTAAAAGCCTAGCCTTAGTAGAGGAAACATCGATCAAATATCGTTCATGATCATATCTGTGTTTTTTTTTTTTCTTTCTAAATAAGTAAATACCTTGCTTCCCAAAACCAACAAAATCATCCACAACAATTTCGATCGTGTTCTTCTTGTCTAACAGAATCGAATGAGATGGACATTTGCATCGCTTATTAAAACGTTAGAGCGTCAACTTGGCCCAGCGCCACGCTCAAGTTTGTTAAACCTGCCTCTATTTATAATAAATCGTACGTACATTGTGCCCCGAGGCGTTTCTGCTGATTTTTCAGGCCTGTTTTCATAGGTGCGAAACGTTCGTGCAGGCACGTTGCCGAAATCGCCTAATGGACATCCCGACCCTGAGGAGAGGCGAACCGTTGCCTGGCCGACGATCTATAGATCCGCGGGAGACCCGCTTCCCCTTTCCCGCGTCGCGCCGAACTTGAACCAGTTTCGGTGGTCCTCACGCGGCTGTCACATGCCCGAAAGGCAACTGCGTACACCAAACACAGGCGAGTGCTCATGGTTTAGAAATAGTGTTATTGCGCATGAACACTATTACGACTGGTTGCGCGATAATAGAAACAAGTGTGTTTGGTTTAGGCGAATTGGTGCGCCGTTTCGTGACGGATAGGTACGTCGCATTAAAATCCCCGAGTGTCGCAAACACGAAAATGCGCGGTGACGAAGAGAGGCGTGAGAGAAGGAGGAAACGATGAGATGAGATCGGGATTGATCGTTGGTAATTTCGGTAATTAGCCGGCGGATTGTGTGACCGGTGTAGGGGCCTGGCCAGGATCCAATCGATCGTCACGGATTTTATTTTGATCGCGCGAGAAGACGGTCGCCGCACCCGAACGCGAAAACCAAAAGCCAAAGGAAACTGCAACCGGCTGAGAGAGCACGGTCAAGCTTCTCCCGAGGCGATGCACGTCCCGACAGCGCGTCCTTGAAATTCCAAATTCGCCCGCCATAAGCGCGCGTCAAGCGCGATCATTATGCATATGCGATCTATGCAAATCAGATTGCCGAATCGCCGCTGCGAGGCGAGACGGGCTCGGCGCGCGGTCTCTGTGATTTATCGGTCCCGTGGGACTTATTGTTGTTTTCGTCGCGGGACAATACTTCTTTCTTCTGCGACTCCCGTCGCAACGGACGAATCTAATTATTTACCTGCAGAGAAACGAGATTAGTCCTTGCGACGGAAGAATGGAGAATCGTTGCGACAAAACGTTTATACTTTTCAGTATTTATTTCGTCACCGTTTAACCAGCTAAGCGTCTTCGACGTGTATACAATTCAATCCGAAACTGTATTGCGGTGCGGTTTATGTTAATGAATTGTTAATTTCTTATCGAATAAAAATGTAATTCTTTCTCGTTTAGCTTTACAAGGGCTTCGGCTTTTGTAATAGCCGCGTTTGGCCTGCGTTCGACGTGTATATTCGTCATTGCTTGATTTTAATTCCGCGCCGTGAGGGATTTTTAATCCTTTGCGCTCGAGTGGTGACTCTGAAGCGCCACTAGACATTGTTGTGGCATTATTTCAAAGAAATTACAACAAATATTACAAAATTACATTACAAAATTTGTATTTAATAGATTACTAAATATTTGTTACATTACAAAATTTGTATTTAACAAATTACTAAATATTTGTTACATTACAAAGTTTGTATTTAATAGATTACTAAATATTTAAATATTATACAGTAGAAATAGACGTTCATTTTTATTCATACGAATAAAATGAAAATATTCCAAGACAGAAGAAAAATTTAGTTTTAGAATGAAAATAGCGCCGAGTGCAAAGGGTTAAAATTAAATTCCACGCTTAACTGGTTAAAAGGACATCAACATTGGATGGTACCTGAAGCTCTCAAATACAAATCGTTGTGAATAGCTGGTAGAAATTGTAGTCGAGGAGACTTTTACGAACTACAAGAATCACGAATGACCGAAATTACGGCGACAATGACGATTCGTCGACAAAAATCCGGAAAAGAAAAATGGAGTGAAATGCCAGTACAGACAGGTGTCGAATGGGACGTCGGAAGGACAATGTGTCCCGGATCCAGGCGAATTACGTCCCGCGATTACGGCGAAACGCAAATTTCCGTATCGATCGTCCCGGGGCGGGCTCGCACGAGGATTCGTTCAACCGGCGAGGCCGGGCGAGACCAAACTTGCATAAAAAGTGAAGGTGACCGGCGGTGATTCATGGGGGCTGATGCCCTCGTTGTCTGGCATTCGGTTTATAGAGGACGGAGATGGAGCGAGAGAGAGAAAGAGAGAGAGAGAGAGAGAGATGGAGAGAGACAGCGTGGAGGGTCCTTGCGACCAGACTCGTCCAAGTGGCGCTAGCTGCGCGCGCTCTTTGTTTTTCGCCAGCCGAAAAAAAGGATTCAATCTATCCGACATCCCGCTACCCTATCATCTTTACATCTATCCGGACCGAAAAAAATCTTGTACCGTCAATCGAGAGACTCTCACGCTTCATAAAAAGCTACATCAATTCCTCATCAGGAACGAAAAAAGAAGATTGAAGCTACGTACATCGATGACATCGAAAGGATCCCCCCCCCCCCCAGGAAGACATCACTTCCGGACCAATGAGAAAACAGATTCCTTCGGATAATTTTCGGCGGACTGTAAACGTCTCTAGCATCGTCAACCAAGCATTAGCAAGTGCATAATGGACTACGTTCCTTCATAAAAAATCTTTGTCTCCAGGGAAAATAATAAAAGTTCGACGTCTCTCCATCGTAAAAGATTTAACCAGTCAGCTGTTGCGACCTCTTTGAAAAATGTGTACCTAATTTGCTTTGCAAAAATTAACCGCCGTTTCAATTACAGCTGTTTGTATACTCGTCGTGACACGAAATATTGCCATCTCTTCATGACGAGTATACTCGTCAGACACAGTTGACTGGTTAAAGAGCCAATCATTGATACGTCTTCCATCGTTACAACATTATTATCCTCAGACATCGGTATGCACACGTTATTAGAAATCATATCTTTCTCCCTCGATCTAGACTCACCCCACTCGTGCCACAATTTCCCGCCCACCCTGAACGTTCGTGCACGTGAACCCCAAAGATCGAAGATCGACAGAGAGGATTTCACTTCTAGACGCGTGAACGAAAAGACAATCGCGTCACCGGACACGAGAAAACGTCTTGAGATGGGACGAATGTCGAGGGGGGGGGGGGAAGTCCTGTGAACTCTGCGCCGCCGTTGGAGAGAACCTTCCGCGGGGATCGTCACCGAAACGGAGTCGCAGAAAAAGGAGGAAGAAAGATGCATCGCGGGTCTGAGGTAACGCGCACGAGGCGCACAGCGTCGCCGCGCGACGCAATCTAATCGCGCGTACGCTGCGTGCCTCTGACGCGGTGCAACGGTTCCCGTTGGTGGGGAGTTGTGAGTAGTGGAGGGGAAAGTCAGGGGAAGAGTCGCGTCGGTGACGCAGGGGTCGGATGGTGGGGGAGGGGAAGCGCGCAGAAACCGAGCGTGAATCGGGCGTATGGTTCCCCCACCATAGGGACTTTCGTCCCCCACCATAGTGATCGGCGCTCTACGCCAGGATCGAAGCGCGGGGAGACGATCCGCGCGGTGTGTCCCGCACACATGGAGAGAGGCGGGACACATACACGTGACCGAGCGCGTCAGCTTCTCGCATCAAACTCGAAGCCCAGACGCGACATTGGGGCCAAGACGGCAGTCGCGAGTCTCGGTTAGCGTGCAGTCAGTTTGCAGGCCGACACCGTAGCGAGTGGACGTGCACGTCTCTCTCTCTGCCGCGGACACCTAGTTCGTTCCTCCTATCATTCGCCACTGACACACAGAGACGACCGCCGCAAGTGTGTTTCCTACTTGTCACCTGCTCTCTCCGAGTTCAAGTTCAACCGACGAGGGAGCCCGTCGCCGCGAGAATCGCCGCCGATCCCGACCGGATTTTAAACGTCCTGCGGAATTCGAGGGTGCCACAAGTGAATTTTACGAGGACGTTTTACTCGGCTCCTCCTCGTGTGCCTGCCGATTGATCGCGCAGTACACTGTCGGGGACCACTGACTCGCTTCGGACTCTGTTCGAATCGTTGCGAGTTTCTTTTGTTTTCTGTTTCTTTCTTTGGTTCTCGTCGATTTTTGTGTGACTTTTTGCGATCTCTGGATTTACCCGACCAAGAGGGACACCCCCGCCGGGCTTTGTACCGGCTGCTCGTTCGTGCGACGGTGATACACTTATAGTCGTCACGTTGGTTCGACGAACGGGATTCCCCGCGCACTGCCAGTGAACCCACGGACCCGTGTCCCGCGGGAAAACTGTACACTTGATCGTTCGCCAAGCGACGCGTGCCTTAGCACACCGTCACCGCAGACCGAGCAACCACCCTGAACAGCCAAAGTGGATCTTTGTTCCGTCGGTCGACCCTGCTCGAGAGAATCTTTCAAAATTGGTGAGTAACCCCTTCGCATTGTTCCTACCGGATCGTTCTACGCGTCCACCACTTTACGCCGGTGGTGTTGGAAATTAGAAACAACAACGGGGGCGTTCGAACTCCGGTAAACATTTCGCCTCGAGACAAATGTCACTTGAAATACACTTTTTGGCAGTGATGTTGCTGTTGAGATCGTAAGGAACTCTGATCTTTCGGTCGTGCAGGTTTTCAGACCGTTGACGCAACCCTGACGTCATACGGATCTCCCCGGTTAGCGTTTCTGGATAAAGTGAGCTTTTTAAGTATGTTGCTTCATACAACTTTTATTGCAATATCTGCTTCAATGAAGAAGTTGATTAAAAAATTTCCGATGAAAACATTTTTACAATTTCCAACCAGTCATTTTGACTGGTCCGGTAGTTCCAGTGTTAGAGTTGACATTTTGTCATGCTGTGGATCAGATCTCACAAAGTTCGGTTAGCGCAGCGCAGGTTTTTAAGACGATCGTTGACGTAACCCTGGCGTCATGCGAATTTCTCCTGCTTGTGTTTCCGGATAATTATTTTGGACGTTGACACTTCACTGTATTATAGATCAGACTTTTTCCAAAGTTTCGTTCAGTGTTCTGTGCTTCCCGCTTGTGCAGGTTCGGACGGCGGCAACGACCGCTGACGTTACCGTGGCGTCATGCGAATTTCTGTGGTTAGTGGCCACTGACGCTCGCGTCAATTGTTTCGTCTCGCCGCTCCGGCCGACATTGTAACATTCTATGCACCACGTGCTAGACGTTAGGTTTCTCGGTTCCACTGAATTCGCGTAACCTATACAAGTCGTTGCGAGATGTGTTACATGCACAGTTCGTTCCGGTGAAGATACAATGCAACATTCTTTTCGCGTTAATTGGTACCGCACTCGATGCTCGTTCTTCTTTGTTAACAACGGTGCGCGGAGATCGATTTCGATTAGAGCGGTCGACTTTATCGAAACGAGAGGCCTTGGAGTCATTTGTTGAATAGACCGTTATCTTCTAGCGACTCGTCACGCGCCGGGACTTTGAACCGAAAACCGATCGCGATCGTGTTTCTCCGGTACAATGTGGTACGTGCTCGTGTCCGAGCATCGGTAATTCGTTCGCGGTAATCGGCGACGTTCCCTTGAAAAAAAAAAAAAAAGAAACTGGTGCGACGATTTGATCGGTATAGTTTTGGCACGGTGCAAGAGATCCATGCGCGGAAGCAATTTATCGTTATGAAACCGATAGCGCGCTTCTTCCCAGAAGTTGCCAGAACTTCTGGCTCGAAGCGGATGTTTACGCGCATGTGTCTGGACCGGATGATCGCTGAGCGATCTCCGACGGTTATCGCACCGACCCAATGATCAAAACTGTGAGTATTCTGTTCTCTTCGGCACCGATCGGGGACGCGACTTTTATTAGCGAGACTGTTGTGGTCGCGCATTGACATTTTCATGTTTATTGGACAGGTTTCAAAGTGCAACTGACGACCGATTACGGATCTCGATGGCAGATGAGATTCCGTTTGTTAAACAATCAACACTGAATATTTATCGATTGCGATACCGCGAGCTCGACACTTCGTCACATTTTAGTAACTCGATTTTGTTTATGTCGGTGTTTTCTGAGAAGGCGGTGACGAATTTCGCCTAGCATTATCGTACCGATTTTTACGACTCTGACTCGGAAATCGGGTACTTTCAATTTTGCAATTATGTATTGCGTTACGCTGGGAACAATAGCTTCTACCATTTTTTTTTTAAATTCGGTATTCAGAAGCTTGCGTAAATTCCAACTTGGAGATTATGGAATATAACATCTGCGTTGAACCAGCCATCGATCGTGGATCTCGATCACCGATCCAGCTCGCCCGCGTCCAAACTCGACCCTGAAAACCAGTCGGCAGACTCTGACCTTGGCGCGAAGATTCGGGTGACGCAACGAGGCGTCTTATTACCGCGTCCAGCGCAATAAACTTCCAGTCCATTGTTCTCGTTGTTGCCGATCGGTATCGGTTGTTATCAAAGCAATCCGCACCTGGCGGTCTCAGGACATCGATCGGTAAATCCCTGGGAAGATTACCGGATCGAGGAGAGACGTGTCGTGATCTTTGTGTTTTCGGACGCGAGCTTACGAAAGTCTCGTGCTACGCGTGAGCAACGCTCGTTGCGTCATTCGTGACGAGGCGAGGACTATGATCCTTATCTGCGCTAAGGCTGAACGTGCCAGACGGTGTCTTGTCACGATCGCGGAAAATAGTTGACAATTACGACCCTGCAACAAAGAGCACACTTTAAACGAACCGTTCTTGCGACATTAACTACGCTGGAGGATCGACGATTACGCTGCGGAACGGAAAAATGATAGACACAATTTTTTGTTGGCCTTTATGCGTTGGACGAAATTAAATTAGTTTAAGAAAACCGGAACTGCAGGGCAAAGGTTATTTTTGGAGGTTACTTATTCTTTAAATGTGATAGAGATCGTAAGAAAATGTAATGTACGCGTTTCTATCGTACAGTAGAAAATTAACGACTCTTATGTAAGGACAGAAGTAAAGTGGTGGGGGCCGAGGTAGCAACAAGAAATTGCAACTTTGTTATCATATCGCATGCTTTGACCATAGGAAATCAGACACGCCTTTTCAGTGACGAATCAACCGAAGGCCTTTGATATTAAGTGCGAACTCGATGCTCCAAAAAAATTCCGCTTAATCAAACAGTCCAGGTCGATAAAAATTCTTAGCACTAAGTGCTGCCTCTCCTAAAAATAAAATTATCAGAAATCTCAATTACTCGTTCGGATGTGTGGTTAAATGTTTACATAGCATTCAGCATTTTTGCGTGTCGCTCAATTCACCGAGGTGTGGACTGAGTTTAAATAACTAACTAACTTTCCAATCTTTTCTGCACCCGTGACAAATTAGAAACAACAAACCATTGCATACACAAGGCAGATCAAAGAAGGAGCTAAACGAGATCCGAAGATTGCAAGGGACGTTACTCTTAGTATAGTTTTCATTCACCGATCGGGGGCTCCCGGGGCAAATGACTTTGGCCCCGTTGGCCCCCGAAGTTGCCACCACAGTCGAGTTTCTTCCACGAACTGGAGCAACGACCGTGGAGGGGGAGAAATAGACGAAAGTTCGAGCCGCTGTTCGGCCACGTGGCCTGTCCGTCGAAGAAGACGCGATCGATCGCGATCGTCCGTTGAAAACGGGAACTTCGTTTACCCCTCTACCGTCGGCGCTTTGTACTCCGGCATCGATCCCACTCTCCTTCTCCTTCCGTCGCGTTCTCTTCTATCGCGGCTGAAGTGGGCCACGGCCTAATTTGCAGAACTCTCAGTCTCGCCGTATCGTAAACGGTGTGTGCAATAAGCCTCACGGACTTGGAGCGAAGGGCACGCACGTGCACCAAGAATCTCTCTCTCTCTCTCTCTCTCTCTCTCTCTCTCTCTCTCTCTGACAAGGCGGTCACAAGCGGAGGAGGACTGTTTGCTGGCTGAACTATGATCGACTATGCTGGTTCCGATCTTTGGTGTCCGGAGGGGCAGCTCTGTTTCACCTGTGAAACCATTTTAACACATTACTTATTGTTAACAAGTTCACTGCCGAACAATCATCCCCTTTTAGGTCGTACAAGTGGTTATCGGTTCGAGTAACTATATTACGAAAAGAAAATTGATTTGTAGACGAACAATTGTGTCGCGTAAATAATAGAAACATACACAAACAGCGCGGCTGTGCCTTGGTTAATGTCTTATTAGTTAATGCCTCGGCTTGCTTAGAAGACTACTTGAAATTCACATTGTGCGCATCGGTTGCGAACGAAACTAGTAGCACACTGAATCATAATGAATTCGCGGAACCGAGGATCACAGACTGCAATTTTCCCACCGCAAATTATCACCTAGAATATTCCCCGGTATCGACGCTATCTACGATCGACCACAAAAGCGAGTCTGCTCGAACGCCGGATGAGTGCGATGGTATCTCGATAGACATTGACCCGAAAGAGGAAACCAATCGTGTTCCCTTCCTGAAAAAGAAAAAAATAAAAATAAAAATTGTGAAATTAATCTAGCCAATCGACTCGGTAAACAGTAATCCGTGTGTGTTGCGTTAATCCGAGGGTCGCAGCGAATCGAGGCCGATTAGGTTGACCAGGGAGAAGGCATATTGCGACGATGGAATATCGAAAGATACCGACAAGGTCGTGGTCGCGCGGAGAGGGGGGAGAGAGAGAGAGAGAGAGAGAGAGAGGCGATGGATTTCGCATTGTGCACCGGTTATCTCGATCTCGCGATTGTTCGGCGTGACATCGGCCCCGGGATTAGCGGTATCTGCGTTCCGGGGAAACGCGTGACGCGACGCTGTTAGAATCGAGTGCATACGGACGAGCGAGTGCAGTAGCAACGTGCGCGCACGACCGGCAACGAGTCCTCTTCCACTTTTACACGGTTTCACGACTGATAACGCGATCCCGTTCGCTGTCGTCTTTGATACCGGGGATTCCGCATTACGTCACTGCTCGATCATCGATCACCACTTCTCCAGGCGAGGGACCCTTGGCTAACGATTAATAGAATTCCGCAGCAATATCTTCTAATAGGTAATTATCGACTTTCTTTCATCTAATGTCTTCTTTTTCATCTAATTTCGAAAGACTTTGATTCTAAAAAGAGCTTTTCACTATTGTAGAGTTAGGTCTGGAGTAGTGATGAAGTATGGCCATTTGAGACATTTAGCAACAGATTTTTAGTGCTATTGATAGAAATTTCGATAGATTTATTGATCTCCTTGTCGCATCGAACTCGGCAGGCTCTAGTTTAAACATTTATACATCACGCGATGAATATCGGTACGAAATAGAATTCTATTTCTCTGGAAATTTGCTACATTGAAATTACGATTTGTTGCGTTAGAAGTCTCGTTGTTCGAAAACCGTGTAGCAAACCTCAAAACAGCGGCGACAGAACGCAGAAACGATTTCCATCGGGTTCCCAGTCACGAGACTACCGTCGTTGGAAATCCAATTGCAAAATAGCGAAAACGACGGCTAATCAGCGTGTTTCCCGAAGGTGGAACGTCGCGAGGCGGGTTAGAGTTCCACCGATCAGCGTGATCGGCCGGTTTATCAATCATATTAGGAAATATCTGGCTCCGTTGTTCGCGATGACCTTTTCGCGCGAGTATTATGCAACGAAGGTGAACGGTCTCGCGTAAGACACCGCTCCGTTGTGCACGTGTAGGAGTCACGTGGCGGGGATAGCAGTGGCAGCAATAGCACAGCTCGGTAACAGAACGCGCGGTGCGCGCGAATTGCGCGAGCAGCATTTCCACGACACGGTGTCTATGCACCGGGTTGCATCACGCAACGCGTTATTTCTTAACCCGGTCCGCGGCGCATTGTTTATCAGTCGAAACCGCCCACGTTATCCATCGACGCTTCGCGCGAAGTTTCACCGGAATCTTTTCAGAATCGCTTTTTAACAAAAACAACATGTGGTTAAACCAACGGAACCTTGCGAAATAATAGCACATTGATCGCGTTACGAGAGGAACTAATTTTTCGTCAAACACGATTAACAACGGACAGATTGACCAGGGGTTGCGAGGGGTAGCCGAGGGTTAAACGTGTATATCAAGGGTTGTTAGCCAACGCGATTTCGGTTGAAACATCGCAGGCCCGGCGTTGTTTACCTCGCCCACTGGAATCGGTGTCGAGCGTTGTTTAAAACGAATTAAAATAGACTCTCGTAATCCCGTTGCCTACGGCTAGAGAGACATAGAGAGAGAGGGGGAGAGACAGATCTTCCACGTGTTTGTTACGTAACACGCGTCGAGGAGGAAACGTATTCGCGCGAGTCGCCGACACGTTACCTCAGGTCACGTGTCTGCGGCCCGAGCAGACGACACGCGAAGCTCACGTGGAACGTGCGAAAATACCGATAAGCGGATGATTGCGCGAATGACGTGTGCACCCTTTGTCTCCCTGTCCCTATCCCTCTGTCTTTCTCTCTCTCTCTCTCTCTCTCTCTCTCTCTCTCTCTCTCTCTCTCTCGGTCTCTCTATGGGTATTGTTTCCACGGTCCATTTTTTTTATCGATACCCGCGCTTTCCCGATTATCCAGAGCCTGTCCGCAGCGATAACGGTGAAAGCTATCGCTCGAGTGCGACAATTAATTCCTGCCACTCGTCGCGAACGTGTCCAGAGACAAGAAATCTCTCTCTCTCTCTTTCCCCCCTCTCTCCCTTTGTCGAGGTTTATCGACTATGTTCTAGTGTTACGTCGATCGGCCGTAACGACGAGGACTCATTTCCATCGAGCTCGAAGTATCTCGAACCAAGAAATGACTCGGGGCCGCTTTCATAATCGCCATCGACGCTTATCAGCCCCTGCCCGCGCTCCTCCTGTAACAGATAGACAAATAGATCAGGGTCGTTAGTCTGCTCGAAAACAGAAACCGTGGAAATTTTAGGACCTTCGAAGCGAGTTCGGTCTAGCTTCGACTAGGAAATGTTGCGTGGAATAGATCCGAGTGGGATTAGAGATTTCGGAAATTTTCGGGACACCCGGTGCGTGGAACTGCGAGCGAAATGATTTCAAGCGACTTCCGCCATGGCTTTATCGCGCGTCGAGCCTGCGATTGCGTTTCGGTGGTTGTTTATTTGGATATGGTGACGCTGCTCCCCTTTCTCGAGTTCTTTTCTCGATTTTTGTAGCGACGGATAGTCCATAGAATTTGTGTTCGGACATTTCGTGGCTGTTCCTATTGGATCTTTGTAAAGTACGTTATTACATCAGTTTGTCTCCTGACGTAGGAAGTTCGGTAACTGTTCATTCGCGATTTTCGTGACGCTTTCTTTTTTTTTCTTTTTTCTTTTTTCTAGGCAACGGTACACACTCGACGCGTCGCGCTCTCAATTATTTTCGCCCGTCTCGTTCCGCTTGGCGGACGCTCATTGGGCCACTTATGGGCGGCATTGTACAATTTCTCGGGTTCTTATTGCGTCACGGTGCATACTGGGTGGGACGATACAGTTGCGACAGTAGATGCGTTTCTCGAGTGTGACGCTGATAGAGAAGCATCCTCCCTCAGAGTCACTTCACCCTGAGGCTCCAAAATCGTCGAAACTAGAAATCTAAAACAATCGCAATTTTTTTGAGACACTAAAAATCCTCTAGAAAATCACAGTGAACCCACCTCCCCGTAAAATCACCCCGAGGCTGAAACCCCATGGAAGCCAAAAGGAATAAAAAAGAATTTCTCTTTGTCCCCGAGCCTGTGGACTACGGGACGGGGGTTTTCTCCGGAACCGGAGTAGCTCGTAAACGAAACCTAACTGTGTCAAGTTCCAAAGGACGGGGGGAGGAGGGGTACGGGAGAGGCGAGTGTCGGTCAGGGGAGAGGGTAGACAGGGCGTGGACAATGGTCCCTGGAACGGTTCCCCCCTTTGTTTTTCCGCTGGCGGTCGCGTTATCGCGGGACCAATTGCATAATGAGCGGGAAACGAAATCGGAGACCGGTTCGAAATGCCTGCGCCGGCCCGATAACGGTATCAGCGGAGCGCTCCGGCGTTACGTGAGCGCTGACCGCAATCGTAACACGCATGGCCGGCGCGGTATCGAGTGGCTGGCACATTGTGCACGTGCCTTTATGTGTACTGTACTTAAAGTTCGACGTACTCTCCGGCAACTATTTCAGGCCCGCCGCACCGCGTCTCCTATCCCCGCATTTTTGGAGCGCTACCGCCTCTCTTACCGTCGTCCCTTCGTTCCCTCGAGCATGCACGCACAGACGCCGACGAAAAATGTCTACGGACTCCGGTACGACGAAGTTTTCATACTGATTTTGTTGAATCTTGATTAGCGCCGGACGGGTCGCGTTTTATTGGCGCTAAACGCTTTCGAGTACACACCGAACCGACCGTACGTCGCACTCGTTGCGTCGTAAAAATCACCCGGTCGTGTTTATGCAGATTTTTCACGGTTGTAATTCAAATTTATTCAGTCGGTTTGCACGAACCGATTTTCATAGCTTCGATAATTATGGAATATATGAAACCATTGAGACGTAACGCGAGGGAGAGAAGCAACAGTAACAAAAATTGTAATACCACCAACGTGGATCAATTGATAAAACGTGTCCCACGCTGGGAAACTATTCTAAGCTAAGCGAATCTACCGGATATTGGAGCCAGAAGACCTGTGTGATTCGCTTAGAGAGTGACGATAAAATAAGATCGTCACTTGGAACACATTATGTATAATCCATTTCAAAACTGTACAACATTAGGACACGCACAATTGTATACTGTTTGAAAGAACATCGTGTCCACTGCTAGAAGGAGTCTATTAAAGACCGAAGAGGTTCGCCGCAGATAAGCGTGTCTGAATGAACGGAATCCGAAACAGATTGCGCAACAGCGTGCGATACGGCGGATCTCGTGATCGCTGTGTTCGCGTAGTCTCGGAGTAGTGGGCTAAACGTTTTGCGCAGATAACTTCCCCGTTTCCTAACAATCACGGGACCCGGGGAATTGCTTCTCCCAGCGGGAAAGCGGGAAGTCCTTGGTGTTCGGTTCGCTCTGCGGGTTGTTGGTTGCCTCTGCGACCCAAGCTGGTTTTTCTGTTCTGTTTTCTCGCCGTTGATTCTTGCCCGAAACTATGCACAGTCTTCCCCTGTTCCGAGGAGGCTCGGCTACCTGAGACGTCCTGTCCTTCCGAAGAAGTAGCCTAAAATAGACATTCTGTATTAGTGTACTTTGAAAAACGAGGGACCCTGAAAGCAACCAGAACCGACCTTGGCCGCCGGCTCCTGAATTTCGGGGCTAGACCAGATTCCACGTTATTTACAAGCGCATTTGTTACGCAGATAACGCGAAGAACGCTTTCGGGCCGGTTTATGTACTTGTTGCGCTGCTGTTACACGAGGAATTTGGTAACGCGGTCGGTTCCAGGCTAATGGGACGGATAACGGTCTTGTCCTTACACCGCTGATAACAGCTACGGGCCAACGAGGGCTAACGTTGTAGGAACACTGGGATGACGAAGACAGAGGGGCGAGGAGCACACAATTGTTGGTGCGCACACGGACGTGCCCCGGTGCGTGCTTTTGCCGTTACATAATCGTGCGTCACGCGGCCGAGTTGATACAATTCGGAGAGCGAGCCGAAGAAAAAGACGCGGTCACGCGAGGCCGATGCGTGCCTCGAGATTCGAGGCTCTAGGGTCGATAACGCGGTTGACCCTCGCAGCTCGCGCTTCATCCGAGCCTCGAACGTGTACGCGGAGCAATCCACGTCGTTCTACGTGGCCGCAGCAACCTCTGAACCGGGTCAATTTTTCTGTAAATTGACTAGCTCGCGCAGCGCTCGCTATTCGAAAAGTATCGCTCGCCTCGGTTAGAGGCGTTGGGCGTTGGGACTCTTCAGATGGCTCTTCAGATGGTCGAAGGCTCTCCAGGAAGTTTGTCGCGTTTCTGCCATGTCACCCATATGTGGGTGACGGAATTATTTGTCCAGGTTTTCAAATGAATTTGTACGTTAATATATTCATTGTACCTCATTAGGATCTGTAAAATGCAAGAAAGTTGTAGTACCACTCAATATCGTACATTTAATTATTTTCAATTTTTGTTCCACTAAATAACTTACCTTGATCTCATGAGATTTTTGAAGTTTCTACTTTGGCAGTCAAAGTGTTAACGCTCGCAACGTCTATTTGCAATTGATACATTCAGTTAGACTCGTAATATCGTTTTTTTTTTCTCGAAGGACACCGGTACCCTAGGGTAATCAGCTTTTTCAACTCTTCGTATAACACGTTCGCTATCGTCGTCATACGCAACCGCGGCCTTGTACTTTGCGTAAGTAAAGTCATATATTATGCACCTTGTTAACAGAAGTCATAACACGTTGCGTAACATTCGAGGAACTAACATTTTCTCATACTGTGCAAGCGATCGCGTTCAATACAATTTTGAAGCTATTATAACACGGCGAAAACGGGTCGCTCTGTATTCACGGTTGTAAACCCCTACAGAGCGCGCGAAATTCAAACGAGATGACACGTTTTCTTCCGAAAAATTGATGTACAATTTTTATTCCAATTTGGAAACTGAGGGGGAGACCTATACCAAAACATCCCACGCGCAATTCAATTTCTAAAACTGAAGTATTGCTCCACGAAACGTAAAAAGTCGGCTTCCCTGCGGTCAGTCTTGTAGACCCGTGCACCACCGCGCCAAATTCAAACGGATCAACGAATATTTCGACTTCTGGCCTAGTTTCGCCATTGAAACTCACAGTCAGAGTGTCCCAGTGACCCTCGGATCTGGAAAATCGTTTTCCCTGCGTTTCAACTCGAGGAGCCGGTCGGTGAGAGTTAGGCTCGCGGTATCTCGTTAATGGGATCAACTTGTTGACTCGCGTTGGTCTTTTTGCGGCAGTCGCGCCGCGGCCAGATGTCGGATTAATATCGAATGCGGCGATGATTTGCGATCCGCCGTCTCGACACCGCCTTCGTCGAAAAGTAATCCGGCGGGTCCGACGACGCCGTTGAAATATCGTGCGAATAAATTTCTACGAAGCCGCGATGCCGCGACGCGCGGCGTCGTTCGTTGCATTCCCCGAAACGCCTGGCGTCGGAGGAAAAACAAATGCCGGGCCTGGCGTCGGGTCAACGAGGAATCGCCGCGGGATTTACAGTTTCCCCGCCGTCTATCGGGATTATTAGGGGAACAAAGACGGCGGGCGCACGCCATTTAAACGTCTCGTAAATTAACGTAATTGCCCGCGATCGTTTGTATTTTCCTTCAACCAACCACCCTCGGTCGCGATCCTGTCCGTTTTTTCGCTGAAAAAGATACAAACTAACAACCGCGTATGTTGCAAGCTTCATGTTGTAATTTGGTATCTGCATTATTCGAAACTACCCCCGCTTTTTAAAAAATCTCAGGCAACTTGAGCGAAGTTCGACTTTTTGATATTTTCACCACTAGGCTGCGGGTCTTTGTGCAACATAAAAATTGTGAGAAACAGAACAGAAATTGAAATTGCACTTTTTCTCATAAATGCACAAAATCCGCAATCTACGCTTCAAGTTGTTTGCCGTCCGAGACGAAAGGGAGAGCTTTTTTCGTGATACGCAACGAACGCCGTTACTTGTAAACAATTTAGGATAACGTAATGCAACGTTGTAGCATCGTTCGATAAGTGGGGTATCAATGTTTATACAAGTTTTCCGGGCCTAATCGGTGTAAACAAATTCCCGGCGTATAAGGGTGAAGTTGTTAACCGCGCGGCGAGCGAGTTAACACTATCGTGCTCCTCCTCCGTTTACTTGGATTGCATAACTGCATAATTAAGCTGCGGTTGCATAAATCAACTGTTGCGCGGATCTAAGGGGAAGGGTTACGGTCGCTCGTGTGACTCATGCTGCTAGTTGCGTTAGATATGACCGGTGAAATTTTATGCATTCGCGGAAAAAATGTCCACGTGCTGCCGGTTCCGGTGAAGGAGAAAAAGAGAGAGAGAGAGAGAGAGAGAGAGAGAGAGAGAGAGAGAGAGAGAGAGAAGAAAAAATTGGAAAAGAAGCGACAGAAAGGCGAGCGGCCACGTGCTCGGCTGACGCCATTGCGTAACCCCTGCGCCACGCTAGCACACGTGTACGCGTGACTGCGAAACCCGTGTCACCGGCTCGCATAATCTTTTTCCCCCGGAATTAGTCAGCTAAACTGTTGACGCACACCGTGCCGTATTTCACGTTACGGCGAAACGCACTATTGTCACGAAATTGACATACTAATCCTTTCATTGACAACACTCGTTTCATCAATTATTTGGAAATCTGTGCTGCGAGCTATGATCCGTGACAGGGGATTTTTTAATTGTGGCTGAATGAGTCGTCCAACGTAATTTCATCCAGTAATTTCCGAAGTCCCTGCTACGACGCCTTTAAATTAAAAAAAAAAAGAGGGAAGATCTACAAGTATTTTTCGATGTCGTGCACTAATTAAACACAATGTCGGCAGTTGACTCGCAGAAATTTCGAGATTCGCGGAAAAAGCTAACGGAGGAGCAAACCTCGCACGTGTCCTCGAGTTGTTGCTTTCCCGCCTAATTGATCGCGTTCTATTTTTAAGCGGCGCTATCAGTTAGTGTTTTTTCAAGCGATTATCGCGCCAGATCACGACGACCTCTGGAACACGCGTGTAGCGAGCGCGTGTGCGTGTGCGACGCTTAAAAATAGAAAGCGGAAAAACAGCCTGTGAAAATGAGAAACGAAAAAACAGATACACAGGATGTTATGCAATTGCGTCGTAGGATCATTCATCGAGGTGGTTCGGCCGAGTCATCGCAGGTATTAATAGCCGCGGAAAGTCGAGCATATTCACGGATTTTCCGACGAATAATCGACCGCTACGACCGTTCGCTAAATTTACGAGCGAAATAATCGGTGTAGAAACGCCGGGAAATTTCTTTGGCTAATCGTTGGCGCACCAACGACGCAGACACGCTTGAGCGTGTCTTGCGCACTATAATTTGCCGCGAGCGCGTGGGACATTGTGGTGCATCGAACCAATCAATGAAATTCTTATTGCGGGCTTGGTTGATTTTAAAAAGTTGGTAGATTTTAAAAAGTGGCCCGAATTTATGATTATGATAAAACATTGTATTATTTAACAGGTTAAACGCCACGCCGGTCCCTAATGACCGGCACTAGACTTTCCGTTTAGGCCTCGCCGATCCTTACGGACCTAACTATGGCCTGAACGGAACGGCAAGTAAAATCGGGCTGGGCTCTTAACGTGTTAAACACAGTCTAAATGCTGAAGACGTATACGGACATTAAGGGTGGGCAGAGTAATCCTGGAAAACGCAAGGGGTAGTTTCTGCCCCAGTAAAAGGGTGTTGCGTAACGTTGCGTCGCATGTTGACCGCAGCAAAGTTTGAAAAGCCGATCGCGAGGTTACGCGGGCTGGCTCGTTAACACTGGAACTACCTGTAATAAATACAACTGATTAATATTGCTTTGTAATCATGACAAGACTGCATCTATTCAAACCTAATACCATTTGTATTCTAACATGTGCTTCAATGAAAAAGTTCATTCAAAATATTCTGATGAAAAGATTTTTATAACTTCAGTAATTGTGAAGGAAAAAATCCGGAACCAGTCAATATGACTGTATGTAGTTCTAGTGTTAACGTAAGGAGAGCGACGCACGTACGTACCCTCGTCCGCGAGGAGTGTTGTCATTTAAATTGCGTCACCAGTCAGTGGGCTAGTGTCACGTTGCGCAACCGAGCGACACGAGCCCCCGCGGTACACGTGACGCACGCGGATCGATCTAATTGCGACTTATAATTTAACGAATCGAGAGCCGCGTCGTGGATTCTCTCTCTCTGTCTCTCGTCGCGCGAGAAAGCGCGAGAGCGTTTATTTTCGCCGGCACGCGAGCGGATAACGCGTGTTCGCGACGATACGCGACGGAAACGCGAAACGTGATTCCTCGGTCTTGATACACGTGCGCGGCGACCATCTACGTCACCGCGGTCTCGGATCGCGCATGCGTCGCCGGTCGCGATCGATTGAATCCTAACGGTCGCCGAGATTCGAAAGGATTGCGCGGGAAACGATCAGCCGTCGATTATGCATGTCGATGATCGCTCATAAATGGTGCTCCGAGCAAAAGAAAATGATCGTAAAATATTGTTTTCAAGTTAGCTTCGACCGAAACGTGGTGGGGGATAATTTGTTTACCCGCTCTTCACGTTGCGTCACGCGGTTCGCTGTCGGGTTATAGCACAACGCAGTTACAACATTTCGTGCATGAACTAGCGTGGAAATTATTATCGCATTTCTACGACTTGTGTAGATTAAGTAATGAACGTTATTGCCCGTACTTCATTCATACAAACCACCGGGCAGTCGTATCGACGCGATTAACAGATAATCGAAGGAAACGAGATAGACACGTAGAAATACATAATAAATTAACAACGGCATCCGAGGTGCAGTAGTACTAGTAACCACGCAGGCGGCTATTCTTTACCTGGAATATTTTCTGACCTAGTAAGTAGCCATTTCTGTCTTTCAATTATCGATATTCGATAGCAATAACTTTCTCAAATTTCAAATTTTCTCGAGAATAATTCTTAATCGGGATAGTACAGACTCCTAGCGCAAAGTTTAATCTCAACTCGAGAGGTTACTCTCAATAAGTCCCGGCGAGAGTTTAACACTAGGTTTACGGAGCGCTAAAAATGACTATTTTACATTACTTTATAAAAATAACATGAATGTATCGATCAAAGTTTGTAGCCATTTTTTTAAATAATATATACCCAAAGAAATCAATTTGTTAAATAATTGCTCATGGATGCATTTTCACAATCTGAGTATTCGCAATGTGAAAATATTAGAATCCGCCATTTTGACGGGTCCCGTAAATCTAGTGTTAAAGAAAACGTGGTGTCCGAGTTACATTGTTGGCAATAAATATGCTGGTATGCGGTCGAAGATAGGTGTAGTGATAATCGAGTCGTTGCCGAGTCATTGTTGCTGCAGTGTAATTATTGTTCCGTGGAAGTGAGATCGTACCAGGAACGTATGTGGAGGGGAGAGGTGTTCGACGCAACGCATGCCGGTCGCCGGCCGGATCAATTCCAACGCTTGCCCAATGCTACGTAATTATTTGGTGTGTGCGTGACGCGCGCGCCAAGGGTCCGCTATTATTATCTCCATGGAGAAATATCGACCCCGAGACACACGACACGAAACGAAACGCAACGAAACGAAAGCCCCGTTCACACCGACGACGACGTCGTCGTAAACTGCCTTCTAAACTTTGCGCGCTCGCGCATTTGCGCCCGCGCCGATAAGATCTTCGCGCGGTTTGCGCAACGCAGAAACAACTAGCCTAGGGACTTATTTCGCGAGCGTTTATAATTACCGCTTGACCGCGCGACCATACTTATCGACCACGTTCGAGGAAACCGCGCGCGCGCGGGCACCCCACCGTTAACGGTTGCAAAATTATGCGCTCGATAATTTTCCCGCGCGGACTCGCCCCCTCCACGTCCATTACCCGCTAACGAATCGTTTCTGCCGTTTACGATGGACCGTAAAACCTTTCCGGAGTTCCCGAGAGCGCGTTGCTCCTGATAAATTTCGCGTTTCACGGGAACAGATCCGACAACCTCTTCCCGCGATGCGTTCCTGGTACTCGCCGCGTGCACGCGTGTTATTCACCGTACACGAACAACGCGAGACGGCTAAATATGACTCAACCGGTAACCCAACTGTTGGTTCCACGAACCAGGCAAATTTCCTAATAATTTCCCAATTCATTTCCTAATGGACTGAGAATAGGATCATCGATAGGATAATTTTGTCCTGTATGTTTCACGAAAAAAGTTCTACAGTCATAACAGCTGTCCACATCACCCCCATTGCTTCAGACTTGCAACATAGTACGGGAATGGACAATTATTAACGACTATGTTTCGAACAGATTATGGTCGACAAATTGCCTAACGCGACTGGATATTTGTATTGAAAAGTTCGGATGGAATTTCTGGTGATATTCAAATGGGACTCGCGCGATGTGACACGGTTGTTGGCACCGGCGTGGATTTCATCACAATAGATATTTCACGTGGGCGACGTGTTCTCTGCTCTGGGAAAAATCATCGGATCGATAGAACTCGGTGCAAGCCGCGATATGAGTCACGCGAGCCTTGTATACGTAATCCGCGACTGAAATTCCAGGTGATTGCTCAATTTCGAGAGCGGGATTCGTGTCCTGATCGCACACCTCGCGGCGGTGTAATGAATCAGGCACCCATTAGCCGGGATCGAAACGCTGCACACGAGTTTCCCCTCTAGATAATTCTTTTTTTGCGTCGAAGACGCAATTGGCGGAATTCGCAACAACGTTCAAAGCTTGTTTTGTTAGTCCCTTTTCTTACAATAATTGATGCACCAATCGAGGCATATACACGATAGACTCTCATTTTGCGATCTCAACAATTTACCTACCGGTAGATAAATAATTCAAGACTTTCTAATGAGCTGCTCAATAATCATGTAGACACAGCGTTTGATCTTTGATATTGAATTAACCCGAGGAGCAAACGAATATCAAGTTTCCAATAAATTGAAGAACTGAACGATTCAAACTTACGATTAAAGGCCTCGAATCTTTCGTATCTTGTGTTCACAAACATAACATTTGAAAACCTCGTGAGTAGCCCTGTTCCCTTGGTGTCTCGAAAGTCGTAAAGGACTCACCGTCTGTGAGATACGAATCTGCGCTTCCGGTTTGGCGCATCGCACCGCCCTCTAGCGATTCGCATCGTAATTTCGTTTACGATTACGAAATACCTGCCGGTTGGTTTCCGCTGGAGAATCGTATCGATAGCGAACTGCGTTTCGTGGAAACGTGGAGTGGAACCGTTTCCGACTAGACGGTGACGCACGGTTTCTCACTGGGGATAAATTAAGGTACAAAATACATAATCGATAGCGGGGAAGGACACGCGGCAGCCTCGGCGGCCAATCGTAAAACTGCGAGGCCGTGGCGGCACGTTGCCTCGCTCAGAGCAGAGATACGTGATTAGAAGAGATTCACGTATGTCGATACATTTGCCGGGGACGGCTTCCGCGATATAAACGGCTCTGACATTCGCAACGTCTAACAGTGCGCAGCACGTGGACGGCCGCTGCGCACGCGCGCACAATGCAGCCAGACTCTTACGTAACGCGCGGTCCGCGTGCTTCAACGGTTAATTCACGAGCTCTCTCTCTCTCTCTCTCTCTCTCTCTCTCTCTCTCTCTCTCTCTCTCTTTGTCTCTCTCTCTTTATCTCTCGCAGGGTTCGCCTAGCCTGTTCAGGTTCGATACCCTTGTTACTCGCCACGTATTTGTTGCAGACAGCAACAACCGACAATACCAAATGAATTGCCTTCTTTCGAGTTTGAATTTGAACTCGGTTTCCCGCCGCGCCAACAGGTGGGGCTGTTTGAACTTAAGAGGGCCGGCATGGTTTGAAATCCATATACGTATGCAAGGGTCAAAATCTATACAAACTGCCGCTTCAATATTGCAATCAGCAGTTTAGAAGTGGTCAATTGTGTTTCCTAAAAGTCCAATCTACGTCTGTATGGAGCCCAAATTGCGAATTTCTACCTCATCGTGGAGTAATTTGTAATATTCGGCAGAAAATTCGAATTCTGAAGCAAGAATGACGACACAAGATGGCTGCCGCTGAGAGATTCTCTTAATTTCAAGAGATTTAGTGTTCGTATCGAAAAAAAGGCTCTATACAGACGTAGGAAAGACGTGTACAAACACGGTGGTATGCATTTTTAATTGAGTGCTTACTTATTTAAGACGTAAAATGTATAGAAAAAAAGGCACAGCGTAACATAGCGTGACAGTCAAGGCCAAATGCCTGCCGGCCACCTTAAATTTGATCGTAGTTTCTATTCTATTCTGAGAACGAATTATTGAATAGACTTTCTCGGGATTGTGTATCACGCGATTATTGTTAGGATCGCCTGTTTTTTCTAGGTATGCAATGTGGGTGTAGCGAGGTATTATGGCAGGATGACAAACTCGAAAATATAAATTCGCTTTTAGAGGATTCATCGAACACACACCGGAAACACGTGAATAATTGGGAAAAACATGCAATACTCGCTTGTATTTATAGACTCGATGGGGAATGTGGGCAACAGATTCTGATTCTGCGACACCGACCACTAAATATACACTTTGTCTGAGGCCATCTTGGGTGTTCCACCTCGAGTTATTGCACCAGTCATCGTGCTTACAGCAAAACCAGCTTGGTTTATACATAAACAACAACCGAATAAATGAGTAAGCGCTCTTTACAAATAGATATGGATCGCCTTTTACGGCAAGCCAGACTCGATATCGACTTCTACGCTTACTTTTTTGATTTACATTGTATTCAGCAATGACCGCACAATAACATGGTATCTAAAAACGATTTATTCTCCAACTGTTCTATACAAGTTAGTCAAGCAGTACATGCGAATATAATTGAATTATCCCCCGAAGGGTTAAAACTATTTTCCTTTAGATTCGAATATGTACGTGCTTTGTCCGTAGTTCCCATGCTTAGAAATGCTTATAGCTGATCGTTTAGCGAAAATACAAGGAGTCGGGTAACAAAACGTTCCGATAAATCGATTCGTTTGCAACGGTTCGCGGAAAGGGGAACGCGCGTCGCGTTTCCGTGCAACGTGTTACGTGTTACGCGTGCCGGTCGTTTCTTCGTCGCGACCGGGCAAGGCTGAAATAAACAAATATTTTTCTGATGCGGTACGTGAACGGCAGATAGCAACGACGCAGCGCGTGTCACGTTTATCCGTAGACGCACGTGTGACCCCTTACGCAACCGCCTATGATTAGCGTTCACACGTTCTCACTCTTCTTTTTTTTTTCTCTCCTCTCTCGGCGTCTGCGTAAATCATTTTCCAATTATCCAGTTCGCGTCTAGATCCGGATACAAATCGTCACGGTGTAACGCCCGCGTCGGAGAAGACACGCGCCGCCGCCACGATTCTTCCGCTTGTAAATCGTAACAAAGTTGCTAAATCCGGCGTTATCGCCGCCGACAATGATCGCTCCCAATTATCACGTAACGAGCGCATAACGTGTCCGCGGAAATTGTTGCACAGGCGCTTACATAATTGTGCGGCGCGCGCACTCTCGCGTTCATCATTTTTTCACCACCGATATCTTGTTGCCAACTTGTCTTCGCGGAGATACGATCTCTCGAAAGGCTCCGTCTTCCGCAACAACGCGTCGTTTTTCGCCGTGCGTTTACCTCGCGCCAAACCGTCGCAGAACGTTCGCCCCCTAAGTTTCCTTCCGTCGGCGTACTTTTCCACAGTTCCGTGGTCATCTCGATTGCGCAATCCAGCAAAACAACCGATTAAAATTACCATTCGTTTTTCCTGCATGCAATTTAGCGCATAATTTTGTTTTGAACGATACGGGAAAAATAAGTAGCACAATGTAGCGCGAACTAACCGCGGAGGCCAAGCCCCGAGGCTAGCGAATCTGTAAATACGCAAGAAAGATCGTGCTCCGATCAAAGGCTGAAAGAGAGGGAGAGAGAGAGAGAGAGAGAGAGAGAGAGAGAGAGAGAGAGAGCAGGTTGTCTTAATAGTTGCTGAAACAGTTACGCTCGGACATAGGAGCCGAGTTTATTTGACGATGTCCGCTAACGCTAACGTTTCGTACTGGCAACGTACGCTGGGTTCGCTGACACCCTCGGCCTTGAGTGGCACGACCTTACCCAAGGCTATTTTGCGACTTCTCTTGCTGTTGCGAGGACTGCCAGTATTGTTGGCAGTGCGGGCACGTCTTTCGATCTCTCGGAATGCTTCACCTTTGGCCATGGGTGCCACTCTCGGGCATAACGGTTACGAAAGCAAACGAGACCTGTCCTCTCTCATCCTCTGTCTATACGATCATCACTTTACCATTCGTTACTTCTCTGCGGGAATTTCAAACATAGCGTTATTCCCACGTTTGATCTCTTAATCTTTACGCGTTGAAACCAGGAGCACAGAACACACGGGAACTCCATAGAAATGAATAATAATCGAAGATCTTGCTGCCGAAACCGAACAACTCCATTTCTTCGTATAATCGTTATTGAAGATTTATATATTTTTATCTGATGCTGAAGAGGTCTGGAATTATTCTTTTCTCTCTCACTCTCAGACCCACAGAGAGTAACTCTCAGCACTCTCAAATCACTCTGACCCTCAACACTATCGAGAGCAACTCGCGCGAGTTTTACTCTCAAATGTACTCCGAGCTTTAGATGAGTTCTGTTTGGCCAAATGTGGTCGCTCCCCAAACGGATTAAAGTTAGCAATTAGAGTGCAAACAACGCTCGGTCACGTTTCGCAGTCCGCACGCAAGGAGGACAATTAGTCCGATGAATGAACCATCATTCGAGGAATGTCCAATTAACGTTGTTTGACGTCCTGCGGCAGGTATGACGCACGGTTTTCATAATGATGCGTCACCGGCGGATTATCAGCGCACGATGGCTTTGATTACAGTTCGGAGAGATGGGCGCATGTTATAATTGTTGCGCGTCGCGTCATGCCCGCGGAATGATTGCATTGACTCAGCGAACCAGTCCTAGTCCTCGAGCGATTCGAATTCAGAAAGGCACGCGACGAGCGATCGCTGCGGATTGTAATTTGAGAGAGAGAGAGAGAGAGAGAGAGAGAGAGAGCCGGCTGCGTAATCGTAGGAGGAGGTCCTTCGGGAGTCTGTCTTTTCTTCCTGATTCCGTGTCGGTTGGCCTTCTTCCGTAATGGTCCGTCACTCGACTACAAAGACAGCGTTTCTACCGCGAGAAAGTTCCCCAGAACGTAGTCGGACTGCGATTAATAAATATTCTGTTTAGAAATTCGGAGCACCTTGTTTTCTGTAACATTCTACATGTGAAGGGATAAGGTGGTCAAAGGTGCACCTAAAGCAAATTGATCCTTCATCGTATCATTCGACAGAGTCCCCAAAGAAAAGCCTGTGTGTCGAGTTTCGACTCGGCACCGCTGCCACAGGGGTAGTTACAGGGTAAGTAACGCCCCGATGTCAAGAATGCCAGAAACAATTGACTCATCGTGTAAAATGAGACAGCCCTTGTTGGTCAAGCTCGAGATCTAGAGTGCATTCCCTCGGGCGGAGCGTGTCGGCGAGATCTCATCGTGGATCGTTTGGCACGCGGCTCGGCGCGGCCCGTCACCGCTGTTAATAAACTCGTCTCGGGGATTGTTCTCCGACACGCGAGCCGACGGGATTATATACGATCGGCTATTAATTCCGCGGGGAGGGAGAGGGAGGAAGGGGATCGTGACCGGTTCAATAACGTTTAATCGCGACGAAAATGGTTTGCGGCCACCGTTACTAACGTGTTCTCCGTTTCTCGTTTGCTTGCAGATGTACTAAGAAGACAAATTATGGTGGCAGAATTTGTCACCCGTCAGAGTGGATCACCTATCAACGGTGAGACCGCATGTCTGAACGGCAACATGCCGGCCACCCACACGATGGCGCACGCCGGACACGGTGCCCACGGCGGTCACGACGCCCACGGACCGTTGCCGCCGTTGACGCACCCGGCGCATCACGCCGGCCCGATGCAACAGCAACATCAGCATCCGCAGCAACAGCCGCCGCCGCAGCAGCAGCAACCGCCGCAGCACCACCACCTCCACCATCAGCCGCAGCAGCAGCCGCAGACGGCGCAGCAGCAACAACAGCAGCAGCAGCAGCAGCAACAGCAGCAGCAGCAACAGCAGCTGCAGCATCACCATGACGCCCAACAGGTGACACATCCCGAAAATTTCCCCCCGAACTTCGACATCAGAAAAGAGCTATTTTCTCAGCGCAAGCAACGGGAGTTCATTCCGGACAACAAGAAGGACGACAGCTACTGGGACCGCAGGCGGCGTAACAACGAGGCGGCCAAGCGGTCCCGCGAGAAGCGGCGTTTCAACGACATGGTCCTCGAGCAGCGTGTCATGGAGCTCAGCAAGGAGAATCACATCCTGAAGGCGCAGCTCGAGGCGATCAGAGACAAGTTCGGCATCTGCGGCGAGTCGGTGATCAGCACGGAACACGTGCTGGCAGCGTTGCCCGCGGAGCCACCCATTAGCGTGAAGAGAGCGAAACTGCCGGCGTCGGCGGCGCTCCTTTACGCGAGGACACCGAGCCCGGTGCACACGTCGGTGATCCATCAACCGGTCAGCGGGGCCAGATCACCCAGGTCCCCGGCACAGCTATACGTGCCGGAGACGACGGCGTACCCCGAGTCGGAGACCTTCCAGTACGCCTATCCTCACCCGGCGATGCACCTGGACACGACGAGCGCGTTGAACCTTTCGCGCGGCAGGCGAGCACAGTCGCCTTTCGAGCTTTCGTCCGGAAGCGGAGACGAGGGTCCGCAGCTGGTGGTCAGCTCGCAGAACCCAGCAGCTAACAACAGCCTGCCCCACAAGCTGAGGCACAAGTCCCGTATCGGGGACAAGGACGCGGCCAGCGCGCTCCTCGCGCTTCAAGGCATCAAACAGGAACCTGGACCAAGGGCGTCGCCGCCCTGGGACAACGAAGGGTCCAGCGACGAACGCGATTCCGGCATCTCGTTGGGCGCGGAATGGACCGGCCCCACGGTCTCCGCCGTTCCCGAGAGCGAGAGAGAGGTCAAGTCCAGGCTGGACCGTCTAGCATCCGAGGTAGCCTCCCTTCAGTCGATACTTCGTCTTGGAAAGGCGCCGGGAGATAGTCTGGTGCCGGCACACCATTCGCTGCCGGCGAACGCCACCGTCAGCGGGCCGTGAGACCAGACAGCAGCAGCCAGTCTTCTGCTTCGCTATCGAGTGGGCCAGCGAAGAACCATTTCTATCGATCGCGGCCATCTTTGTGATCTTCGAACCGATCCAAAGAACCCCGAGCCACGGTGGACGCGACGCCAGCGCCGACACAGACGGCCACGATGACGACGACGATCCCTGGGCCGATCACTGGAGAGACCAGGAAGACTTCCGGCGACGATGATCACGCGAGATCGTTGTTGCGAGCTAGTTGGTATCAAGCAGGGTGCGCAGCAGTTCGGACACGTTCGGAGCAAGCAAGACTGCTCGATCGACTTTGCAGTATTGGACCCGCGTGCACCTTGGCCATCGACCAATGTCGCGCGCAACAGCAGAACCGTTTTTCTTATCGATCGGATAAGCTAGATCAGTCAGATAGGTTAGGTAAGGTAGATAGTTGACACCTGGACACACCTGGCGTCCAGGGTGTCTGTTAGGCTCGCGATTAGGCGGCTCGGTCCCGCGATGCTGCTTTTCTTTCGGACAACGGAAGAAGAATCGATCGAGTCGAGGACGGAGCCGCCCGATCGTCGAAACGTGATGGGGATCGGTCGAGTCGAGTGCGTCACAAGCCAAAACACGGGTTGTCCCCCCCACTGTCCACTGTCTCTATCGTGACGATGATCTAGGTGATAAGATTGCGTCTAGGGTGTAAGTAACTTAACGCTGTAAGACTTTCTTAGGTTATTTCGTTGAATGCTATTTTCATGATTACCGTTGATTCGAGCGAAATCGATCGTACGCCAGACCTGCGATTCGCGTAAACGCAACCGTTGTCTCGAGATCGGCTCGACGCCGCCGTCGATTCGAAGATCTTCGGACGATCCTCGCTAATTTAATTTCCCCCCTGGGAACCGTAACGAGAGAAGGGATCGAGAGATATGGTCGGACGAGATCGGATCACTTCGAAGATCTTCGGGTCAGCGTGCACGCGTCGGGCTTTTCCACAGAGGACCCTCCAATTGGTCGTCGCGCAACCGGCTAATTTCACTACCGCCAGTTGATCCTTAACGATTTCATTCATGCAGACGCAAAGCAATAAGCCCATCCCCGTCGATCCTTATTGCTCGGTATCTTTCTTCTTCTTCTTTCTTTTCATTTTTTTTATTATTATTCCTCGCGCGGCACGCCTTTTCCTATTCTTCGAGCTGAGAGTCCAGCGGAGCCGAGCGTTTGTGATAGTTGCGTCGAAGCTGATCTTGTAAATAGCGTACCCTCGGACCTCCTCCCTCCTCGTCGCTGAACCCTTTCGTTTCTATCTTCCTTCTTCACTTTTGTTTTTATACTTTTACTACTATAACGTGACTGCGTAGTGTACATATGTATCTAGAAGCGAGGAGGATGCGTGTATGTATGCATGTGCGTGTGTGTGTTTGGGCGCGTGTGAACACAGCTCGCCGGTACCTCGAGATTCTGGCGCACCGGGACGGGGCAGCGATCATTCGGAAATTTTATTATTTTTCTTTTCTTCTTTTCGTTTTCGTTTCTATCTCGAGAGACCGTCTAAAAGACGGAGAACTCGGTCGGACACTGGAAACGCGCAGCATCCAAGTATTAAGCAAGCCTATGGGTGTAATTTCACTATACATAGTGCACATATGCAAGAAAATATACATATGTATAAATATACGTATATGTACGCGTACACATGCATATACATATATATATATATTTTCAAGTTAATGTATTTTTCGATATCGCGCGCGCGTGTGTGTATGCGAGTGTATGCGAGCGAGGCGATCGGACGGGCTCCGTGTTTGCGCGGGAACGTTTCAGTGTCATACGAGAGAGAGAGAGAGAGAGAGAGAGAGAGAGAGAGAGAGAGAGAGAGAGAGAGAGAGAGAGAGAACTCGATCGAGGAACCGGAAACCAGTTGGAAAGGAGAGAGCAATCTTGATCGTCGCGGCGAGCCAACAGGAAGGAACGCCCTTTCTTTTTCTAGGCGTGCAACGGACGAACGCGTCGATCGATCGTGTCCGAGAGGCGAACGACAGAACCAAAGCGACGAGCCGCTCCGATCGGTGGCGGCGTTGTTGTGATTTAACGCGCGTTGTTATATATTTATAAGGCCGAGAGAAAGCAAAGCCGGATGTCGTTTCGATCTGCGCGCTCGACAACGTCCTCCTGTAAGTGTGATAAGCCGACTTAGGCTGACCCTGCGAGCCTGGCGCGGCGCACGAGCGTGCCAACATGCGCGGTCACTCGAGACCGCATCCAAAACACATTACTTCTGCAAATAGACTGTTTACACTCGTGAAAATTACCAGAAAATAATCGGAAGACTTTCATTTACCACTCGACTATCTTTCATTCTCTCGAACCGTCAGCGTTACGTCAGTATCATTCATTTTCGAGCGACTTCGACGCGCGGCGAGAGCGGTCCAACATGGCGGACCCTCGAAACTGTTTGTCACGCGCATGGTTTCCTGTTATTTTTACTAATAGACTGCTTGGACTCGTAAAAATTACCAGAAAATGATCAGAGAACTTCCATTTACTGCTCAACCGACTTACATTCGCTCGAAAATCATCAGGATATCGTGAATTTCATTAATTGTCGAGCGACTTGAACGCGCGGCGAGAGCGGTCCAACATGGCGGACCCTCGAAACTGTCACACGCATGGTTTCCTGTTATTTTTACTAATAGACTGCTTGAACTCGTAAAAATTACCAGAAAATGATCAGAGAACTTCCATTTACTGCTCAACCGACTTACATTCGCTCGAAAATCATCAGCATATCGTGAATTTCATTAATTGTCGAGCGACTTGAACGCGCGGCCAGAGCGCAACCGCCAGGCTCCAAGTGTTAACCGAACGCCGCTCTATTTGTAAAGCATTATACCTTTATTTATTATTGTTAATCGCCTACAAGGGGCCACGGGAGACGGTGTCTTCGATCGCAAACAACGGACACACTGTTTCCCCGCTGGTTCCGCTACTATGTCACGGGAAACAACTGCGCGAACGACGAACGATCGGGACCCGAGCAAAAATGATTCAACGTTCACTACCTTTTCTCGTGGCGTTTTATAATGATCGAAAGGATCCAGGAGAATTCGTGGGGACACACACACACGCGTTCATCCGATCGAGGTATCTTGAAGAAGACACATCACAAGACTGTTTTTTTTTCTTTTTTTAAATCGGCGTTCTTCGCGGAAGGATCTCGTCCGTGTTTATTGTCTGTCTCATCCGAGCCCTTACTACCCCCCCCCTTTTTCCCCCGCTCGTATTTTTTTACGTTACACCCCGCGCGTGAATTTTCTATATTTTATACGGCATGTTTATATTATTGTATTAATATTATTATTATTACCGCATGGAAACAATGTTCTGCGAACGACAGCCGAGAGCAAATGGATCGCGGCGCGCTCCGAGTGAACGAGAATCATTATAAAAGGGATCACGGAACCGCGTAGTGACGATGAAACGCGCGAGAGAGGTCGAGACCACCCGTCGGCGCTTCGTTTCGAATCTTCTATCTTTTGTAAATGTACAGAAATACACGACCAGTTAAAAGTTATCCGCGACGATGTATGTTCTTTCTCTTGGATCACTAACAAACCTCGCAACGATACTCTTCCGATCTAGTTCTATCACGTCTTGCCAACGCAAGCTTCCGGAACGCTCGCACCCACCCAACTTCTCGCGGATGATTTTTCCGCTACCGAACGAAAACAACTTCGATTCCCGCGAGTTGCAGTCGCGATTGTTCCGCAGTTGATTCGCCGTGGCGCAACCACGAGTGCCTATAACGACGAAATTCGCGATGAAGCTGGCCCCAGGCCCCGAAGAAGTCGAGGCTCGGTGCGTGGACAGCTTCGAAGGGACGAGGAGACCATGTCCTCTTGTAAATAGCGTTGGATGGAGCCCTTCGACGTCCCCCCCCCCCGATCATTTTTTGGCAACCACGAACCGATAACTTGTACATAAAACGATACTATGCACCTTTGTCAGAGCGGGGCGCGGATGTCGACGAAAAAGGCGTGTGAAAGCATCGGCCGGAGAAGGAACTTTCTTTGATCCCGTTCGTTTGATCGTACCCACATCCCCTGATCTATTCATCTATCCCACTACTCCTTCGATCATAGCTTCTTTCGAGGACGTTACGAATACAGTTCCTAATACAACTTAATACGGCACGGCGAATCGGGCCGCCGTGTCCACGATGAACATGATTCCAACCACAAGTTTCTTGATCCTCCTCTCTCCGGCTGCACGGAGATATAAGTATTTAGATCTAAGGGACATATCCACAGCGTGTAGTGTACTTGTATATGAATACCGAAATAAATATTTTCAATGTTTTTGACAATAACCGGCCGTGTTGCTTCATTGCTCCACCCCCTCGTCATTTACCGTTTCTAAATCAACGCTTGATCACTGGTTACCCCCTAACGACTAATAAGGAAAGATCCCAAACCCGAAAATTCAAAAAATTATGAAATTTTGGGGATACATAGTGCATATGTAGGTAAGTATCACGCGATTCTTTATTGCTGCCCAAATTCACTTAGGTGAAATTTTCCCTGGAAAATTCCTAGATAAATATATCAGTAGTTTAATCACTTAGTAGGCCCCACGGATTGAAGGGAATAACGCACCGGTGTCTAGGAAACCATATATTTCATACAAAACAAAATGTAAAGGTAAAAGTTATCGGAAGGTACCCAAAAGGGTAACCAGCGGGCTCGCAATGTCCATAGATGTACGTGTGACGGTAAACAGGCACCACGCGTTAATGCGAGAGAAAATATAAAAAATATATCGTGAAGATAGTTTGTACAATTACAAAGTATAACTGTCGATCGTGCATGGAAAAAGTTTCAGAACGAAAGGAGCGTGGCCAGCACAGCCGGCGAATCTACGATTGTCTCGGAGAAGACTCGATTTTTCGTTAGACGCTTCTGAATCGTGAGGGAGAACGAAGAGACGATCGTTCGGCATCATTATATGCAACAGGTAAGCGGTATCGAGTGCAACGAAGTCGCTTCAACAATCGTACAATCTTCTTTTATATTTCATCTTTGTAAAACTATGCGCTCGCGGCGGATACTTCTTCAATAATTTTCAATATTGACAATTCCATGGGACACCTCTTCGGTCTTCCGTCTTAATTTTATTATTTTCGTTTCTTGCATTTGGTTCTGCCTCGACGTCTGCGAGAGGAACTCGGACGCGTGTCTGTCTTCTTCGAAGACCTGCGAGCACAGCGAGCATCAAGCATGATGCTTCCGTGTCTAATTAAAGCGGATTAGTTACCTGCGAGCCCTGTTCACCGACACAGAAGTGTGCTTCTTTAAGGTCAAGTGCTGTTGAACCAGTTCCGCTAATTTACCTTGTTGAGCGAGCATCGAAAGAAAGGTACAAATGAACTCGTCGTAACTGTGTGTTCTGCGACAATCGTCGATCTAAAAAAAAAAACAGTATCACATACAATTCTCAGTCCTTCAGAGTCTAAGGTAGTAAGATTTTTTAAATAAAGTAACATGATGCCAAAGATCAACAATTTAGCGAATCTTTCATTTTTGCGAAGTAATGCTACCTTGTATTTATTCCTTTTGTCGTTCTCGTCTTTCAAACTGGTCTCGCAAATGCTTATTTCGTGCTCCAAGTTTTTCAGCAACGCTAAAAGATCTTTGGGCGCGAACGTGTGAGGTTCAAACAGTTCCGGATACTTCGAACATAATTTCGGATCGATCTTTTCAACCTTCTTCTCCTCGGTAACCGTGTCACCATTACTGGTCTTCACCCTAGCATGAGGTATCCTAACTTCCCCGGATAAACAGACTTTTTTGTGCAGGTGACCGCTGTCAGAGACTAATCTCTTTCCGTTTATGTTGATATTTCCCAGAGACCGACCTGAAAACATTTTTAATATAGCAAAAAATTTGCTCAAGCTTGGAAATATACTTTCTATTAATTATTTGAAATGTATTGCAGCAAGCATGTACATACTCAAACCCGCCTCGTGCTTCTCGTCCCCAGCGACCCTAATCACGACGAACTTTTTGAAGTCTTTCGTGGACGTGGGACTACTCTGGCCAGAATTCCATCCCCACGCTGTAAATAAACAATTATTTTTCGGTTCTAAAATTTCATTGGGCTTCACCGTGACAAGACAAAAATACATAAATGCTGTAGGTCGACTAACTGTATCCGAGAGGTGTCGAAGAATACGTGGGGGAACGTGTGAAGAACAAACAGATACCATCAAGGAAGACTGCCGAAGTTCAGTCTGCTATAGAACCGTAGATAGGCCACTTCGAAATGAGCGTAACGCTTTTTATACTCTATTCTCTCCTGATCGCAGTCGAATCATCGAAATGTCCTGAACCGAGGAAGCCCCATCCCACAAGTTGTACTGTGTTTTATAATTGTGTGAATTTACCTGACGGTGGATACGTTTGGGTGCCGAGAAAATGCACGGATGGCTTGGTAACACGATTTATCATTTACAGAATTATCTATAATTTTCTACTAATTGATTTGCATTATTTCCAGGTGTTCCAACCGTACCTACGAATGTGCATTCTGCCTGGTGATTCTTGGGCGTGTGATCTGTCGACAGAGTCTGTTGTAACAAACAGGTACGATACACCCGAGTTAATTAATCCGAACGAGACCAGTTACATGGGATCGACAGAAGATCCTTCGAATTTTTCCGAGCTCATTGACTCGTCCTACGCTACCGAAGACGTCGGTGATTCGAATCATGAAACGGTGACACCATACCCGCTAATTAAGATCGAAGAAGCACTGGGAGACCAACCACAGAAAATGATAAATAATCTGCCGAATCCTTACAAGAAGGAGTACTTGATGTTAAATCGTTTAATGCAGCATTTGTCGATTCACAAGGAGATAACCATTCCTTTAGAGCTTCTGGCGTCGTTATCTATACCTTCAAAGGCTACAAGCAAGGCTCCAACTAAGTCAGAATTTTCAAAGGCCAGTCAGCAGAGTGTTTTAATGAGCTACTTCGTACAGAATCGCATTCAACAGACTAACTTGGAAAATACTATCACAGCTAGTGCAAAATCACAAGATCCGGTTTTGTATCCTGCAAAAAACGAAGAGAAATCAATGTCGAACACAAAATTGTTAGATGATACATTAGAGGGCCTGCTTAACGATCCGGAGAACGAGAATAAATTAATTTTAATATCATCTAACACTGGAAACAGGCAGTTCTTTACAGTTGAAGCATACAAATCGCTCGGCTACCGCGTGGACCCTAAGTTCATTCAGGTAATTCCGTGCGTGGCGAATGTTCGTATGCCGAATACAACCGATTGCGTTAAGTATTACATATGCAAACCGGAGATGGTATCCGTAATCGAGCATTCGTGTCCACCTTTCACGGCGTTTAATAAGTACACCAGGGTTTGCGACAAAGAAAGCTATAACAAGTGCAAGGAGGACACTCCAGAGAAGAAGATTGAAGACAATGAGAATAAACCCGAAGTTAAAGCGCCAGGAAAAGTGTGTACAGAGCACGGGAAAACAAAAGATGTCACGTCCGACTCGCACTACTACGTCTGTTACTCCGCCTCGAATAACACCGACGATCTGAAATCTATACGAATGTCGTGTCCAAACAGTTTAATATTTTGCCAAAGTAAAAAGGTCTGCACAACCAGACGTCTTTGCAAGGGAACGTAAAGTACCTTGAGTCGGAGAATTAAACGCAGACCCAATCTCGGACGAGGTGTCGGTGCTGGAGGAGCTGTGGGCCGGCGAAGTTTGAATTCGAAGAGGAGTTGCATAATCCAATGCACACATTACTACCTTTTCCATACCGCTGTAACATCGTAACACATTCTTTTCATTTACCCGTAAGCCTGAGTAAATAAAATATTAAATCAATCTTTACTTTGATTCAGTCTTGCCAGAAGTTATGCCCGATCCCGATTCCTCAATGTCCCCTGCGCCATCGCTTCTTTCAACAGTGATAGCCGGAACGGAGGACTCATCGATTTCCGATTTATTAGGTAAAACATTATCATCGTCGGTTTTGCTCTTTTTCTCGTAATGTTTATCCGATTTATCGGAGTCGTTCATATTTTTCTCAGAGCCATCTTGGTGGCTCAACTTAACAAGCTGCTGTAATGCCTCTAGCACTATTTGTCTATTAGTCTTTAACATAGTTAGTTTATGAGATATAGCCAGCCGCCGGTCAGGGACAACAGCCATTAGATTAAATCTTATGTCCTGTAATTGCTCCCCTCTCGCCATCCCTAATCGATCGGTTATCACGCGTCTGAATTGTTCAGTCCACTCTTCGTGCTCTTTCCATGGGCCGTGATCCATGGGGTACGGTTTCAAGCCGTCCAGCTCGAAAAGCCTGCCATTGATCGGTACATAACTGACAAAGTGGAAAGCTTCCCCAGTGAATCGACCGGTGGAGACTCCAGTATTTTTATCCTGGCGTCTCTTGGCTTGGGGCATCGCATGCGAATTATGAGCGCATGCTAATTCAGGGGTGTTTCCAATTGCCCAACCTTTGTTTTCTGGACACATACCGAAAGTGTGCAGTTTCAATCTGGATAGAGTTGTACCCAAATGAATGTTTGGGCAATTGAGTAACACCGACAACAACGCATGGGTCGCACAGCTGTTGGGCACAACCTATAAGAATCATATGGTTTAACAATCGTTTAATCAAATGATTTAGCAGGGTTACATTAGTGTGAATGATATACCTGTTGTGCAAAGAATATATTGTTAACAATTTCCTCATCTTTCACAAATCTCTCATCTTGCTCTACTACCTTGCGCCTGGACCTTCTCTCCTCGATCCAACGAAACAAAAATATAAATCCATAGACTGGACCCTCCAATGATTTCTGCAAATCGTATATTTCCTCTACTTGCACACCTTTCACTCCAAAATCTTCCAACAGTAGCGTAAATAGACCTAACAGAGGAAATTGTATCAATGTGAGTACAGTATACAAGAATACTTAAGAAATAGATTTAGATTGTATAATAAAAATATGTAAATGCCGTAAAAGAATATAAATATTCCGTTTTTCGCAAGGGCAACATGCATATATGGTGATTGTATACAAACACAACTCTCTACTCGAGAGGAACACAAAAATATTTGTGTGCAACATAGTTGCAGTTCCGGAGATTTAATTTTTGCAATGTAGCTTTCTTAATTGTGTTAACTTAATTTTATATGTTTCTGCAACTTGTTCGGATGCTCCGATAGTGGTGTCAATTAAAATATAGTTTCGTGGTGATTATTTCATACCTGGGTCACTTTCCAATTCTAGCCAACCTTCTGTCAATCGGTTTATATCAACTGGCATTCTGTGTTGAGTTCAAAAATCAACACTTCAAGAAATTTTACATTCTTGCAGAAGTTTTGTTACACTCTGACAATTAAAGGCGCCATGTTACATCAAAACACATGTCATGTGATTGCGTCACGTGGTAAAACAGCCTTAAAAAAGTCATTAAAGCTGTTTTCATTAAAATTAATTTTTTTCGAATATCATTCCGTTCCGAAATTTTCTGATCCCATCAATTTTAGGATCAATGAAAAAATGAATTGGAATTTTTTAAATTTTACACGAAAGGAATACTGCTGTGTCATCTATATAAGTATAAAACTCCATTCATTGAATATTTACTGAAAGCTTAATATTATTTTATTTGGACAGTATTTAGAAGGTACACTGTTACGAACAAAATCAGTGACTAAATTGCATTCGTTGTTAATTCAAATTGTTTATTTGCTGTATAATTGGAAGAATAAATGAAAAGAAACCTTAATCCAAAGATCGACAGCAGCGCGATCTATGAACGATTATACTAAAGTCCTTTGAATAATAGTGCAGCCACGTATGTGATCTGGTAATGTTTTTAAGTATTTCATAGTAAAGGTAAACAATTAATATGAACATTTTGGCCTTAACAATCAGTTTGTTACTGGTTGGTCAATTGTCGGAATGTACATTGTCACCGCCGAAGGGAAAGGTTACAAAAAAGAGTAAAGGAAAGATCGAGAGCAAGGTAGACGCAGAAAATGAAATTACGAAGATTGTTATTAGCAATTTTCGTTTTATTAACAATTGCATTCACAGAAAGGTCCAGGCGATCAAGATGTTTTTAATCGATTACTAGTGGTGAAGAATCCTAAACCTAACGATATTATACGAGAATCCGGAATCTATTTTTCGAATACAACCGCTAGACGATTTACCGGTGACGTTTTGGGATACATCACACCGGTATGTTGATTTGTTTATTTATTGTAATTATTTGTGGAAATGGTCGATCGTAAGTTTTACAATAGGTACTTATGCTCCATTGTTAACCCTTAAACGGCTTTTCAAAATGGAGTTCATATTAGATGTAGTGATTAAATTAATGTATTTAGTATTCTAGAATTAGTAAATAGATATTATCATTTCTTTGCAAAATTGAAATCTTAAGATAATTATGTCAGTACACATTACATAATTATTAGCATAATTGAAGCAGAGTTACAGCGAACCTAATACTCCTTTTAAGGACTATTACAGCATTACTAATTGTCAAATATTACCAGTGTTGATTTCAGTACACAATATTCACTCTAATCTTTATCTTTTGTCAGTGGAACAACAATGGACTCGAAGTCTCTAAAATATTCCATGGGAAGCTCACAATGGTATCGCCAGTGTGGCTAGCATTTCCAGAAGGCGATGCAGATACCTACAAACTATCGACTCATGACGTTCAAAAGAAATGGTTAAAAGAAATGAGAGCAGCCAACAATGAAAACCATCAAGTCAAAGGTAATATACATTGAGATTATGATGCTGTAATATATCATTTTTATATCTCTACAAAAAATATGTTTTTTCAGTGTTGCCAAGGGTGCTTTTCGAACACTGGTCAATCGATGACATCGTAGGGTTGTACAGTGACACTCACAAACAGATACAACTAACGTCTACTCTAGTAGACACTGCCAAGGTGAATATAGCAACATAAATGATCGAAAGGTCATTCCTACTATTTTAAATGTCATATAATTTTGTAACAAATGCATAAGATCCGTCTAATTATAACAACCATATCCTGTTCCAGGCTTTCCATTTTGATGGTTACGTGTTGGAGATGTGGAACCAGTTTGTTCTAACAGGTGTGGAAGATCAAATTGTGATATCGGTAATACAATTGGTTGCTCAGAGGCTCAAGGAGAACAACTTGAATACGATCCTGGCTGTTCCACCGTCGAGAGGGTGAGTTGTGTTTCTTTTATTTCTCATTGCAGTTTTCCTTGCACTGGGGGATCGGTGCAAATGAAGATCTCCGACCATTCACAGTGCGAAGGTTCAATTGTTCAACAAAGATCACTTCGACCAACTGTCACCGTACTTACAAGCTTTCTCGTTAATGACATACGACTATTCGAGTGTGCAACGACCAGGACCTAACAGTCCTATCGATTGGGCGAGGGAATGTGTGGAGTTGTTAGTGCCTGAGAAGGGTCCAAAGCGGGCACAGATATTGCTAGGTCTTAATTTCTATGGATACAATTACACGCCCGAGGGTGGCGGAGCCATATTAGGCTCAGACTATCTGAGACTCCTCGAGTCCAGTAAAGTGAAAATTCAGTGGGACGATAACAGCAAAGAGCACTTTTTCGAGGCAAAGTATGAAACAGTTCCTTTCGTCCTGAATCATTAGATTGTGTAGTAAGTTCGTTCGCTTGCTCATTTTGGAAAAGAAAAAATCTTGCACAACGAAGTGGCAGGCCGATACGGTTTAATATTGATGAATAGACTGCGGTTTTAATGCATTTATGGCAAACATGAATAGGTGCAACTTAAAACAGTATAAATGATACAATGATTTAAAAATACCAATTTATTATTCTCAGCTTGTTAAAATGATTGGAGTAAGAATGAAGTGCCTATTTGGCTCCAGTCTCTTGATGAAAATCTAAGATACACAATAAGAGAGATTGCGAACGTTTTAAACTTGTTACTCAACCTAATAGAATCAGGGGCATGAATAGCTATAGTACTGTAGGCAAAGCTAAATTGGTTCAGGCTGGAATCATTTCAGGTCATCAGGGGTCAGTGGAATTATCTTTTACCCCACGTTATATTCGATTGTGCAACGACTGGATCTAGCCTCGGAGTTGGGCACAGGTATATCGATATGGGAGCTCGGTCAGGGACTGAATTATTTTTATGACCTGTTATAAATATTTTTATATCCAAGAAAAATATACATGAGATTGAACAAATACAACGGCAGTTACCAAATACCATTGCTATAGTCAGTCTTTCTAACTATTCTAATACCTCAAGGGGGGAGGCCTGTTTAAGTAAAAGTAAATCAGGCTGTACTCTTAACAGTTAAGATTGGGATAAATCACACTTACACGCTACTTTATACATGCTCTGTTAGACATTATTATATCGTTGTTATTGTTCCTCGATACTTCCTGCTGTTTTTTCTCTTTCATCGTCATCATAGACTGCGGTCCTCCCAAAATATTGTACATCAAAGCCCAGCACGACTTTGCTGGCAGCCAGCTGTCATAAAAAGAAAAACTAGTTTTCTATTCTCATAAGTATTGGGCTGTTGTATATGAAATGTCCGATTTTAGAATGCAAATGTTACGAAGCGTTTTGGTCAAGAAATACTATTACAATCTACAAGTTCATTAAATTAAATTTCTCCCATATCATGTACAACTAAAAAATTTGCAATTCCTCAACAAAATATGTTGATCACAATAGCGATTGCTTTGATCAATAGGTTTATTTAACGCTACTATAACAAATTAGACATTTCAGATGCAATAACCTGATATAAGAACTGTAACGATCAATGAACCTTACAATTTAAGCGGTAGCAGAAACCTAACTGCTTCTGGTATTACAACGACTATTTGATTTACTAACATCCCCGTTACAACTTTCTCAGCCACGTACTCGGGCTCCAGCATTTGCGTTATTCTGTAAATCACAAATATTTACAATGGGGCCCGGCAAATTTGGTTTCAGTTTAGCTAACAGTCACCTAGGTTTCACTCCTTCAAACATGCCGGTGTTAATGTAAGAGGGACACACCAGGGTCGCGTGAATCCCATCATAGCCGTGAACCTGGAAAACATTTATCATGTGTCAGCGGGTTCAACAGTAAAATTAGCAATTTTATTTATCTTATCGGACTGTCCCCTTTGACAGGACGGTGGCAATTATGGTAATAAATTATAATACCATTTAGCATTAAGTTGACAGAACTCGTCAATATGACGAGTTTCAATATTTTTAATTTATGACCAATAAGATTGTAAAGATGCATCCATGGGAAATTATTAAAAAATTTATTTCTTCCGGTATATGCTATTAGAAAAATGGCTAAAAATTTGGATAGATACATTTTTGTTATTTTTATAAAGTAGTAAATAGACACTTTTTAGAAACCTAGTGTTAAATAGAGTAATTATTTCTGGTTTGAGAAACGTCCTTGAATGCAAAGAGTTGAAGTTGGTCTTACTTTGAGCTCGGTGTAGAGGCTCTCGTGGTAGCCAATAGCCGCGAATTTGGTAGCCGAGTAGTCAGTGCACTTGTAAGTTCCCAGAAGCCCAGCCACGCTGGCGACAGTCACTATGTGGCCGTGATTGTTCTTCATCATGTCCTTCAAGAACGCTTTAGTAGTCTGTCGAATGAGAAACATTTATTAACTCCTGCATACGTTATTTATGATCGAACATTGTTCCATTGTACTCGCCCAGTAGTGTGCTAGTATGTTAATTCTGTAGGTACGTTCAATTTCGTGATCGGGCAGGTTGAGCAACGTTTTTCCCCACACGTAACCGGCATTGTTTATCAACAGGGTCACCTGTCGGTTCATTAGGGAGGTATAAGTGACGTCATGGGAAATTTGATTATTGTAAAGTCTCTGGCTACTTACAGAGCCTACTTCAACCTGCACCGTTTTCGCCGTTTTGTACACTGCCTCTTTGTCTGCGATGTCGCAATGGTAACTCCAACATTTTCCACCAGCCTCCCTTATTTCTCGCACCGTGTCCTCCATACCTGTAAATTGCGAATATTTGCGGTTTTATGGAGGTGTGTGGATCTGTGGCCTTCAAACTGTGCCCTCAAAATTCGAAATAGTAAATTTAATTCATAATTATTTGATAGATGCTGCGCTTTGTAATTTCAAGGAGTTCATGAGACAATTAAGTTTGAAGATCACCGATTGAGACTTGGTAGTTGAAACTTGCCGATATCGTTGATGTCCCAAATGACCACGTGCGCTCCGAGCTTGGCCAACTTCTTTGCAATTAGGCTTCCGACTCCACCTGCACCCCCTGTTACCAGGGCGACCTCCCCTTTCACAGACTTCGCACGGTAACGTTGAGGGACGAATGTCAGGAAAATTGCCTCCATTATGTAAATGATCGTTATCCCCACGAACACTAGCAGGTCGTACATTAAGGTCGCCCATTCGGGTAGCGCCATTTGTTACGATGAGCTGCGGGACCATCATTATCATTAACGCAGTTGATAGTCCGATTAACATTCGAATTTTAACGGTTTCGTTCAAATTCGAATCATAGCAGATCGACGTAAGTTCAAGTTTCAACTTAAACTCTCAACGCATTCAAATTCAATCTGTAACGGTTTCGTTCAAATTCAAATTCTAACGGTTAGGTTCAAATTCAAATTTAAATTCAAATTTTAACGGACAAATGCAAATTCAAATTCTGACGGTTCAGTTCAGATTCAAATTGTAACGGTTCGGTTCAAATTCAAATACCGACGGACAAATTCAAACTTAAATTGTAACGGTTCATTCGAATTCAAATTCCAACGGACAAATTCAAATTTTGACGGACAAATGCAAATTCAAATTCTGACGGTTCAGTTCAGATTCAAATTGTAACGGTTCGGTTCAAATTCAAATACCGACGGACAAATTCAAATTTAAATTGCAACGGTTCATTCGAATTCAAATTCCAACGGACAAATTCAAATTTTGACGGACAAATGCAAATTCAAATTCTGACGGTTCAGTTCAGATTCAAATTGTAACAGTTCGGTTCAAATTCAAATTCCGACGGACAAATTCAAATTTAAATTGTAACGGTTCGTTCGAATTCAAATTCCAACGGACAAATTCAAATTTTGACGGTCAACTGCAAATTGGAATTCCAACGGATAAACTCAGATTGAGATCTTAACGGTCCGATTGAAATTCAAATTCCAGCGGATAAACTCAGATTCAAATTTTAATGGTTCGATTGAAATTCAAATCTGAACGGTCCAATTAGAATTGGAATCTTAACGTCCCGATGCAACTTCAAATATTTACGGTTTAATTTGAGTTCGAAGCTGAGAAGTTCGTTGAGCACGTAAGCGATACATGTTCTGATGGCGTTGATACGTTCGAATGATTGCCGCGGCAGTCCGATTTCAGGAAAAGTGAACCGTTCTTTTGCTTCTCTATTTGCAAAGGATAGAAACCACCGCTAGGGCAACTTTCAACGGTAGATAGAAATTGTCGGGATTACGGTACGCGGGCCGAAGTTGTTGCACCGGTCTACGATCGGACCTTAGATTTGCGGTTTGCCGGTGTTATTAACTGCGGTCGATGCACCGGGCAACAGAGACCCCTTCAAGCCGATGCATCCACGGACGCATCGAGCATAGAATTTATTCTGCGCTCGTTCCCGGGACACGTTAGATTGAATATTTATTCGGTCTATCATTAGCGAGGAACATCCTCTCGCGACGAAGGTGTCGATTCGTCAAACTTGCGTGCCGAAATATGGCAGTAGGTTGTCATATTTCCGTTGATATTCTCTGTTAGATTAAAACAATGGAGATCGAAAAAGTTTGAAACCCGTTTCATGATTTTAGACAGTCGCGTGATACACTTTAGAGTGTAGAGATAACATCGATAGGATTTGTTGCAACAGGTGAAAGCCGCCGCGAATGTGGAAAGTTGTGTTTGAGAAATATTAGAGAGCCCTGATATGACACTTTGCTGCGACGTTGTGCTCCGAGCATTGTCTTTCCCTTTACGACTTCGATCGTCCGTTGTCTAATGCTGGAGATTTATTTAAAAATCACAGCGGTACAGTTCGAATTAATAACGGTGAACCGCAAAACGGTGGCCAACGGTATAATTCGAATTGAAGTTTTAACGGTAATTCGTAAGTGTAACTAATCGAGGCACTGGTCGCACAACAATGTTATCGATAGGTCATTGGTTGTTATGTTTGTTTACCCTTTGCTCCAGATATTTATCCAGCACAGTGACTCGACCTCGCGCGTTAAAAGCGATGCTAAGGCATCAGAAGAATACTTTTGCTTAGTATTATAATTGCATGTAATGGAATTGTAACCCTGAGGGGAACAATAAATGAATAAAGTAAAAAAAAAAATAATTGCATGTAGGGTAATTTTATCCGACTAAACTAAAAGAAAGGAATAGCAAATGTATCACGATGTACAAAGGATCAATCGCCAAAGTAATATCGTTAATTGCACCACTTGTTAGACACTGTTTGCCTACGTTTCGACACTAATATCCGCTACGATTTATTACCTCGTTGCGTGTCTGCTCGGCTGTCTTTAATTATGTCGTTGTTTATGGTGTTCGGAACACAGGTTGATGTTGGCAAAACAGTTCCCAGACAGTCGCGTACTTGTTCAAAGGCCGGTGTTGACTGACACTCGCTATGCGTTCGAAATGCAAGTCCGACGGTGTTTTGCCGCCTAACTTCAACCATTGCCCAGTGGCGTACACGAGAAGTAGCGTGTGATCTCGGGAAAAATGAATTCGTTTGGTAATATGTCTAATTATATATATTGCTTCGTGACTTCACTCGCCACGCTCCATTAATCTTGTCTTAAATGTCACAGTTTAATCGGAAATATTCTAATCGCGGTCGCAAAATTGTGCACGCAGTCTCATCTCGTCGCGTCGTAAACGTCCTCAACGCTGACAATAAAAACCACAGATTCCAGTACAATACATGAATAACTGTCCGTTATTTCACAAGTTTTCTTTCATTCCTAGAACCCCTGGAACCCATCGTCGATACATCCCTGAATTTACTATAGTCTACTTAGTGCAAGATGCGGCGGAGATGCACCGCTGGTGCCTTATACCCTAGAAAAGAGGACTGTACCATTTTCTGGTGAAAGTTTCCTTGCAACTCTCCTACTATCTAGTCTATGCCGTCCCATCATTTTACATATAGAGCATGAAACTGCGAGAAAAATGGAAGCGCGTTAGAATGATTCATATTGTTGCTCGGGTGGCCGGTCTTCTAAAAAAACTCGATTGTCCAAAGTCCTCATCAGTCCAACCAGAGCTCTTGAATCTCCCGCTGTCAAATTCAAATTCAAAGTTTAACGGTTCTATTTAAATTCAAATTCTACCAGTCATATTCAAATTCAAATCGTAACGGTTATGTTTAAATTCAAATTCGAATCATAACGGTAAATTTCGAATTCAATTGCTAACGGTCATATTCAAATTCAAATCCTAACGGTTACATTGGAATTCGACCCTTAGCGATCATGTTCAAGTTCGAATCTTAGCGGTTGACTTCAAATTTGAATCTTAACGATTGCTTTCAAATTTAAATCGTAACGGTTACATTCAAATTTAAATCGTAACGGTTACATTCAAATTTAAATCTTCACGGCGACATTCAAATTCAGAGTTTAACGGTTCTATTTAAACTCAAATTCAAATTCTAACGGTCATATTCAAATTTAAATTGTAATGGTGATATTTAAATTCAAATCCCAATGGTTATAATCAAATTCAAATCATAACGGTAAAATCCGAATTCAATTGCTAACGGTCATATTCAAATTCAAATCCTAACGGTTACATTGGAATTCGACTCTTAGCGATCAAGTTCAAGTTCGAATCTTAGCGATTGACTTCAAATTCGAATCTTAACGATTGCTGTCAAATTCGAACCATAACGGTAAAATTCAAATTCAATTCCTAACGGTCATATTCAAATTCAAATCCTAACGGTTACATTGGAATTCGACCCTTAGCGATCAAGTTCAAGTTCGAATCAAATTCTAACGGTCACATTCAAATTTAAATCTTCACGGCGAAATTCAAATTTAAATCGTGACGGCTACGTTCATATTCAAATTCTGACGGTAGCATTCAAAAAATCGTAACGGTTACATTTGAACCTTAGCGATTAAGTTCGACTTCGAGTCTGAACGGTTGACCTCAAATTCGAATCTTAACGGTTGCATTCGGTATTGTAGCGGTAGAATTTCTTTAATTGTAACTACGCAATTCGAATCGTAAAAGGGTTGTAGGAAAACTACATTGTAGCCATGTAGGTTGAGTCGAATTTCTGGTTGGTGATGTAGTCGCGTTGAATCGAATGATTAAAATACCCCCCCCCCCCCCCCGGGTATTACCAAATCCGTCGGTTGCAGGAAGGTATGGCATTACGGAAAATTGCACGCGAGGTCATTGATTCGCAATCCATCGGTAACCACGCGGTCTTACTTTAGGTAGAAAGTTACGAGATCCAGCGTATCCTTGCGTTGCGCGCGTGTGCAATACAAATATGGTATTAGATTGGTTTATCTTGCGCAACTGTAACGGAAATTTATTCGCTTTGCCGGCAGAATTTCCGCGTACATAAAAGTTATATTGAAAACCATTATCTCCACACACACACACACACACACACAATTGCAGTTTACGTTGGCGTCGCAATATCATTCTTTTCTTGCGGTTCGTTTGGACGATGATGGTGCAAGTGTCGCGCAACGCTATTGTCAACGTTCGTTCTTTTGTTTCCAAGTTTTCGGTCTGACCCACGAAAGGTTTCGCACACTTTCTGGCGTATGCACTGAATTTGATGCATGTCTCGACTATAATTGAACATTTCTTCGCAGCAGTGGATCGGAACAACGGTTGCCGGTACCCGTTTCAAGAACCGTAATCGATCTTATAGCCATCGTCCGAGCCTCGATTTTGAGTACCAGGACGTGACTAGATCGCAGGAGATGAAATTATATCGGCAGCCCGGTGAAAGGATGACGTTCAAGATCTAGGTCGTTGGCACTCTTTCCTTGCGAAGGAGCAGGAATGTACCGAAACAAAAGTATTGCACGGCTATATCCCTACCTGCCTCGCACTTGATTTCTAATTCCCGAGGCAGGAGGAGAGGGAGAGAAAGAGAGGAAGAGAGGATAGACTTCCTGCGCCGTCGTACCGTCGCAGTCCGCCTTCCTCATTCTTTCGTAACACCTAACGTCCAGGATGTCGGGACAAAATTGGACAGATTCACGAGTTCCCGTTTTTTCTTTTCTTCCGTTTTCTTTTTCCGACGGTCTCCCGCACGTCATGGGTGTTCGCTGATGGCGAGGCCTTCGGTGCGACACGTTGCACCGATGAATTCGCGCATAGACTCATTACAAATGCGTCTCGTTGCTCCTCGTAATGAATCGCGCCTGAATCGATGAATAAATGAAAGACAAGTCGAGACGAGAGCTGGCGGATTGTATGTATACATGCTCGTAGTCCTTTCGAGCCGGCAGGACTGATCAATTTCATTGTCGTTTTCGGTGCTCAAGGATCCCCGTGAGTCTACACCGAACGTGAATCGAGTCTCTAACGAGTATCCTATCATCGAGAGACGTTCGTTTCCTGAATACTAGGTGATTAATTTTACTAGAATTTATGCCGACCCCTTGTTAAACGCCTTGCCCCGGAATCCCCTTTCATCGTTCTCGATCAATAAATTTTCCCAGCCTGCATGCTGATTCCTTCCGAAACGTCTTGACTCGTAATCGTCTTTTATTCTTCCTGCTTGAATAAAAAAGGAACTGTGCATCGAGGACAGGTTTCCAAGTGATCGTCGATTAATTTCACGCATGCTCGTCGCTTGCGAAACACCGAACACGTAATTCCCTTTTATTGTTTTTACTCGAATAAAAAAGGAATTATTGTCAGGCACCCAAGTGCTCCTCGATAACTTTGGCTGATTATCGGCGAAAGAACCTTGTCTCGTCATTTCTTTCTGTTAGGATTTTTTAATTAAAAAGAAATGGTTGAGAATGAACCTCGATAAATTTTGATAAGATCTATGCTGATCCCTTGCAAAACACCGAACACGTAATTTGTTTTTTCAGTGCGAAGACTTAAATAAAAAAAGGGTCCATTAAAAAATTATGCAAAGAGTGAAAGCGATATTGTGTAATTTTTACAGGTCCAAGTAAGAAAGCGACGTTGCGAAATTCTTATCTAGCGTCGAGATAAAGCGTCACGTTCGAATAACGAGAAGTAATTAGTAATTGTTAATCGAGAGTAATTTTACGACATTTGAGATTACGCGCTAATCAAGATTGCGATACTGGCAGCTCCATCTGTCGGGGAAAAGCAAATGTTTCAATTATACCGACATAGTTGAACATTTGCCATGCGAACGAACTGAGATAGACAAATGTAATGTTCAATAAAATTTTGATAATCGGACGCGAATTCGGAATTTCGAGAATTGTATTTCAATTCAAATCACAACAGTTGTATTTGTATGACGGTCTTCGTCATATTTGAGTTTAAATCCAAACTTCAACTTTATAATGGTAGATCCCGAATTTTAATGGTAAACAAATATAAAACTGACGTACGAGATCAATCGAGAAACATGGAAGGCTTAGTTTTGCAATACAAGAACTAACTACGGAAGTGGACAGACGAGAGGGAAGGCCTCTATAGTGTAAATATTTGTACGTTTACGTATTTGCATATTTAGTAACCGTCTAGTGGAGCAAAAAAAGTTCGAGAAGCATCGAGGATCATTTTACGATAGTTGCACAACGTGAATCTCAGTACGAGGGTACACAAATACTGACAATAATTTCGTCATTTTTTAAACATTCAGTGTGTTTTCCATGGAGGATGTTTCCTGTTGAAAAACTTCATAAATTCCAAGATGATGATTCTCTCCGCTTCCGCTATTTATTGTCGCTTTACTACTTTTGTTGATTTACTACTTTTTCTTAACCTCGAGATTAAATTCAGGTGCTAATGGTCAAGCTTGAAGTCAAATCTCGATGGTTGAATTCAAACTCGAATTATAACCGACAAATATAAATTCAAATTTAAATTCGTATTCTCACGGTCAAATTTAAATTTAAATTATAACAGTTCAGTTCAAATTCAAATTCCAACGGCTCAGTGTAAAGTTAAGATGCCAACGGACAAATTCAAATTTGAACGGTTCAGTTGACATTCAAATTGTAACGTTCCAATTCAAATTCTAATCATAAACGACAAATTAAAATTATAAGGGTTCAATACAAATTTAAATTATACAAATCAAATTGAAATTGTAACGGTCAAGTTTGAGTTCAAATTGTTACGGTCAAGTTTGAGTTAAAATTGTAACGGTCAAGTTTGAGTTCAAATTGTAACGGTCAAGTTTGAGTTCAAATTGTAACGGTCAAGTTTGAATTCAAATTGTAACGGTCAAGTTTGAGTTCAAATTGTAACGGTCAAGTTTGAGTTCAAATTGTAACGGTCAAGTCTGAGTTCAAATCGTAACGGTCAAGTTTGAGTTCAAATTGTAACGGTCAAGTCTGAGTACAAATTGTAACGGTCAAGTTTGAATTGAAATTGTAACGTAAAATTATAACAGTCGAATTTAAATTTAGATTCTAACGGTCAGATTTTGTAATTCAAGTTTTTGGCAACTGCTTCAACGTGTGGTTCTGACGAGATTGATGCGGAGGATTGATCGGCGAATATGGCGGCGGCAATCAAGGAAGAAAAAATGATCCCAGAAAAAAGCGGAAACTTTCTAATTGCAAGTAGGTTGTTGCGAAGACGCATCTATCAAGGCTTTTTTTGCCTTGCGGAAGTCAAAGAGAATCATCGAACGAGCCGAGGGGACCGTTAGCTACGGATTTGTGATGCGAAGTGGTGTCAGCTGTCAGGACCTCGAGTGATCTAACGATTCGGAATGGTCGGTCACTTTCACTTATAGAGCTGCCCTGGAAAGCTGTGGATGTCATCGCGAGACAGCCTAGCTCTAGCACAGAAGCGAGATTTCTCGTGTTCAAGTTCACCGGTTCCGCGAACGGAGCAAGGCGACTTTCGATCTCGCCGAGCGATTTTCGATCTCGCAAACTCCGAAGCTCGCGAACGCAAACATTCCTACGAATTGCACCGCAAACGAACGCGCCACGCTAACCAAACAACAATAATCTCCGAGATGCGTGTCCGCAGTCTCGAAATCGCCCGCAATGCCATCGGAGAGATCAAAGTCTCTTATTTGGCGAAACCTCTTTCACAAACACGAATCGATAACGCATTCAAATACTCTTTTCATGGCACGCGTAACATCCTCTCCTAAGATCCTAAATTATACACTTGGTTAATCATGTTCCTGTTCCTTGAATTACGCTCATATCTTGCAGAAAAACATGTCTTTGCATCAAACATGAATTTGCATTTGCAGAAAAAAAGACGGAAGCGGTGCTGATTCGAAATAAACAGGGAAGTGTATTTTTAAAGTAATGGAACGGTTTGTCCGAATGAGGAGTGGTGCTAATCGATTTTATGACAACCATAGTTGTCTTTAGTCAAATTTCTCATGTATCAATTCGTGTTCTACATAGTATCAAACCTACTTTCACGAGATGAATATTAAAATAGTGTTTAAATTGGATACTGGAAAATTGACATGATACAGAATATTTTCGTTACATACGACCTTTTCTATTAAACAACAGCAACGTAGAAATTGTTTCTAATTATAGTATGGTAAATTTCAGTGCCGCCTCGGAGGAGACAGAGTGCGAAGTAACTAGTGTTACGTCCCAGGTGGGACGGATTATAATTTTCCTCGCAAGGGTTGGTCGCTGGTCGCTGGGCACTTCACCAACACTTCGCGTAACTGATTTGTCGAAACTCGAGGATCGCGGAATTACTGCGTTGTTGCTATTTGTGTGGAGTTCTACTATCGGAACTGAGCGAGCCGAACTGAATTGTACTGAATAGAACCGAACTGAAGAGTTGATTCCCTTTTTATAATGCGGTCAGTTCTTGTTTCTCAAAAGTGCCGGTTTAGGGGTTTGCGTTTTCTGATCTTCTCGATGTCTCCTGATTATTCCAGCTGTGTTTTGCCAGGATGAAATCGAGGAAGGAAGATGAGTTGAAGTATTTTCCGCGCTACCTAACTGCGTAGAATTGCTAACGTATATTTTAATCTTATTCTATTTCCTCTCGCGTGACATCATCGGGTTTTCTGTAGTAATCAATACTAATATTCTTTATTTAAGCGTTTCTTCGTTTACGGTCGAACCACCGGACGTGGCACTAGAAAGATTCAGCAGAGAATGTACCCTCGACTAAAAGTGCAGTATCGAAACAAATCTATCAGACGAATAAACATAATCGATTATACTGCGACAGGCTCTACCGAAGATCGATGACAGTGAAATTCTCGATGATGCAGGATGGCACCAGCAGCGCAGCAAATAAAGGACGAAACTGTTGCAAGGTTCCCAACGCGGCCGAAGATGGAACCGGTTTCGGCGATCTCGGATCTCTCGGATCTCGACCGCTACCGGATTCACCTTAGGCGATCCATGATGTCTTTGAACCACCTGACTCCTAAAAGAACCCTCTCGCACCGCGATCGATCTTTTACGTAACGACGCGAGCGCGATTATCTTTGTGTATGCATTTATTTTTCAAACGCGGAACACGCGATTGCGAACGCGAACGCGCGTGCCGGGAATATTTTCTCGGGAATTTTTCTCGCAAACAGAACAGGTTACCAATGCCGATTAGATGCTTGTGTATCGCTATGCTAAGATTATGCAAAGATCATTTTCATTTTGCGCTTTTGCCGCAATGTTGCACTAATCGTTCGCGATATCGTTCAGAGCTAATACCGGCGATATGCGAGTTTTGAATCAATTAGATAGGAGGAATGGTTGGCGGTAATGGCGAGCGTTGCACAAAGTGTTGCACTGTGTTACCGTGAAGGTCAGAGCACGATTTAATCGCTACATCCAATGGACCGATTCAAGATTGGGTTACAATTAATTACAGATAAAAATCGTTTCGAGTAAATCAATCAGAACGCGATCCAGTGGAAACGGAAGCTCGTTTCGGCTGATCAAAAAGAATGTTAATGGTTGTTTTATTTGATGTCTAAATATGTTTTCCCCGTGGCTTGGCAGCGAGAGTCGGAACACGTCACAGGGACAAGAATAATTCGCGAAAAGCTCAGCCTATCAATATTCCGCTTAGAAATCTACTCTCTCCGTCGCCGAGCTCTCGCGAAAGACGTTGCTGGAGCGTTTTGTATCAACAAGCCCCGCGTTCTAGATCGTAAATTACAGAAACAACGAGCTCTAATAGTTCTGGGCGATAGTGGTCGAGCAACAGTTCCAACCTGTTGCACGGCATCGAACCGTTTCCCATCTTCTAGTCTCGATCTCGAATTTGGAAATTCTTTTTTCTCGTTATCCTCTTAATCATCGAAGATATTTTTCTTTATTGCGAAGTTTCGACACGAATTCCTCTTTGTTATCCCCTTGACCGGTGAAAATATGAATTTCGAAATTTGGAGCACTATGGTTGGAGGTGGAGAATGTGTTAGTGTTTTTTTAAACAAAGTTAGCGCTGTCTCTTTAATTAGAGCTATGAATATTAATATTGCATGGGCGTTGAGCAATTTGCTGTCGAACCAGGAAAAAATGACAACAGGTTTCGTAATTATTCACGGCGATAAACGGCGGAACACATTGTAGCAATCTTGTACGTTTTTACAATTCAATAACGATCTCCGTGCTGTAGACTAAGTGCGTCCGGAAGTGCATCGATCTCAATGTTTATTTTTAGATGATATAAGACCACGAGAAACCAGTGAAAGTAAAGATTAGGATTTGCTCTCGTAATATTGTTGTTGTAAATAATTATATCATCCTGTGTGCGACTTAAATTATACAGGAAATGGCTATGAATATTGTTTGGCACAGGAAACCAGTTCCGTTGCTATTTTTAACTATAGATTCTTGTTAGAGGTAATTTGTCCTTTAGTCTTGTTGTTTTCTTCAGATGCATTTGCATGGATTTGCATCCCTATTGTGACTTCTGTATGCCATAATAAGTAATATACGCAGTTCCAAACAGAATTTGATATTTTGTGGTAAAAAAAAATTGTTGAACTACTCGGGATTCCCATTTTTTCGGTCATTTGTCGTTAATTAATCTGTGTTTCAAAGATTTCGAACTGCCCTGATATTTTTAAAAATTGTGATGGTTGATAGATTGCAATCTCTTCGAAAAAAATTAAAAAAAAATTGTTATGGCATATGATGAGTAACGAAACGAAACGCTGCTGTAGGTATTCAAACAACGAAATGAAGAACGCACAGAAGGACAATGGATCGAAGGAGAACCCGTCAGATCAATGACTGGCCGACCATGGTCGTACCTATACTCCTCAATTAGAAGTTTTCACACGCAGTATTACGTGTCCCACTAATATCACAACCGAAGGAAGACGTACGAAGTGAAACAGGACTTGTAAAAAAAGTTATCACAAGACAAAAATGGAATAGCAGCAAACAACAAATTACTCATCCTTTACTTTCCAATTATTATCCAAGATTTCGAAAGCTCGACCGACGCGTCATCTTAGACAGACTGAAAAATTAGTTTGCGAAAAGATCATTTTGGACCAAGCGTGGGCACAATTTGCCCCCTGGAGCACTGTTCCGAGTCCATACAAAACCAGGAGCAACGAAGCCCCGCCCACTCGAAGCATTTCAACACAGAAAAAACAAGATACGCAATCTTCTACTTTTTTCTTTGACAATGTTTGCTCTGAAAGGACAGTATAGTGTAAGCAAAAGCACAGATTGCTCTCTAGGGCACTGCTACGACTCCTTCAGACCAAGAGCAACAAAGCCACGCCCACTCAAAGCATTCCAACGCAGAAGAATGTAGATAGATAGTCTTCTACCACCTTCTTTGGCAATATTTGCTCTGAATCGACAGTATAAGGAAAACAAAGGTACAAATTGCTCTCTAGGGCACTGCTATGACCCCTCTAGACTCAGATCAACAAAGCCCCGCCCACTCAAACCTCTCTAACACATCATCTACTCGAGCAGACACGAAATCCTGAACTCCTCTTAACCCTAACATTCTCAGCTTCGGGGCACTGCTCCTGGAGGCAGTCCAAGGACCTCCAAGGTCAAGCGGGGAGCAATGGCTCCCAAATGGGGGCTCTCAAGGCCGCCATCGCCCACACCACCGTTTAAGATCTCACTGATCAGAAAATTTTGTTGAAATATTACGAGAAAACAGAACAAATTCCAAACAAAATCGACTTTGAGGGAGCGTTTCGCGGGCGATCTCGATCCAAGATGGCGGGAGGTGACGCGATAGGTCGAACAGAACAGAAGAAGAACCGGCGGGACGGGTGGTTGATCGATGCACGTGCGATTACCGCGACGGTGTAGCGCAGTTTCGAGCGTGTTTGTCGGCTGATGAGCGCGCGGATCGTCGAGCGGGTAAAGGCGTATCGGAGCGGCCGTTTCATTCAGTATACCGACGACCGTACTGCCGGCGAGACGGATACAACTCGATCCGCGGACGACTTTCGCATAGGTGCGCACTTCCGTGATCCACACTGTGTGCCGTGCCCGTAAACGAATTTCCCGCAAGGAATTTCGGACCCGAGTGACCTTGCGCCGACGAACGCTCCGAAGGATTTACCGTGACCAGTAAGATTCTGCCCTCTTTTTTTACTATTTTTGTTTGACCGACTTTGCACCGCCATCCGTTGTCCCCTCCGTCTGCGAACGTTTTCGATTAATCGGTCCATTGTGCTGGAAAGACGTACGGAACTGTTTTAAATCGTCGGGAATGACACCTTTTCAGGGACCATTTCCTTTGGTCATTGTGTCCTAAAAAGGTTTTAAATTGTTGTCGCTGTATCCGAGGGACCATTTTACTGGTTAGGGTTTTGCGATTGTATTTTTCCAGGGGCTGATTGTGGTAGATGATCTTTTTGGTTTGGTTAAAGAATTCGTTCTCCGTTGACCATTTTTCGTGTTCATCTACTCGATTATTTCGGAGCAAGCTATTCGTTGTTCTTTCTGGTTGTACGAACATTTAGGTAGATTGTTATAGCGGTGGAAGCACTGTTGTAGTCGTTCGTTGATAATGGTACTTTTTGAGAGTTGCGCCAACAATTTTTCTGTTCGATGAGAACGTCCCTCTCATTTTTACCATTTTTATAATTACGTCCTAAAACGTCCCTCTCATTTTTCACATTTTTATAATTACATTGAAAGTACTATAATCGTTTGTTGATAATGGCACTTTGTTGAAAGTTATATGTGGCCAACAATTTTTCTGTTTGATAACAATGTCCCTCTCTTTTCTACCATTTCTCGAATGTCTCTATGCAGTGAATTCGTTGTTTCGCTCAGCTACGAATTTTTCAACGAATTATTATGATTGTGCCGTAAGGACCATTTTCTTTAATCATCTATGACAGCGTTTGTTTCTGCCATTTGCATCTGGTCAAAAAGTTCATCGGCTTTTCTCTCACCTTCAAAAATGTTATAGGAATTGTTACGTTTACGCCCGAAACGCCGCTTTCGAAACGAGGCGGCGATGGCACATTTTCGGGGTACCGTTCGCGGTCGTGATTTTTCTGAGATGCTTTTTTAGTTTCACTTTTTTAGACCAGAGTTTAAGGTTTCGCCCCGGTTACGCAACAAGGTTGAACTCTCTGCTTTCATGGTTGTGGCAGTTTGTGAAATGGTAACTTTTCCCCGGTGGTATTTGGTAAACTGCCGTCCAGTTTCCTTTTCTATCGGGTTGCGTGTCGTTCGCGGTGTTTCCCAGGGAAAATAGTCGTGCGGAAAGCGTGGAAAGATTGATTCGTTCTGTTTATCGATTTTTAGTAAATGGTACTTTCCTCCCGACCACGTCAATGAAAGCACCTGCCTAACCTGCCTTACGTTCTCGCGATATTTTGACACTCACGTGTCGCAGAATGTTTACCAATTTTACTGATTGTATGCATTTACGCATTGAAGTGTACTCTCATATCTTTTTCACTCCATTAAAATTATTCAAACAAGAAGGAAGTGTCTTTCTGTTGTAATTGAGGTCGAACATTTTTATTTTGCATACAAATCTGCATAACACTTTTCTTTGCAAATTGGAAAGAACATGAGATATTTATCGCGATTAAATGGCACTTTCTTACAAAGTTTCCTTTGTTTACAAAAAATCGAGGTTTATTTATGCAGTAAATTATATTCTTTATGTAGCCTTATATATATTTCTTGTGCTCGCTTCTGACCTTCCATTCGTCACAATATGGCACAGTAAATAGCGTTGCATAATCAGACGTAATTACCCATACAATATAGATTCCCAACGAAATAAATGACAGTTAGCTTTCAATATTCATCACCTTCTTATTGATCAATATATTCATCCAAGATGTCCAGCAAATCAGTATTAACTATTTATGCTGATCATAGGTGAGTCGAAAAGACTTCTCGACAAGACAATTCGATTCACTATGAGAGAAAATCAAGTGCAATAAATTTGCAGAATTGAGTGAACTCGTTAGGGGCACCGTAATCTCGAGTTTGTTCGAAATTCTCGATTGTCGCGTGTGCAGTTCGTGCAACGCGTAACGAACGATTCGCGAAGAATTTTGTGGGGCGAATCAGTCTTCTTCGAGTTGTCGGCGAACATGGCACTTCCTTTCGTCATACTAAATTACCATCAGGTTTTCTCGGTGAAGGAAAACCTGATAGCCGCCGGAAGACCTCGTTGCGAAGACGCACCGCAAAGGAAGACCCGCGGAGCAGTCGCAAATTAAATTCGCGTATTAATACCACGAGCCCGGCCATGCGCACTGTGGTCCCAAATTAGAATTCAGCAAATCAGAATCGATAGAAGCGACTCTACCAAAAGTTGAACTGTTCGTTAATAATGGTTGAAAGTCGTAGTTCAACAGAAAAGTGGGACATAAAACTGGAGCTCCAGAGTGCTCGACAGTAAAAGTTTGCTGTCTAAATTTTTAACCTTCGTTGTTATCCTTGTACTTTTCATTATACTGAATTACGTCATTTGTTGCGTACTTCCTATTTAAATTGCATATGCAAGGAAACAGCCTATTTTTTAAACACGTTTCTGACCATTAATGCTGTATATATTTACGACTTCTGCAAACAAATGAACAAGTCCAGCAACAAAAATTTGCAATACTTTTTTTCCATTTTGCATACAAGAACACCTCGTCCTATCTTGTATAGAATATTTTTGCATAAAATCTGAAACGATGGCAATTCTTCTGATATTGTGTGCGATTTTCTGTGTCGTTTCTATTCGTACATTGTGTATGTATTAAAAACGATTCACCCTGAAATTGGCTGCGTTCGTAATTTATTATTCGTTCGTTCATTTCGAAATTTTCGAAGAGCAAAATTAACGTCGCGGATTACCATGATGCACCGGGAACGCTTCAGAAAGTGGTCCTCGAATTTCACGTCGCGCGTCCCTCGATCGATCCACGAGAAAGTGATCCACTGAAATCGCGTCGCCGATATTTATTCGCCGTGACAACAGCGAGGAACATGCGTTCCCAAGGCGCGATTTTTCTCTCATCGACGGAAAAGTGTAAGCAGCACGCGAGAGAGGAGTACAATCGCGAGGACAGAGAAAAACACGCGCGCTAATTGGTGTCGGTAGCTGGCGTGCATTAAAGTGCCATTTAATAGCGACGATTTCGCAATCGGCGAACGATCATCGCCGATACTTTGTCCGATGATCGACGGAATTAATTAGCTCGACAATCGGACTCTCTCAAACGGGGCTAGCAGCACAATTTCCTGAAGCTTCGCGTCCCATTTTCCAGCTTACCCAAATTTCAGCATTAAAAGTCCCGCTTTTGCAAATATTTCCGGTTTCATCGAATCGGGATTTTCTGAAGCTTCGTGTGCCAATCAAATTTGCAGTTTCCTCGAAATTTCAGCGTTGAAAATGTCCCTTTTTTGTCGGAGCTTAATGTTGGAGTTTTGCAATTTTCTTAATATTCGAGAGATGCCAATTTCTGCAATTGAATCTTTCTAGTAAATATAATTAATTGCGTTGTACCTCGCAGATTTGATATAAATTTATCAGGAAAGAGAATTTGTTGGGCAACAGATTTTCCTGCGTCTAAAATATTTGGTTATGCAATTACAAGATGAAGCAATTTTGTAGTACGGATTGGCTACTCGTTTCCATATTATAAATATGGAACTCTGCAGTATCTTAGTCACAGCCGATAAATATTCAATGAATCTTTTCAAAGTGAAGAATCGTGTAAAACATAGAATAAACAAGAACAATCATAGAATCGACTAAAACTGTTATCGTCGAGAATTCTATTAAACTCGTTTCTACAAAACGGTTCAGTTTCTTTTCCAACGATTGAGTCAAACAATGGCCTGCTCGGCTCGTAAAAAATGTATCATTCGACACCAATCGCGCCTCAGGTGAAAGAGCAATTAGCCTGCAACGAGTCGCTCTGGAAAGCAAGTTCTCACGAAGCTCGACAAGCGCCGACAAAAACGGATATAGCAAAGCTACCTGTATCGCAATTCGAGCGACCGCTTAAGTGTCGTAGTTGATTAATCATTCACAATTCGACTCGGAGAACGCAGTCGTGATATACCTATCCCCGGTGCAATCGAATTACGAATTTACTGGATCTACGGGCCGAGAAGATCGATTCGCCAAGGACGTTAGCGCCGACCTGATCGGACCGCGCCAGTGAAAGTCAATCAATTTTGCCATAAGCTGTGCGGGAGGTGTAGAGTCCACGTTCTAGAAACGTGGCTGCAGTTATGGCTGCAAGGCGACCGACATTCTCGCAACCTTTTTGTCAACAGAGAACAAATTCGAGGCAGACGGCGAGAGATTTTCGATCGAGATCCATGCAAGCAGAGCGGGCATCGAAATGCCCGTAATTAGCGTAGATCACCGTGAATCTAACGGGTCGCGCACAGAGTCATGGGCAATTACCGGTGGCAATTTTCGTGTCGCGCAAGCGCACTCGCGTTCGAAAACACTGTTTAACGTGTCACACTGTTTTCCGGTCGCTGGACAAGCTGAAACTCCCGCCGAGACCACCGGAAACTTCGAACGCGTTCCATCTGAAGAGACAAAGAACAATTGCTCCGTCAGTAATCAAGTTCCAGTTGAACGACGTTTAGATAGCTTGTATTAATTTCGCATTAGCTTCTCGCGAGAAAAACGTCGAGCAGAACCGGTTTTTATTTTTTGTTTACCACGGCGCAGGTCACCAAAAAATCTGAAAAAATGCATGAACAATGCTTACATCTGTACCCTGATATTGTGACAATATCAATGATGACTCTATTAAACTCCATTGTGAAAATTTAATTTTTCTGATTTTATTTTTTTTTTTTTTGTTGAGGTTTTTGGTTTTTTACAACCAGAATGTTCTACTCAAAAATCCGAGTTAATTGCGGTATATGTGTCCGGGTGTTTGACACCTGTTAAGTTTTTTTCAGAATTTTTGCACGTGACTAAATAGGGAAAATCGGCCAAGAACTAATTTTTTCAATTTCACCCCGCAACCACCCTTTCGGTCAAAATTTAGGGTTAGAATTATACGCATACTTTGTTTATCTAAAAGTTGTGATGTTCCTTCACAATATGCAAATTTATGGAAAACTTCAATTCAAAATTTCTTTTTTTGACTAAAAAGTATTTGCGAGCACTTAAATGCGTAAAAACGCACAATAATCTACAATCTGATTACATATAAGTACAAATTAAGCTCGTTCCCATCCCATTAAAAGTAAACAAACAGAAATTGGATGGATAACGAGCGGAGAGAAGATAAAAGAGAAATGATTACTAAAATCATTTGTCGAGATTACTTTTTTCCCCTGCAACGTTTACTGTGATTATCCACGGCTCCCTAATTGCAAACATGATTATTCCGAGCAAACCAGACAAAGATACCGCGTATCATTGTTTTGCGTTCATCCTCGATTTGTTTCTTTTCTCTTTTTTTTCTTCTTCTTTTGTGCACAATCGTTTTTCTGTCCAAAAAAACACGATGCACGTTGTTTTTAGAATGATGTTTACGCGACTCACCATGCTTCTCCGATTTTCGTGCGACAGTTTGTCATTAAGAAAATTCTTGTTATTGCGTAGTCGTTCGTTTTCCGCGTTGTCACTGTCGCGACGCTCTTCCGAAATTATGGCTGCGCGGGAAGGCTGTAATAGGCGTTCAGGTCTCTGCGCGTAACGAAAATGTTCTGCACCGCTTACTGGAATCGAAACTTATATAGAAATTAATCACTTCTGTTAATAATTTCCAGAAATTGTTAGTACTCGTTCGTTTTTCAGAAATTCCGCGAATATCTTTTGTTGATAAGAGTGATCAACTAAAAGCGGGAGTGATCCGATAATTGAGGGAGTGGCCCCTGTAATGATGGGAGTTTCATTTAAACGGAAGAAATCGAGCGTGAATTGAGTAGTTTGGCAAGAAAATGTGAGAAAACTCGGAAGGTGCATAATCGATTTGCCCCGTGAGCGGCACAATTGTGGATCCCGTCACGTTGACAATGGCGAGCCGAATGCAGAGCCGGAAATTGGTTTCGCTGGGAATTCTCGGCTGAAAATTGAAAGTGAATTTCGCGTCTCATTAGAAAGCGAATTGCCCGCCGATGAGATATTCGTGGTTCGTTCGAAACGCGTAACGTCGGGACGCCGCGCCGGGAAAATTACACTGTTACGATATATATGTTAATGGCCCCCGTTTTTCTTTGTCTTCTCTCTCTCTCTCTCTCTCTCTCTCTCTCTCTCTCCTTTCTTTCTCGACGCCGAAGCTCGAAAGAATTTTTACTTGAATAAATCACCATCAACATGAAACGCATTACAGGATAAGCGCCGACGTCACACGGAAAGATTTTTCATTTACAGGAAAACTCGGAGCTATTAATTTTTTATCGGTCTAGACTGATAATTGCAATGCTTACGCTTTGAAATTCTTATTCTAGATATTCTTAGTTACAAAATAGTTTAGAATATCGATAACAAAATTTATATTTAGAATTTATATTTAGAATATAGATCGATATTCCATTCTGTATTCTATTGTCTGTTCTATTCTGTTCTCGCTTTGTTAAGATTATTATCGAAGACAGAAACTTCTGTCCAATGATTCGAGCCACGGATGCGGACAATTCTTCATTTGCATAAATATCTGCAGTCTAATGATTGCAATTGCCGCACGACAAGAAGCGAGACACAGCGATGCAATTTCTTTTACATACTTGTTTGACGCGGGATTTCTTTCCGAGAACCGTTCTTTCAGGAACGTATCCCAGTTAATAGGCGATTCGACTGTTGTCTGCTATTAAATATCAAATTTAATTATCGTAAACAGCGGAACGACGTCGGACAGCCTGCCGAGCGAACTGCAAATTTTTGTTGTTGATCTGGCAGTGAACTTTTTGCTCGAATAATTTACTCTTCGGACAGCGCCGCTTTGCAGCGAAATGAAATCGGAACAGCCTGCTGGGAATTGAATTCTTCTGCAATGAACTTTGTGTGTTGAACTTTAAAGAACCTCTTCCTGTTCTCGACAAATTCGATGATTATTAACGGCAAAATAAAATTTACAAGCCCGGTGTATGAGAGAGAAATTTTTAACCACATAATTTACCCTCTGGAGAAAGAGACGAGTCCTTTTTGAAATTACTGTGTAACATTCAAAATTGACTTATCACGAACAGTAAAATAAAATTGCCAACTTTCCGTTCGAGCCGCCAAGCAGCATTGCCGGCAGAAGAATTTATTTTCGAAAGACAGGAGGAAATGCTTTTTTGAATGTCCAAGGACCTCTCTCGATTGACGTTCTCTTTTTTTACCTAGAGAAGAAAGTGATACGAAATTCGGAGAAAGCGTGCACTAGTTTCTACGGCAACTCTAACCAGCCACGCGAGTTAACAAGATTTGCGATTCTACGAATTCGTGAATACGCGGAAATCCTTGAGTTCGTGACCTAATTATTGCACCTATGTTGGACAAAAAGAAACAGTGTCACCTGTCACTCGTTGTCTCAATGGCGTACCTAATCACGCGCAAAAGAATTTAAACGTATGCAATGTAAAATGCAAATGTCGACCAGTTGGGAACCCGATCTCATTAGCACTGATTGAAGCGTCATAAAACGATTATCATAATTGCTTGCTTCCATGCGTGGAATCTATGACAAATAGCCCTCATAATTTATTATAATTATTACCGCATTTGATCAAGCTATTGTGCTTAGAAATTATGACATGGACTACAGAACCGAAATCAATAATAAGAATCGAATTGAATGAATAATAAGACATTTTTTGGGTCACCCGGTATCGTAAAAGTCAAATGTTTAATTGAAAGATGGATCATCCAAAGATAAATGCATTTCTAGCGTTTTTCAATCACCGGCAATCAATCAAATCGGATTATTAATCGAACTAAACACTACGCGTATATCATTCTTAATGTCTCCCGGTTATTCATGTGGAAATATTTGTATAGCATTGATATTCAAAGTTTGCGAGACGTATTAAAAGCTTCCGTACATGAGGTCACGTTTGTGACGGTTTATTTCTTTATGAAAATCATAAACATTCGCAGAGGATTTATTGTTTACCGTCCGCAATTTGCAGTTTACAATGGTCCGTCGTAAAACACTGATTAGGTTGCTGTATAAAGAGACACGTAACAAGCATAACGCGAGATTAAAAGTCGATTTAAATGTTTGTACGACTGCGTGTTTAAATTATAACATCACGAAGCATGTTTCGTTAATTTCCGCATTCTGCGCGTTACTTAACGTAGAGGCCAGCCGAGGAGAGAAATTAATTTTTTAGCTGAACAATTTTAACAAGTTGCACGTAATATTTATCTTTTTATTGTCTAATTGTGTGTGGGTTTGAACTAGAATTACAGTGGACCCAAGAAACATTTGAACACTAAATACTCGATTCTCGGAAAATTGTTTAAATCATACTTAAACCGTGATAGTTTCCTAAAAAATGATCGCACGGCACTAAATTTGGACTCATTTTACTGCTGGAAGCCTCTAGTTTCGTAATCCATCGTCCATTTTACTCTAAGCTTTTTTGTTCACGATGCAGCGGGCGAGAAACTGAAGACGTTATTTTTGCCTCGAGAATGTTATACATTCGAACGCTTATGGAAGCTTTGAAAAAATTTTTTCCTGACTGAAACCACCGCAGATTTAAAGATTAAGGCTTCCTCTTCGAAACGACATCTTAACAATTGATGTACCATCTTTTTCAACCGTTTCATCGATCTTCGAACAAGATGTGTGCCGCGCCAGCTTTACAGTAGTACACTACCATGAAGACATTCCATGACATGAAACAGTGAAAAAAATCGTACATCAATTTTTAAGCAATAGTTGTAAAGAGGAGGCTTCAATCTTTAAATCTGCGGTGGTTTCAGTCGCGCTAGAAAAATTTCTCAACGTTTTCACAGACGTTTGAATGTACAGAAATTTTGGAAGAAAAATGGTTCTCCGGTTTCCCACCATGCGCAGTTTAATGGTAACCTAATTAACCTGAATCGTTGATTTTCCAGTCGACGAGATCGAAAACTCGTGGCAGCCGGAAGTCCGCAGTTTTTCCACGGTTTCCCGTTTCGCCCGGACCGGAAGTGCTCACGCCGGCGGAGGACATCGAGCTATGAACATCGTGGCCGATCGACAGGCCTGAGGATCGTCGACGAGCACCGGAAGCGAAGATCGATCATCGGGGTTCCAGGGAAAGTGACTCGGGAAAACTGGAGACCATGTCGTTCCTACGAGCCGTGGGCGATCTGATCGGTTTCTTGATACTGACGGTGGTCTCGATCGTCGAGGGCATCGTGAAATCGTTCATCCCCACGAAGTACAAGATGAAGAGCATCGCTGGCGAGATTGCTCTTGTGACTGGCGGCGGGGGTGGTTTGGGCAGGCTGGTCGCGCTTAGAATAGCCAACCTGGGCGCCATCGTTGTCATCTGGGACGTTAACAAAGAAGGTGAGGGAAGGAACACCGGACGACGCGTTTTTAGATTCTTCGAACATCTGCCCTCAAATGCGTAGACGAAACGTTATGGTCCCATTTATCTTTGGACAGGTTAGGGTAAACGTAGGAGAAACGCCACATATCCTATAACATAGATGTTTCAACGGTTAGACATATTGGTTGGTTAAAAAATTCCAGTCTCTTGCGAAGGGTTTGCGAACCGTGACAAAAGTTGGGAACCCGTCGTTTTGCCGCGTTAAATCAGTTAGCGTGAAAATCCAAAACTAGTTTCTTAAGTTTCTTAAGCTAATACACGGTGTCGGTCGGGTTCCACGGTTTATTATTAAGTGGGTGTATCAATTCGACCGGGAACGTTCGAGCAGATTGGCGGAACAGAATTTTTCCAAGTTCGTTAATAGTTACATAGTTGTCCCCGAAGTCGGGCTTGTTCGAGCTCCACCTGCGCTCTCATAATCGGACAGGATAATTGCAGAATGGTCAAAGAACCCGCGAATTTGCTCGGCCGTAATTCCGGTGTGCCGTGCTACAGTATATTATGCAGGGTTCACGCCCACTAATGCGCTGCGATCGGTCCCGCGGGATTATTAATTACGTAATTCGCGCGCAAGCAGGATACGATCACGCGAATCGATCGATCGGCCGGCCTGTCGGTCGTCTTGCTTTTTTAACAGGAAATCATCGCGGCCATTGCGCAAAATAAAAACAATTAGCCTTGCAACCCAGTGTTCACCGTGTGTACGCGAGAAAAAGCGAAACCGGCGAGCGAACTTTCGATTTCCATTTGAAACCAGTGGAAACTGGGCCTCGAGATATCGCTCGTGCAAGCGGGAGCTGGAGATCGGAAACCATTTTTTAATACGACACTTTAACGTTAGGATCGCGTACCTTTTTCGTTTGCCACCTGCGGCCAGCGAGAAAGGTCTACGTACTTAGGATAACTTTCGTGGATCCTAAACGACTTCGTTCGAGAACTTAGAAAGATCAGTTTACTAAGTGACGTGTAAAAAGAATTTCTAAAAAATTATTTAGTAGCTATCTCTAGTATGTGATGTGTAAACAGAATTTCTAAAAAATTATTTAGTAGCTATCTTTAGTATGTGATGTGTAAACAGAATTTCTAAAAAATTACTTAGTATGCATCTAATGTAAATTGACAAGACGTAAACAAACATTAGAAAAGAAACCGCTCTTAGCATCTGATATATAGTTAAGCTTGAACTCGCGGGGAAAAAAGTTATTTACTTTTAAAGTGTGTGTTCAGACCGATTTTGTTGGGGTGTCGCGAAAGAAGAGGTTTGACATTGCAAAATCGCATGATTCAAGAGTCGATTCCATCGATTTAGAAGTCGTGGCATGCTTCAGTTGACCATGAATATTGGACGATCATCGTTGCGACTCTTAGCGCGATGTTTTTACGAGTGAACAAGGAGACTCCATTGTCCTTCGTTCTCCTGTCATGTCTTGGCCATAAATCCGTTGAAAATTCTTCTGTAAAGTCAGTTCTACAGTCATTTCCATGTTCGACGTCGATGACATGAAAACGCATTAAAGATGATTTTCCAACGAAAAGGAACAGTCCAATTCATTAATAAATCGCTGAAGCTTTCACAAATTCGCGCTGGGAAGTATGATTCAACAGAATGCGAAGCAAAATAAAATATTCGCAGAACACCAATTAAAAATTATTCGAAGCACCGGGAAAGAAGAATGCCTTTACCAACACCGTCACGCAAACGACTGCGATCAGGATTAAAAGTACTATTTTCCTAATCCTAAGAAAATGTTTATTGCAATTTTCGGTTTTGTTGGACACCGACGAATCAATTAATTTTTCCGATTCGCACGCTGGAAAATTCAGCTCGCGTATAGTGACTCAACCAGTAAACTCGCTAATTAATTCGATCCGGTCATCGAACCAGATCACCGCCACCGCGTCTGCGAAATTAGAAAATAATTCTCCGCGTACCTACACCAGTTGCTAATCGAATCAGTTTCACAATCGACGTGACAAAAGTGACCGCGGCTTCGAGCTGGTTGCTCGAACTTCGCCATAAACGGATTAGTGCAGTTATCGCGTTACAGGGCTTCCGGTTTTATGTAACGACCTCCCCACGTTGTGGTGCGTTATCAACGACGAATTTCCGAGTGCTGCACGCACTACATCGAATCAAGAAATATTAATTAGAATTACCAGGCTGCGTGCCTTCGTACAAAATCAACTTCCTAAGTTACTACTGCATCAATGGACTGTGCAGCTCGGACTCAACATGGCCGCCAAGCGATGTGATAAGTTGCCAATCGAGCGACTTTTAGTACGCAAATGGTGGCTGTGATATTACAATTGTATAACACAATCTTCGCAACACATTGCTTAAAAAACGAATCGTTTAAAAATAATTGCCGTAAAATGAATTCCAGAAAGTATCGACTTATGAACACTCGAAACGACTAGATTGCAGAGTGAGAAATGTCACTACAAAGTAACTGACAATTAGCTGAAAGTCATATAGACACTGCAATTCACGCTGCGACTTGTCCATTATAATTAATTCCTAAAAGAAACCACTTAATTGGGCCTCGGACGACGTCATTGTGCCCGGCGGCCATACTGCCTCCACGTTGATTACAATTACAAACTCACAATTTCGGTACATCGTTCGTTCTTCTTCTTTTTTTCTTTTTGTCCATTACTGCCGCAGGACAATGTGTCAGGCCCAAAGTGGTCGCGTGTAAATAGTTGCTGTATTTGATGTAGATTTGCTTGGCATACTAATCGAGAGGACTCTCGAGTGCTCGTGGGCGGCCTCTCGATGGCTCTCGCGCCGGCCTTTCGTCGAATGACCATGCTCATGACCTTCGCTACCGGGAAATAATACATTTGATGACCGACCTTCGAGCCACGCACCACCTGCACCTCGCCGATGCTTTCGTGGCGATTCCGCAGGTGTTTGTAGCCACACCGAGAGTCGTTTGCTCAACGGATGGGAAAATGATAGCTTGGCGTCGGCGTAAGAAGTCGGAAATACGAGGCGATTAGCTTCCAATTACGGGAAACTTTCTAACTCGGAGCGAAGCTCGAAAATGGCAGGATACACCCTGCGCTCGAGAATGCGGGTCAGCCTGAATATTGCAAGCAGACGCCGAATTTTCACACGAAAGACGTATCAAAAGCGTACTCGTTCAAGAATAATTTCTTAAAAAGTTCATCTAAGTTGGAGATTTGTAAAAGACAATCCGAAGAAAGGTACAAGAAGAAGTTGTGCAACAAACTGAATAGCTCAAGCTGAAGTCACTTTGTAGAGGACGATCTGGAGGAGCAAAGACATTTTGTAACTAGCATTCTCAGCTCAACAAATTGGATAAACACAGCTGTAACAGCATTGGACGAAATTATAAATAATTATTTAAAGAGAACGTCTAGGATAAAGAGGTCTTATTGAACAATGGGAGAAATTCGAAATTTTCCCAATCTCGGTCAACAAATCCATCTTCTGTGAAGACAATATTGTCTGAAAAATGGTTGTACCAAGAATAGCATCTAAAAACAACGAATCAGTCGTCGGCCACAATGGCGGCGCTGTAATTCGAAATTTCCCCTAATCTCAGTAAAAAATATCCCATCATTTATGCTTACAAGATTGTCTAAAAAGTGCAACTGGCATTAAAGTACAATTTAGGATCGATTTCACTGAGGATAGAACCTAGGAACATCGAAGATCGAAGAATCTAGGGCAAAGGACAGCGGAGATGTCGGCCATGCTGTCGGCGCGGGATTTGCCGCGTTTTTCAAACGTCCGAAGCGAAAGATTATGTCTGCAAGGTGACGACAAAGTGTTGGGCAACGAGACAGAATAAACCCGATAAGAATCGCCGGGAGATTAATTGCTGCACGAAGGGAAGACGTTTCGGGTTCACGGGCAAAGGAAGCTCCGCCGCGGAATGAATTTTAAGCGGTGGCAATCGCGGGCGGAATAGTGATCGGACATGGCTGCACCGCTGACAAGCGGATTAGTATACTTTATTGTTCGCAACCGGGTCACGTGTCACCGAAAACGAAACGGAATATAGCATGGGATCGCGGCGTTTATCTCGCAACTGGGACTCCTAGTCGCTTAGAAACTCGTATGTTGCAAGATTTCAGGATTTTAGGTCCATTCAGGATCTAATCGAACTGGACCCTTTGATTTAATTGGGTCAGGAGTTTCTCTTTATTTCGATAATAGCGACGTGTACCGTTCATGACATTTAAAAAAAGAATATTGAATCAACAGACCTCAGAACAATAGTATTCTGCTGAATACAACGTATCTTGTAAAACATGGAAATGCAGATTATCGTGGTGAAGCTATTATGCAAGTTTTTCTAGCATCATGCGACACATTATAGTTTCAAACAACTATACGAGGTACAGTGAATTCTTGTTGTACGACAGTCCCGCCGACACGAATACGAAATCTCGGAGGTTCTCGCCGAGCGTCGCATTTGAAGTGCACAGGGCACGCTGGAAACCTAACAGTCGTATCCGTCTTCGAGTCATACGAAACTATATCGGTGTGAGACCAGAAGACCACTACTACTCCAATTACGAAACTTTTACCAACATATTCGGGGCATTTTTCTGATTAAAATGAAACCAAATGTGATGTAATTCCGATGATATTTACTTGTGTAACGAGCGTTGAAAGTTTCGAACGCAGAGAAGGGCAGCGTATGGGAAAGAAAGAGCGGCGGAGACTCGAGGCCGCCGGCAGAAATTTAACTTCTTTATCATTAATTATTTTTTTACGAGACTTTCACCAATATATTTGTGGCATTATTCTGATTAAAATGATACCAAACGCGATATAATTCGGTTCACATTCACACTAATTTTCCGTTAATGTAATTGTTATGGGAAGACTTCCACCGTTCGTTACACGCGTAAATATCACCGCAATTATATCATATTTGACTTCATTTTAATCAGTAAAATGCCAAGAATATTTTGGTAGAAGTTTCGGTGCAAGAATCCCGCTACTTTCAGGATCTAGATCCAATCGATCTTTAAGTAATCTTCTTTGCCTTCGGTTCAGATCGTGTGGACCTCAATTTCCGTTTGAACGTCGCCGACTACGATTGTTTATTGCGAATGGAGAGTTTGTACAATTTCGAAGATCGACGGCTGAGAAATTTCACTGGAATCGCTGGTGTTGCAACCGCCACGTGGCATGCCGGGAAGTGGCGCGTATTCAAGGACACGCGCAAGTAGATCTGCTCGACCGACCTGGTAAACTGGTTGATGCTTACAGAGAAAAACGTAATTTCAAGCGAGCCATTCAGCCGTCCTCGTGTGCTCCGTTTCTACAGTGTTCGCGACACGCATACACGCTCCTCCTCTCTTTTCTCATTCGAGCCGCCTCTCACCGATCAGAGTTCGGCGATCCCTCCCTGGTCAAGTATTTTAATCCGTTTCATAAATTGGGAAGGTAACTGGTCCAGCAGGTTACATAATCTTGATTAATAGACTGGCAAAATTTTCTATCCCCGTCGATTGCGCGTTCTTAGCAAGCGGGCCGCCATTTCGGGATCTTCTAGAGACAAGAAGATGGCCGTAGGTGGAGGAACTTTATTTATCTCCCTCGTTTCGTGTACCTTCATCGAAGCGCATGTTATTGCAAGATCGTTTCTACATTGTCCACCGATTTTGCAGTTCTGCTACGCGGATCTTTGCGCAGAACACAAAATTGTTTCCCCGCGTAAAACGAGAAGAAATCACGAGACGATCACGTCCCCGTGACGAAGAGTTACGCTCGCCGAATTTGAGGGTACAGCAACAAAGAGGATGTTCTAAGCTTTCGAGGCGAACAGGAGCGCGACAAAAGGCCAGAAACGAGCGGATTCCAGGTCGTCCCATCAGTCCACCTGTTGCGAGCGATTAATATCCTCCTTCTCGTCGCCTGTGTGCCTGGTCTAGAGAGGTCGAGGCAATTTAGCTTGCCATTCGCTCGTGACATTTCGCCGTAGAATTCGAACCCGAGCGTCGATCATCCGACAGCCAGCCGCTTTTCGCGGCCGTACACTTTTACGTAGAAAGTCTCTGTGCCCGGCGAGCGGCCGCTGTCTCGCTTCTTGGCCAAGTGGTACGTGTGCTCACGTAGAATATGAAAGATGTAATTGCGAAAACAGAGAATATGTATCCTGTTTGCCCGGCGAGCAATCACGTTCCGTCCATTTTCGCGACGCGCACCAAATTCTTGCCCCCCCCCCCCCCGGCTACATTGTCCCCTCGAATCTCCGCCATTTTGTCACCGGTCTGGCCGAGAATAACAGGACTAACGAACGGCACGCTTGGTCCTCTTCAAGCACCTGCAATTTTTATCGAAATCTTACCGGAAACGGGAAGGAAACATTTATTTCGATGCATTTCTTCCCGGTTAATTGGGACACGTTGGGTTCGCATAATTTATCCCAGTAATGCGGGCTATTGTCCCGATAGCATTGTACTCTAGTTTTCCGTTCCTCGGTACCTGTCCCAAGCAAACGATTAACACTTTCGCATTATTAAAACGTTTTATTCGAAGCAACGTGTATCTCCTTCATACCGAAAGAATTCAGCAGAAGAACGCTATAGGACCTCGAGATATTACGCTGTGTAGTACGACTTTGGACAACAGATTGTATCAAATTGACGTGACTAACTCTAAGTGAATTCCTAGGTAGTCGACGTCACGTGTCTGCGACAGCGATAGCGAATCAGCCTCTAAACTAACCGGAATACATTGCGACTAATTTTCCACGAATGTCTAGTTCAAGTTGGAGTACTCGCGGTGTACGGCAAAATATTAATAAATAAGAGTTAGCTAAGAGTTTCGCGCATGCAATATTGCATATAAATGCAAGATCCGCAGTTTAACGCGTCCACCGTCACGCGACCTCTGGTACGTTTCCCGCACGGTCCATTTGTACAAGTGATCAGCGTTATTACCGAGAATTATTAGTTTACCTGGCGATGAAGTTTCCACTTCGCACTATAATCTTGGCCGGGAGAAGTTTGTCGCGTTAGATCTCTCGGAATTGCAGAACTCCTCGAGTAGAGTAAATAGAACAATTCTCTTCGAGCAACGAACACCTCGAATAAGGGTCTGCGTTGACCCGTGGATTTTTGGAGAAGAGTTGCAAGTAATTTTTACATTTTTCCATTCGATTGATTAATCCCAAAGCGATACTCGCGGTAAAATGAGTCTGGTACATAATCTATATAGTACATACTGCGGCTATATACACAGGATTCCTGAGAGGATTCCTCCTCTCTATGCCGAGCAGAGCTCGTTCCATTTGCGTATCGCGAGATTATTGAACGAATTCACGAGAAGTCCTGCGAGCAACATTGCAAAAATTAATTATCGCGTATTATTCGCTAGTTGAACCACCGACGATGGAATTCAGCGGGGTATAACGAGATCGACAGAGATATCTTTCGAAGTTTTAGATTACTGTGGAAAATAAGACCGTTCACGAGTCTTGGTTTCGTAGATCACTAGTTCGAAATGTCAGCTGTTTCGTCGATCCCTGAGATATTGATCCTGAACTCCCTATTGATTCCAGGATTCTGTGCTTTGTGTTCCAGGCACGGAAGAGACCGTCAAACTTGTCCAAGCCGCCGGAGGAACCTGTTACGGTTATGTCTGCGATCTCTGCGACCGGGAGGACGTTTACAAGAAAGCTGCGCTGGTCAAAGCGGAAGTGGGCAAGGTGAGGATTGTATAATCGACCGGATACCCGAGCTTGCTCCGGGACCACTGGTCGGCGCGATCTTGAGCAATCCTGTTCCTCGGTAACTCGACGGAAGAAAGTACAGCTCCCGATTTAGCCCGAGATAGACTGCGGAATCGAGGAGATTGCGGAAGTCACCGCGTTTAGAAAATGATTGACAGTCGAAAGAGTGTGCGAGCCTTCGACCGAATCGATGATGTACGAATCTTGTTCGAAAGTGCTGTTCACTCGAATTATTCCCGGGAGAAAATCGATTCTGCTTGACACTTCGCCTACCGGTGACGACTGGTCTTTAAAAAATAGTCTTTCGGTAGGCGAAGTGTTAACGACTGTGTACAAAGACTGTCTACAAGGACGATCTTAAAGGCAATCTAAAATGACGTTAGGTAAGCGTTGAAAAATATCAATTTTAACTACCATGCTGGTCGACGAGTAGGAATTTACATATTCATTTGCAAGAGGGCAATCTAGAGTCCCAGTGGCCCGAGAATAAGCGCGAATACACAAACATCATTCAAATACGCCGCATATTTTAAAGATACAATTCTCGGAGGCTCTAACCAGAAAAATGCATGCAGCTCCAAGATGGCGGTAGTGGGAATTCGAGCTCGATTTCTCTGTCACAGAAACTTCGTGTCGACCTATTTAATATTCGATTAAATAAGCTAGCACGAAACGCGACCTGTTCTTCGTCAATCATCCCAGAACAATGGAAGAACATTCACACAGCGTCCTCCGAAGATGACATTGGCGATACACGCAACAATTAATTGCACTATCTCACGCATCGGTTATATAAATTGCGATTTGGAGAGTCGAGTTAGCGGATTTGATGGTTATCGTGGTGAACACGTGTTGCGTCCGAGGCAGCTCGGGAATTATGAAACCTTCTGGTGTTACGTCAGAACGTTGCAGTACACATGTACGTATATGCATATGTATATGTGTGTATACGTTGATCTGCTTCGGAGGACCGAAGAATTTCGCGCTTCTGCAACATTTAATAGCGTTCCCCCGATCGCTAATATACCCGTTCGGCCTGGAATTTCGCGACCTTGTACTTTATCCGTCATTTCAAGCGGCGAAAGTGCCCGCCACGAGTTACGAGGATAATTAACAGTGTCCGGTGTGCTTGTACACGAACATTTTCCAGGTGACAATACTGATAAACAACGCCGGCGTGGTGAACGGTATGAAATTTATGGACACCCCGGACAAGCTCATTATCCGCACCATGGACGTCAACGTGATGAGCCACTTCTGGGTACGTTCACATCTTTCTCGCCGCTTTTTACCGGGTTATGCTGCAATCAGAAAATTAGTTCCAGCTTCGCACGAATATTTCGTTCCGTTTTTTGTACGACGGTGGATGCAACAATTGCTGTTACGTTGGTTTCGACTTAACTGCGACTGGTACGTCGTTTTTCAGCTGATCGATCCGATTCTTTAGTCTGCTGTAAAGAACGTCTCGAAAGAGATTATTTATTTGTCTGCTTCGTAGCTTTTAACTTTCAACTTTGCACACACGTTCCCCCCACCACCGTCATGCATACGCGTGTGACGTGTTGACAGTTGCTGATTCAATACCGACGAAAATAATTGATAAGAGTGAAAATCTAGAACTCGTGTCGACGCGTTGGCGTTAATGTTTCAGCTAGAAAATACTAGTAGATCTCGTGTAACTGGAAAGTTAGGTTCTCGGGTCACAAAAAGTGCATCCATGTAATCAAGAGAAGGGGTGGCCATTTTCGTCGACTCGCACAATTTCGTTTGGCTGGACAGAATTCGTTTAAAGTCAGTGTCAATCTCCTACACTAACTTATTAGTCTAAACGTTTGGCACTGTTACGCTACATTCTAGTAATAATCGTGAAACAAGATATAAATGCTTCGCTTTCTGCAAAATAAAATATTTATAAGATCTTACATATCAGTCGCGACCTCCATACAGTAAAAATCCAATCAATATTAAAAAAGACCATTCACTAAGTATTGTAAAATATCAAAAATTGAAGGAAACCTTCGTCGCACCGTGGCAAAGGGTATAAATGCAAAAATTTTGTCGTATGAAGTTCGTTGGTTTTACCGCGGGAACATAACAGCATCAGAGCGACTGCAGTGATTTCAACGCGTGGTGAGAGCAGCATAATCGCGCCACAAGCGTGAAAGCATTTCGTGCCCGCGATTTTCTTATTTTGCAAAGCAGAAACTATCCGCATTAAGGTCTCTCACGTGCACCAGAATACATTCTACTATAACATCGTCAGTAGTTCACTAGAAGCTCAATTAATTGTACTCGAGATCTCGGACTTTGAGCGAACACGAACGATCGCGCTAAAGTCCCAGCTTATCAACGGCGCGTAAATCGTGTAGCCGCCACTAGATCAAATAAACAGGTAATAAAATCGATTTTAGCATTTCATAAAACAAGTACAAGATGTTTATCACCAACTAAACGACCGCCATTAAGGCGGTTGATCAAGATGGTTACTAAGTTTAAGCCGTTCCCTACACTTCTTTCTGGGACAATAATATTTATCCTTTGCATGGCTCTTTGCTGCAGAAAACAGTCTCTATAAATAATTCTTATAGTAATTCTAATGCTTAATTCTAATTTCTTACTCTAGTAAGAATCTGAAAAATTCTAGATATAGATTCTAGATACAGGAAAAATTCCTGTGCTTTGAAAAAAAGAATGTGGTTGCTGTTTTAGAATTCTAGAACGAAAATGGGGGATTACTCTACGAAACGAAAATTCCTGTGCTTTGAAAAAAAGAATGTGGTTGCTGTTTTAGAATTCTAGAACGAAAATGGGGATAGCTCTATGAAATGAAAATTCCTGTGCTTTGAAAAAGAAATTGGGTCCCTGTCTTGGCATATAAGACTGAAAATTGGAGAGCTCTTCGAGACCGATGTCTCTGTGGTTCGAGGAACGTGTTTGAGCGTTTTGGAATCGAATCGGAGATAGGATGATGAGGAATTGCGGACGCGCGCGTACGCTGGCACGGTAATTTGAGAGACGAGGAGTGAGAGGCATACCTGTCCTCTCTCGTACCCTCTGTTTAGGACTGTTGCCGTGGGTCAGGTGAGAAAACCGGTCGGATAGATACAGCCAGTGGGCCGTGCAGTTGCAGTACACACTCGTGTCCCGCAGTTGCGACACCCACGAGAGGCCACACGCTTGCCAAACATACTCTATGTAGTTCCTCGGTATGAAATGCCCGCTTCAGGCTGGCTTCAGGCTCGTGTGCTTTCGCGCAATACTAGAACGCCACGCAAAACCGAGAGAGCCGCCTCTCTCGCCGTTTCTTAACCGTGCACGCTGTTTTCGTTAATTGCTTCGCCAATAACCGCCTACAAAATGCGCGTTGCTGAAATATTCCATACGCCGGCGAAAGGAGCACACCTGTTCATATTAAAATGCAACCTCCTTCTCGCCGAACTTCTTCGCCGGCGACTCACACCGTTTTCGTCGATGTCTTTTCCTTAAATCGTCGTGCCACCAGTTTTTTTACTCGATTTTTACTCCGTATCTGTTGACATGCGACTATTATCGGTGCTAATATCTGTTGACATACGACTATTAACGCACTGTTTTCCTGTACCGTTTACGATACCAGTTTTTGCTCAATGTCGGAGATCATAGCCTGACACCGGTCGCAATACTCTCTGGAAAAAATGGTAAAATTTAGTTACTATGTCGCCGGTTATTTTGGTCACAATTTTTTTGTAATCTTACAATCAACCGCGCAGACTCCATATTTGCATGTATGGCCAGAAACACTGTAATATTTTCGAGCCAGAAAATTATTCAAACTAAACCATTCGAGTGTTCCAATTCCAAGAAAAGTCTTCTTCGAGTGTTTAGAGGCAATTCCACCGATTATTTTGGTTACAATTTGTTTGTAATTTTACAATGAACCGCGTAGACTCGAAATTTGCATGTGTGGCCAGAAACACTGTAATATTTCCGAGCCAGAAAATTATTCAAACTAAACCATTCGAGTGTTCTATTTCCAAGAAAAGTCTTCTTCGAGTGTTTAGAGACAATTCCACCGATGAATTCATAATCGTTTTGTAATTTTACAATGAATTGAAAACCTCAAGGAGAAAACAAAATGGCGCCGATCTCGATTTCCGAGTTCCCCGATTCCCTCCGATTCGGGGAACAGTATGTTACCGATATTTCCCGGGGAAATCGCAGCCGGCAGAAAGATTCTAACTGGATGCAGAGTGAAAGTGTACGCGCCCGATGCTGAGGAGCATCGCCGATAGCGAATAGCGTTCGCTGGCGTGCGGATTCAGAGCACGAAGAACGAAAATTGTACCGAGTGGCTTGGCCGAGAATACCGATTTCGCGTTACGTCATGCCCGCGGCGTCGGTTTAACGGTAATTGAGATACCGCGTTATCGTAATAACAAACGTCGGAAAGAAAAAAAAAAAAATAAAGTAACGGTCACGAGAGAAAAATCGCAAATAGGGACAAGGTCTACCGGTTGCGCAGTTCGAGAACGTTTGTGCGCCCTATAATTACATCTGGAACGATTTCTCGCCGGACTTCAACTTCGGCCGACCGGTCCACGGGTTACGGCGCCTCGCAGATTTTACTTTCAAAAGTGAGAACTAGGAGAAGCTATCCGAAAAGTGGGTTAATTGGCGGTTAAAGGGAGCGTCAACCGTGTGGACCTTTCGCTGCATCCGATGTCACGGCCATTTTGGCAGGATCCCGTCGTCCACTTTCCAATGCCAGTCGCAAAAAGACGTTTTTGTGAAATCTGTCTTCGGGCTCTGAGATTTGACGCATTTCTTGTCTGTCCGCGACCTCTTTGCCCCTCTCTATTTCCTCTCGTACAAAACCTACAGCGCGCTCGCATACTTCAATAACAATTTTGGACTGGTCAAATCCCTCTTCAGCTAGACAAGAAAGTGGAAAAATTGAAATCTTTTTAATACACTAAATGGTTTACATCGAATTGATAAGGTTCACAGCAACGTTGAATAATTTTTGAGCTATTATTCCTCTGCCCTTCAGAAAAGGGAAATACACAGCATGGATATAAACAGAAACCTCAAGAAAGATTAATGAAGCTTAAGCATTTGCATAATTCGGGTTCATTTTTACTTAATTCTTTAACACTAGATTTACGGGACCCGTCGAAATGACGGATTCTAATATTTTTAAATTGCAAATATAGAAATTGTAAAAATGCATCCATGAACAATTATTTAACAGATTGATTTCTTCTGGTACATATTATTAAAAACATGGCTACAAACTTTGATAGATACATTCATGTTATTTTTATAAAGTAATGTATAATAGTAATTTTTAGTGCTCCGTAAACCTAGTGTTAAAAAACTTCAACCAAGTGTTAATTTACCTACTAAAACTTAATAAAATTCGTTACAAAATGTTGATTCTATGATCTCGATTTTCTCTGATTTTTTAGACGACGAAGGCGTTCCTGCCGTCAATGATGGAGGACAACAAGGGTCACATAGTGAGCATAGCTAGTCTGGCTGGTCACGTGGGAGTGCCAACGTTGGTCGACTATTGCACCTCGAAATTCGCGGCAGTCGGTTTCGAGGAGGCCCTTCACATGGAACTCGCGGTACCAATTCGGTTTCCCAATTAGCTAATCCGTTGATCAAATTTCTCGCACGGTTTTCTGTCGAACGTTCGCGTCTGATGGAACTTCCGGTGTTACCGCGCAGCACCGATATTCTTTACATTTTTTGCTTGTTGTATCTTTTAGGCTGATGGCTATAAAATCAATACCACTGTCGTATGTCCGTTTTTCATTCGTAGTACCGGCATGTTCGAAGACATTTCACCTAGGTATAAACACGTTTATTTGCCTGGGAATTTTAACCCTTCAACGACGACAACGTCTGTGTATCGATGATGTAGTAAAAGAAGAAATCTGAGACAAGTAACGTTCACGAATACGATAGTTCTAGCGTAACGAATTATTATGGTAACACTACACTCTCTGTCGTTCTTGAAGGATTAAATATCCGCTGTTAATATGAATAACGTCGACGGTATCCGAGCCTGATCAGTGTGCACCTCTATTCCGATTTCCTTTCAGATTCGTGCCGAGACTTAGCCCTAACGAAGTGGCGGATCGAGTTGTGCTGGCCATGAGGTGCAACGAGAAGATTGCTGTGGTGCCTGGTTACCTCTACTTTTTGCTTGTATTGAAATGGTAATTAAAGGACTAATTAAGTCCTGGAGGAACTGTTTTCCCAGCGTGTATTCAGCGTGTCTTCGACCCCCTGATAAAGCCAGCTGCATACTTCCAAAACGTTGGGAAAATAATTCCTCCAGAACACGACTTACACCCGAAAGCTTTAACAGTGAGAACCATAGAACAGTATCTAGCCAAATTTTTTAAATAGTAATTTCTCACGCATGCATCCTTACAATCTCAATAATGGTAAATTAAGAATATTAGATTTCTAGTGAACGCAGTGTTAAGAAGGAATATCCCCCAACTTTCATTGGATGTTTAGAAAGTATTTTATGAAGAACCCGAGTCACAGTATAGTAAATCCGTTTTTTCCCTCATGTTTCAGGGCTTTCCCGTGGGCCTGCGTAGGGATGTTCATCCGAGGAGTGGTCTCGTGTACGCTCAGCGTGTACAACAAGCCGAATACCGTGCCGAAGAAGAAGGAGCCGATGTCCGACGTGATAACGAAGCACCAAAACGGCACGAACCTTCAGGACCAGTTGACCAGACGCGTCACCAGCTCCGAGAAGAAGCCATAATCGCCCGTGTACAGGCTCTTATCTAGAAACGCGCCGAGATCGTCTCCACCGGTTCAAAACTATCGGACAATAGTAGAGGAGGACACTGTCGGCTCGCGACACGTCGCTGACGCTCATGTAATCCCGCGGCGCATTGCAACGCTGGTCACGCGCGTGCACGTTAGAGTTTTATAGCGTTTGTTCCGCGAGAGTGTTGCGCAAAAATCTCTCGGGGTTAACGAGTTCTGTTCCGTCGCGGAGCGTCGGCCGAATTCTTCTTTTTTGTAACGTGTCCGGCGATCGACTAGTACAATAATTATTCTATAACCGAGGGGTCGATTACAGGAGGAGCTTGCCAGCCTCTTCGGCGTCGAAGCAAAAGGGAACGATGACGCGAACGTGGAAGTGAAAGTGTCGGACGTGTACCTCGAGCGATTCGCACTGTTTCGACGTTGTTTAATTCGTAGGGGGAGATAGTTACCCGCGGCAGGAGTTCTCGCAGCTGGTCCGAGCACGGGGACCATTTTTACCAATAATCGGCGACGATGTGTGATACATTAAACGTTCGTTGTTCTAGCTTATAAGGGTAGGCTAAGACTTTTCTATTTTTAATGTCCAATCGACGGCCCGCGGAGGAACACGCGGACCACTGTAATTTATCCTGTGAAACGAGATACAAAACTGAAATTTTCATCGAACAGCGCTACTCCAGATTTCATCTGGTGCGCGATTTTGATGGGAACTGTAAAAATGTGCGACACGGACCACTTCAATGTTTTCTTTTTTAATAAAACTTGTCAAAACCAATGCATCGACGGCAGATTTTTATGCGTTTACAACGCATTCAGATTTGTAATGTAAGTGGGGCTTTTATTTTATTTTTATTGCCAAGAGTCTTCTATTATGTTAGGTCAGTGCAAAAGCTCGTGGCCGATTCCTTGTTGTATTTTAATAGGAAATCAGGTACGAACTGTTGCACTGACAAAGTCCACAGTCCAGTACAATAACGAATAAAACCGTCTGAAAAGTTTAACGATTATATCCGTAATGATAACCGTCCTACTAATGAGAGAACGCAGTCGGTTCGTACTCCACTTAATTACTGTGTCAACGATGTAAAGCGATAATGAAGCCACACGGGACTCGTCGTTGCACAAGTGCCCGTCATTCTCAAATGGAAGGCAATCGTCGTTTAGAACGCATTAAAAGCACATTTACGAGTTCCTTTGGATCAATATTAGTTCCGTGTTTTACGCTAAAATCAGTAAAAAGAGGAGGCAATGTTGGAACCTTACACATGTATGAAAGTTGAAGAAAAATTCGTTTACGAGAAATGGAGGCACGAATGTGTTGAGATAACGATTGCACCTTGGTGTGTGCTCTACTTAGTTTTCTACCTTTTCTAGGAAGATAATGATGTATGACAGGCGGACACATTAGTCACCATAGTTCGTTCAAGCGAGTGAACACACTTACCTATTCTACTTACTGAATTTATACGTATGGAGAACGTGAATGGCAAATTTTCGAAGCCGCAGGTGGTTCGAGATGCAATAAACGTTGCATTTCTCCTACTCATATCGTTTCAATAATAAATTCGTCAACGCAGGAATTATAATCATACAGAAATCCGCGCAGTGAAAGCTGCGCGATACTTTAATAAACCGAATCTTCCAATTTTCATGTGTTACATACCAAAAAATATTTATTTACGCGGAAACGCAGTGGGAACTTGCAAACGCTTTTAGCCATTTCGACGAGTAATTATGTAATTAAAAATCTATTCGGAAACTGTTATAGTGTCTTCGAAACTATCTTTCCGTCTCCGCTGCAAATATTTTCTCTAGTAGTTAAGCTCAGGTAGCGTCCCGCCGATGGTAAAACGATCAAAGCAGATTACAGAGGTACAATTTCGGGCGACCGAGTTTTTCAATTCATGGTCAAGGTAGCCCGACCCAATGGTAATCAAAGACCTCTTCTGATTCACACTCGATATCGTTCGATTGGCCGGCGAGCGGCTCGGAACTCGCGTGGAAGATAAAATCGGAGGTTTTGTAAATACTGCAAAGCGATACCCGCCATCTACATCTATTTCCCGAACGAAATCGTGGTTTATCGTTATCAATACCGCAGATAGCGAACGCGTTAGTCCCGATACTCGTGCCAATTCCGTGTTAGATCTCGCACCGGTAACGCGAAAATAAGAGAGCCTTTTATTTCGCCAAAATCACTGCACCCCGTTCCCAAAAGGGTGCAACGAGTGTTGAAAGTGTGCTCGGATCGTTCTCATTTATACCACGATCAACAAAAATGCGGATTTCCCGAGCGTTGCTGTTCGCGACCATCCTGATCCTCGGATGGAACGATCTCGAAGCCCTGGACACCAAGCTGATGAAAGTCTGCGTGTCCCATAACACCTGCGAGAGTTGCTTAGAGAGCAACTCGAACTGTGCGTGGTGCAGCGACTGGGTAAAACGGAATTTCTTCTACCTAGATCTCTGGAGAACCGTCCTCGCTAGTCGTGTAGATCTGACTGATTTTACGGAAAGAATAAAACTGCTATCACTTGTAATTCCGACTCGTCCCCATCAGGGTATCGAACATTTCCGGGTACCCCGACACCTACACCGTTTTCCCGTTTTCTCAGTCGTACTCGAACTCGACGGTGGGCAAACCAAGATGCAACCTGCCGGAGAGCCTGATGGCGTTCCATTGCAATCCCGCCGAGATCCGCACAGCTTCGAAAGGGTCGGTACAGTTGCTGGAGAACCGTCAATTCGATGACGTTACCGAGTCAAGCCAGGCATCCGTGCAACTGAGGCCGCAGAAGGTCAAAGTCAGACTTGAACCTCATTCGAGGACGGTGATCAATCTCAGTTACAGGCCAGCCAAGTGCGTTTTCACCAGCTTTCGACCCTTTACGCCAGTAACGATTAGACTGCGGATTTAAATTGTCTAAAGACTTGTTAAAATTATTACGGGAAAATGTCTATCTGGGTCTTGTCTCTTCAAAGTGACGAAGACAATTCTTATTCATAAAGATTAAGTCCTATTTGACGTTCCACGAGCCGGATCGTTCTTCCAGGAACTATCCTCTAGATCTGTACTACCTGATGGACCTGACATGGACGATGCAGGACGACAAACAGACCCTGGTGAACCTAGGCCGGAACATGACGGACACGCTGCGAATGTTCACCAAGAACTATCGTCTGGGATTCGGCAGCTACGCGGACAAGCCTCTGATGCCGGTCGTGTTCCCAGGACTCGAGGACAATCCTTGCAGGAGCGAGTACGAGGATTGCGCTCCGCTCTACGCATTCCAGCATAGGTTGAGTTTTACTAACGACATTCAGCGGTTCATCAAAGAGGTACGCTTCCAAGGTCGCTCGGGGAACGAGGATGGAGAACTCGAAGGACGCGTAGTTCTTGATCCCAACTGGGGTCAACAAGATTTCTGTTGTTTTTTTTTTCTTTCAGGTGAGCGACAGCCCTATTACAGGGAACGCGGACAATTTGGAGGCAGGAATGGACGGCGTGGTGCAGACTATACTCTGCGCGGAACAGGTTGGCTGGGCTCATCAGGCTCGGAAGATCATCCTGATGGCCACCGACGGATACTTGCATTTCGCCGGGGACGGAAAGGTGAAGGTGTACTCTGTTTTGTCGGAAGGAGAGCTGTACTCGAAGTACAGCGTCACTCTATTTTCTTTGGCGGTCACAATGATTAGAAACTCTTCGTCTCTGATTGAACCAGAACTTGAAAATCTTCTTTTAAGAAACAATTCCAAAATTGAATTCCAAGATTCAATCGTCTTCGGCAGGTTCGCTTGTTGGTTCGTCAGCAAAATTGCTGTTGAATATTTTTTAAAGAGACTCTCTGCTGTGGATCATGAGCTAAACATAAACTAAAAGTAACTGACTAGAGTAATAACGAACCGAGACTGAAGACGCCGGAAAATTTTTGCAGCTGACCGGCACCGTGGCCCGTTCAGACTTCAAGTGTCACCTGGACAAGGACGGGATGTATAGCATGTCGAAGACGTTCGACTATCCGTCCCTGGCGGAGGTGTCGAGGCTGCTGAAGGACAACAAGGTCAATCTGATATTCGCCGTGACGGAGAACCGACGTCGGGAGTACGAGCACATCGCTGACCTGTTGGAGGAGAAAGCGCGAGTCGCCACCTTGGCTGAGAACAGTTCGAACATCCTCCAGATCATCAAAAGCTCCTATCACGACCTGATCACGAAGGTCGTGCTGCGAGATAACTCGACGGGCCCGCTTCGCGTGCAATACTTTTCCAATTGTAACAAAGAAGATGAAATCGAAAGGAACGAGTGCGAGGACATAGAGGAGGGCAAGGACTACGATTTCAAGGTGGTGCTTTCGTTCGACCAGTGTCCGAGGAACGAGAGTCTATTGGCAAGTGAAACTTTTTCAGATGCTTCAATAGTGTAGTCAACTATTTACACAATCCGAAAGAAAATTGGTTCGGTACATTCTTTACGTTAAATTCACAAACATTCCTTAAGTTTCAGCAGTTTACCTCAGGCTCTCCCCTGAATAATGACAACCGCAAGAACATGCCCCTCAGTGGCTGCAACCGCGAGATTGTGCCCCTTCGTGGTTGCAACCACATCGACATTGCCCCTTAACGATGGCCACCACATTGGCACTACCGGTACCATTGTTCGATGCGTTTCGTGGCGGTTTATTTGAACTTGTCTTTGAGCAAATTGGAATATCGTCGAAAAACGATCGATTTTATATTTCCTGAAGCGATAACGACATCGTTATGACATTTCCCAGAAACAAAGGGTCGTGATCGAGGACGCGCTCGCATCCAAAGCCTCCGAAGTTGTGATCGACGTTGAACTGTTATGCGGCTGCAAGTGCAAGGACTCCGACAATTCACGTTGCGTGCACGGCTTCGACGAGTGCGGCGTCTGCAAATGCGAATTCGGATGGTCCGGTGAGAGATTCGTGAATCGAACCGTTGGCGCGAGTACGACGAGCAGATTTATTATCGACGAACATTAATTTCGCAGGAGAGTATTGCGACTGCGATCAAAGCAGCTCGGTAGACTACACGCTGCAATGCATGGCTCCCAGCGACACGAAGATCTGCTCCAACAGAGGGGATTGCACTTGCGGCAGCTGTTCCTGCGACGCGGGCTATTTGGGCCGGTTCTGCGAGTGTACCCCCTGCAAAATGGTAAATGCGAAAATGCCGATTATCCAACGTGTATCCGAGTTACACAAGCCGATTTTAACGACACTTTTGTGAGAAGTAGTTCTTGGGAAAAATTTTCGGCCATCGTCCACGTCGAAGGGGTGAAAACATCCCCCAAAGTACAGTTATCTTCGAAACTATTAGAGATAGAGGAACAAAATATAACTAAACAAAATTGAAAATGATAAATCAGAGTACCCGCTTAAACGAACTTTTTGTTGTTAGTTCGAGGGACTAGAATGTGGGGGTAGAGGCGACTGCGACTGCGGTGTCTGTCGATGTTTGTCGGATTGGAAGGGTGAGACGTGTGAATGCGCGACTATGGTAGAGCTTTGCATGGCTCCAGGAAGCGAAGACGTCTGTTCCGGTCACGGAGATTGCAAATGCGGCGAGTGCCAGTTCGTATTCGATCGTTTATATGTGCATCGATCCTGTACGATGAATAATATAATCGTATATTATGCTCCCAGGTGCAAGATCGACAACAACATTCATTATCACGGCAAGTATTGCGAGTCATCAATTAGCTCAGGCTCGAGCGGCCTCTGCACGCTCTACAACGGTTGCGTGAACGCCACCATCGAGGATCCGCAGAGGACCGCCGACAATTGTCGGACGAATGTTACTGACTACAGCACCAAGTCAGTGGGCCTCGTCGATACAGGTAACAGACGAACGGGTAATCCTTGAACGACTGTGTCCATGTGCACTTTGACTCGGTGCTATAATATAAGCGTTTAATTTAAATTGGCAGCTTTTTGATTCGGTGCAATGAGAAGATCACGCGGTGTTCAGTAAAAGTACCTTTAAATGTACATATGTTCGGTAAACTTTTGTGGGCGAAGATTTAAATGGACCTAATCGTTGCCGATAATGCAGTCGTAAAAGATATTACACTCGATTCCTCAGAGTCAAAGCAATACATGAAGCCTTCTTTGAATTGTAATAGACGACCATCACTACTGCTTCGTGGAGACTAAGAAAGAGAGCACGACGTGCAAGATACCGTACATATACGAGTTCCAGAAGGACAATCGCGTTTTGCTGAAGATTGGGAAACAGGTAATGGTTAGAAGAATCCTACGCGCGAGCAATAATATTATTAACGTATCGTCTATCTAAATTTATCAGATATGCAGTACAACAATAGCAACAGCGACGATGTCTCTGTGGATCTTTCTTGCAATAGTAGTCGTTGGATTGGTGTTTATATTAATTTGGAAGTGAGTATCTCCTAAAATCCAATTGAACAAACTAAGAGAGAATTTTTGGGACGTCCGTTGACCATAATTTAATTGCACAGAGTTTGGGTCACCAGAAAGGATAAACTGGAGTACGAAAAGTTCGAGCTAGAACGAAGTAAAACCATGTTCAGTTTAAATCAAAATCCATTGTATAAATCTGCTGTATCGAAGTACAAGGTCCCGTCGATATATTACAAAGAGGATTAGGTACGGTGTACAAGCGAGGATTGCAGTAAATTTATCGAGTGAAAAAATGAAGGAATTTTATGCATTCTCAGTAGAACCGATAGTATTCTGGTAATACAGCATATCGTCCCAAAAGTGGTTCCCAGGTGAGAACGTTAACGCCTGTAACCAAAACCACGGTCTTATTTTTTACAGTAGAGAATCAGTTTGTACACATTTTGAAAATTGTATTCACCTCGTTCGACACGCGATAAAGCACCCACTTGTGCCCAAGGGGCTCTCTATAAATAATGTTCATGAATGGCATATTATTTAACCAAATTGCTTCGAGAGAGGATCCGTCAGGGAACACGTAAGTTCCCGGGCCGTTCATGATCCCATTTGAATCAATATCACCTTTAAACTCGGCGTTGTTATTATAGCTAAAACCGTCAAGATCTAATTAACAATTTATGTACCGAACACGTAATTAGCTCATACTTACCGGATGCGTATTTCACCGACGGCAAATTCATCATCGTTCCATTCACCGTCGTATGTGTCGAAATTATCGGTTGTGTACACCCCTTTACCTGCTCAGTAAGTTAGATAATAATTATAACATTTGTTAAATGACATAACATACATCAATTTTTAAATGATAAAATATATCATTATATGATTATATATATATATATATATATATATATATATATATATATATATATATATATATATAAATAATAATTACGAAAACCATTTAAATAACATGATACATACAAGTAGTAATTGTAAGTTACATTTGTATACAATAATAACCTTGTTTAACTAACATGAGCTGTCCAGAAGTAAGTTTATACTCTCCTTCGTACGTATCTTTATTCGGGAACGTAAACTTCCCATCACCGAATATTATTACATTTTTCTTACTTGGACCGCGTGTTTTTTTATCACGTTTATTCGTCATTCCGATAGTCCACGATTTCACGTACAGATTTTATACACGCGTATATTAGGAGAATCAATTCTCAAACTTTTTGAAATATTCAAACATAAAACGCGCGTCAAGAAGCGAGAATTCAAAATGTAGATGCAGCCTCGTCGGTAAACGTTTGGATCGGTGCGGCGTTGTGAATACCGTTTACGCTAGATCGCGCGTAGATCAAGCGATCCCTCCGTCTAGAAAATAGCAGTGTCCGTTCTGTTTCACCAATGACACTATCGGTGTAACCTTAGCGAGAATAATTGCCGGAAATTTTTTCGCGACAGAAAATCATTTCCATAGATTATCCGTATCTCTATGCCTCAGCGTCTCCTCGTGCGCGTATCAATTCCCCTCCAACGATGATTCCCCCCTTTTGAAAAAGCACCTTTAAACTCAAAGCCACGTGACCTTGCAGACGACCTCTAATTCGGTGCTCGTATCGTCCGTTCCTAGTCGTGTTCCGTGATAACCCCTAACACACCGTTGACACGCTCGTGGACGTCGCCGTGCGAGGTGTTAAACCGAACTTATTTCTACCAAATCATCGAATTCCCGTCGACTTGCTACGTAAAAGGTAGTGAAGGACCTCATCGAATCATCCGAGATTATGATACGAACCACGAGCAGTCTACGTAATGAATTGGCACGCGTTATATTACGAAGTTCCGTGCGCACGAACGTCGTAAGATCCGTGGTCATACGATGTCTTCACAGAAAACATCTTCAAAGGTATTTCCTCTAACGTCACTGTCGTATTTCAATGTTCTTGTAAAATGTTCCGTCCTTGCGCGAGTCATAGTTCGGTCGCTGTTCGCCTTTAAGGTTATCTTTTCTGCAACCACGTCTGACGATCGTCTCATTCTACTTAGGCACACTATCTTGCGAACACCATTTCCCGCTTTTCCACTTGATACCTGATAATGACCCAGCCACTCCCTACATCGCATCTTGTGTCATCGCATTGCAAAGAATCGTGTTATTCTAATTAAATTTAACATTCAATCAAGTGATCAGTCAAGGCCACCTTTTACTCTATGTACGAGCAATGTTCACTCTGCTTGACCTGTGCTGTACTAATGAGTAAGAGTTCTTGAATGAGCTCCAATTTCCTATTGGTACTGCGTCACACGTATACGCGAGTACTAACCGAGACATTTCAAACACCGCAGCATATATCAAATAATTAACAGGCACACTCTCTCTTTTAAGTATTTAATTTTTACTGCAATTGTATTTTTTATTGAAACAGTTCTTTATTTGAATTCAGGATTCAAGTTCATAATAATGTACGCCTCACTGTGGCACCATGGAAGCAGCAGTTCAGGTTTTACGCCGATTACCCAGATCATGTCAAGGTACAGCTGCCTGCGCTGTCTCCTACCATGGAAACAGGCACCATTATCAGCTGGCAGAAGAAAGAAGGTAAGACAAGCGATCGATCGTGTTCGATCGATAATCTCTTACAATCGTTGTACTTGGTTTTAGGTGACAAACTGAACGAAGGTGACCTGCTAGCAGAAATTGAAACTGATAAGGCAACAATGGGTTTCGAGACTCCTGAGGAAGGGTACCTGGCAAAGATTCTTGTGGCTGCTGGAACAAAAAATGTTCCGATCGGCAAGCTTGTTTGTATAATTGTTTCGGATGAGGCCAGTGTAGCTGCTTTCAAAGACTTCAAAGACGACTCTCCAGCCACTCCACCGCCACAAGCCGCTGCTGCTGCACCAGCAGCTTCTCCTTCTGCGGCACCATCCGCTCCTCCTCCGTCCCCTGTAGCACCACCATCATCTGCAGCTGCCACACTGCCTGCATCCTCCGGAGAAAGAATATATGCTAGTCCATTGGCCAAGAAGCTCGCTGCTGAGAAAGGCCTGAGCTTACAGGTGATTTGCAAAGTTTCTTGATTGATTCATCGATGACGTCTAGCATACTTATTTGCAATAGTCTACATTAATCGCGTTTGATGCAGGGCCTGAAAGGATCTGGATTGTATGGTTCTATAACATCTAAAGACTTAGCAGGTGCTGCACCAGCAGGCGCTGTAGCAGGCGCTATCCAACCTGGAATGGCAATGGGTGCTCCAGGTGGAATGGATGTACCTGTGTCCAATATTCGAGCAGTAATCGCGAAACGTCTATTGGAAAGCAAACAAACCATCCCACATTATTATTTATCGATAGATGTGAAGATGGACGCGGCTCTAGCAATGCGAGCACAATTTAACAAAATGATGGAGAAAGAGAAGGTGAAGATCAGTGTAAACGACATCATTATCAAAGCGATCGCGATGGCCTGCAAAAAAGTGCCTGAAGGCAACAGTGCTTGGATGGGCAACGTCATTAGACAGTAAGTTTTTCTATATTGTCGTTAACATTATTAAAAGAAGCAAGGAATATTTATATGGCAAACAATTTTTATTTTACATACAAGTCTGCCGTCTAATTATCTCCGATATGTACATAGTGTTCACGTTAATATAACGTGCGTCTTCTTCTTCTTTTTTTAGATACAATAGCGTCGATGTAAGCGTGGCGGTTAGCACAGATAACGGTCTGATTACGCCAATAGTCTTCGGCGCAGATACGAAGGGTATAATTCAAATTAGCAATGACGTAAAAGCGTTAGCCGCAAAAGCAAGAGAAGGAAAGCTTCAGCCACAAGAATTCCAGGGTGGAACCATAACGATATCTAATCTGGGTATGTTCGGCGTGAAGAACTTCTCTGCCATTATAAACCCACCTCAGTCCATAATCGTTGCTGTCGGTACCACTGAAACAAGATTAGTACCTGCCAAGAATGATCAAGGGTAAGCATTCCTTGTGCAGTTGGTTTCTTTAAAAATTAGAAAGAATTTGTCTTCTCAATCATTTCTGTTGTAGATTTTCAAGTGCCCAGTACATGTCCGTCACTGCCAGCTGCGACCACCGTACCGTGGACGGTGCGGTCGGTGCTCAATGGTTAGCCGCGTTCAAGAGCTTCTTGGAGAACCCTACAAACATGCTATTGTAGTAAGTTCGACCGTTAAAGTGTTCAAGGACGTAGTTTGAGTAAGCGCAGAATACACGAAAAAGAAAAAAACACAAAACGTTCTTCTGTTCAGGTACGAAAGGTGACGATGAATGTCCTGTATATTTGTGTATAGTACGATATTGAATCGCCTTGCTTTACACATTTGCAAATTAACGATTTCTGATAGGATCCGAGCTTTATTGCGGGCACATTATCTTTCCTTTCTGGTCGACGCGTCTTCCGAGCTCTGGACCAACACGTTTTCACGAACATCATGACGAATTCGTTTCGTTTCTTTACACGATGTAGAAATTTTCATGTGGTTTTTCACAGAATGTAAAGTAAAGGGCTGGCGATCAGAAAGTCAGCGCAGACGAAGAAGCGGCATATCGATCGTTTTAAAATTTTTTGCGATTCCCCTGAAACACCTTGTATTTTGAAATCGTATTCGAGAAACCACAAAAATCTCTCCCTCCCCTGCGATAGTAGTGGCCACCTGTAAATATGTGTATTTATGAGATGTAATTATGGCCCTCCTATGTAAACGCAGAATGTAATTGTTAGTTAGGGTACACTGAAAAGAGAATAACGAAATGTGTCAAAATGTTTATAGTAAACAAATAAATACATATACTATAAATGCGTATATCATATTTAATAAATTATAACTTCAAATTTAATTGATCTGATTTCACTATAGTCACACTGTCCATCGAATTTCATCTTTTCTTTCCTTAGACCGACAAAATTTTTGTTACACATTGTATAATTAATTATACCCAGTAGTTATCAAAACGTAAAATTATTCAACTGTCTGATTAAGATAATTTCGATTCCTTGAGATTAAGATTACTTTTAAAAAAGATAAGACGATCGAAGCGCCATCTGACAAAACTGTTTATCTGTCAACAGCGTGTACACAAGCGTTGTAAATAAAATCGCGTATAGTTATTCAAAATGCCGATCTTAGACAAACGTAAAGGGGATGATATTTTAGCACTAGTTCCTGCTTCGAAGAGGACTAAAAACGAGGTGGTCTTCAGCAGCAGAGAAAAAGCGGTCGTACAAAATGTATGTGTGTCGTACTTAACCTTAATTCATAATGTTTCGTTCTACTTTTCTCCCAACAATGTTTTTCGCGTTTCACAGGGACCTCCTAGAACATCATCATTGTTCGCACCAATTATGCTTCTGGAAGGACACCAGGGTGATATTTTTTCTCTTGAATTTCATCCAGAAGGGCAATACCTCGCTTCCACCGGATTCGATCGACAAATTTGTATGTTATGAATTTTGAGTATGAATCGAGTCGCCTCGTGAATTGATAGTAAATGTTAATCAATAAATTTACAGTTATTTGGAATGTTTATGGAGAATGCGAAAACATCTCTGTGATGAGTGGCCACAGCGGGGCAATTATGGAATTACATTTTAGTCCCGACGGCAGTCACTTGTATACTGCTAGCACAGATATGACGCTAGGTTTATGGGACATAGTTGCTGGAACCAGGATTAAGAAGCTCAAAGGCCACACTTCTTTTGTTAATTCTGTCTCTGGCGCAAGGAGAGGCCTTACTCAACTTTGTTCTGGTAGCGACGATAGTACGATACGTGTTTGGGATCCCAGAAAAAGGGGACAATGTTATACCTTAAACAATACATATCAGGTATTATTATTGCCATCTCAGAACCAAGCTTGAGTACATTTTATTTAGAATAAAATAAAAGATCGTTAATTTGAGTTTCATTCGTTTCTTTTATTGTTTCAGGTCACAGCTGTTACATTTAACGACACTGCAGAGCAAGTAATAAGTGGTGGAATAGACAACGATATAAAAGTGTGGGATCTAAGAAAGAATGCTGTCCTTTATAAACTCAAGGGGCATTCTGACACCATTACCGGACTTAGTTTAAGTCCGGATGGATCATACATACTTTCTAATGCTATGGACAACACGTTAAGAATTTGGGATGTGAGACCATTCGCTCCTTACGAGCGGTGTGTTAAAATCCTTTCTGGTCATCAGCATAACTTTGAAAAGGTTTACTTCCTAACTTTTTTTGATATCACTATTTTAATAATTATTGCAAATAATTGCATTCGAATAATTATGCGATAGAATCTCCTGAGGTGTGCATGGTCACCAGATGGCAGCAAAGTATCAGCCGGATCATCAGATAGATTTCATTATATTTGGGATACTACAAGTCGTAGGATATTGTACAAATTGCCTGGCCATAATGGGTCTGTTAATGACATTGATTTTCATCCTAAGGAACCTATCGGTAATATATATATTAAATAATAAATACTTTTAAATCTCATGTGTGAACAGTGATCCTAATGTATGTCTTCTTTCAGTTTGTTCCGGATCTAGTGACAAACAAATATACCTAGGCGAAATTGAGGTTTCTTAATGAAACTTTCAGCCCCATTTTCGATGAATTTTATATTTAAGACCATGTACAAAAATAAAATAGTTTAAGGACTTGTATCATATGTCATGAAATCCTTATTTAGTAACGATTCTTTTTATTAATATTCGAGCAATAGTTGGAATAAATGCATCTGTCTAGATTTTATAATTTTATTTTGGATTTAGTACTTCAATTATGCTTTATCAGGTTCGTCCAACATGTAACAAACGTTTTGTGGCAAGAAAAATTTATTTAATCTTTTTGTTGGTACCAGCACCCGTTTATCGATCTCACAGAATCCCACTACGAGTTGACAGTAACACAACTTCACATCGCATAGTTCATTGTTTTTCATTCACACCCTTTATCTGTTTATCAGTTTACTCGTCTTCCAAATTTTTTAATTTGTTCCATCTAGGTTTAAGGTAGGTGAACATTTTCGAATATTTCTTTTACGTTCCCAAGTAAGTAGATAAATAAATAGAACGCTGTGAATTATATCGCGAAAACCTTGATACCACCTTGTGATGACATTACGTCAATCAAATGATTCAGAAATAGCTTAATATAAGAACAACTTCGAGAATCTATTGTCGAGACATTTTAATTTGAAAGTATTTCAAAAACTCGAACAGGCTACTACGTGTTAACCTCTAATTCTTTATAAATCGAAAGTTGCATCTTGTTGTGCAACTTAACCACAAATTCACAATCTGTTTGTTTTTTAATTGTGGCTTTAAGGTACCTGATAAAGTGTTTTTTTCAGGCGCATAATTTAAGTTATAAAAATGTCGACACCGTGGGCGAAAATCCAACCAGTAGAAGGACCAGTCAGCCTCCTGGAGATAACTTCGGAGCAGCTTGCAAGTAGTTTGCAAGAAAAGTAAGCAAATGATTAATTACTTATTTAGTCCGAATATTTTTCATGAATAATGAAAATACACATTATTGCATTTCCACTAACAGAGAAATAAAGAAGTGTGAGGTAGAATCAATGGACGATGTCAGCATACAAGATTGTTCATTATATGAAGCACATGATACAGATAGTGACGAAGTGATTGCACATATGTTGCAAGATCAGTTCAACAAAGAATATGACCTTATGATAAAACGCACAGAGGAAAAATTTAATCGAGATGCTAAAGGCAAGATAATATTTCTTTATCTAGTATCCTGAATATCCTAAAAAGTTTTTTTAAGCAGTAATAAATTTTTATATTCTTGCAGTCAATATTTCCTACACAAACTACAGAACATCTGTGTCCGATGACCAGGAAGACAAAAGTAATAAAGAAATAGAGGATGCAACAAGGGATTTTGATCGATTTGTGGTAATTGGTAGTATATCGAACTTATTTCTGCAGCGAATTACATTGTTAAATTACTTTTAATATTTTTCAGAGCATAGAAAAGGAGTATGCTTCAATTCCGCGTTGCGGATATAAAAAAATGGGCGAGGGTTCTCAAATTGTCACAAAGCATGACATGCTGATGTCCTCCAGGATAAACGCATGCAGAGTACTGCATTTCCCCCCTGGCATTCACACAGGTGATACAGGGGGATTTGATGTCAAATTAAACAACAAAGTGTTCAACAGTTTAAGAGCACATAGCCATGCTCAATGTTCCAGACAAAAAGCAAAAGCACGACCACATACAAAGTAGAACAAAGAACATTTTGTTCGTGTAAATATGTTTCTGGTGATATAATTTTATTCAATAATATATACACAGATTTGTCTGATATTGTTCCTGGATTGTAATTGAAATTGAGTAAGACTATTCAGTGTTTTCTTCGTCTTACGTGAAAAAAAGAATTATTTAGTTTCAACGAAAGAATTCAATCATTGTATTATTAAACTGTAATTGTTTTTGACATTAAACACTTTGTAAAGTGCAGTGAAGTTCACGGCATAATTGCATTGGAATAAAAAGCTGAACGAATAAACGTATATTCAAATTTTGTAAACTATTGGAACGGAATAAAACTGATTCGAGTGACTGAGTAATTAGTTTATCACAATTAATTTAACAGGAGAGGAAATTATCTGGGATTTATCAATTTATCAGGTGATTGTGGCGCCGCTTGTGACAAAATATAAAAGCTCCGCTCAGGGGTCCGTACAGCGCCATTCCACGTAGTGGCAAAACGCTCAAGCTCGAAGCCAAATGTTACCGACAGACGATAAATTTAAGAATAAAACTGGTGGCGCCACCTGCGGCAGGTATCAGAACTTCCATTAAAATTAGTATTTGTGTGCCAACGCCATCTAGCGATACCAAGGTTTATCATCAGTCGGTAACGTTTGACTAGCAGTTTGGGCGTTTTGCCGCTACGCGAAATGGCGCTGTACGGACTCTGAATAGAGCTTCCACATTTTGCCACTAGCGGAGCCACTGTCGCCACCTAAGCCTTGCCTATATACATATGAAAAATCTTCTTTTACAAAATAATCCGAGAACTTATTAAATTTCGTTATTGAGAATGTTCCATGGATTCACAATTAAAATTGGCCTTATCTGCCGATCATAGACTTCTGTAATACATTAAAATTTTCCTGTTAGATAATTCGCTATGCGTCAAACTGTTAACTTATTCATGATACGGACAACGCACTGTTGCGCCAAAGTACGCAAAGCGTTAGAAACTGTTTTCTGCAAAACTGTTACAGCTATAGACGTTTTAGACTCATTAGACTCTAGAGTGATTTCTCTCTGTAACCGAGTCGAATGATTTTCGGTGCTTTCAATGTAAAGAAGGTTCCCGTTATGAACATTTTTAGCGGAGATATTATGCTCGCGAGAGACCGCAAAGTCCCGCGAGGTCTCGCGAGGTCTCGGGGGATCTCACAATCTAGGAAGGAGGAAAGGAAGCAAATACAACGCGCCGCGAAATTAATAACCGAGGCCTAATTAATACCGAGAGAATGAAGAGCCGTGGAAGCAAGGATGAAAGATGGAAGAAACGGGGATCAGGATGGACGTTAATGTCGTCGTTAGTGCATAATTTGCAGATACTTGGCCAGATAATGACGCATAATAGGAACGCATCCGTAGCGGCGGAGATAAATTAAGGAAGATATGGGATCATTCGAAATGATGTTACGGGTCGATTTCAAGGTCGATCGGGAACGAAAAACGAATAATAAATAGTATACTATCTATCATGCGTTATCAACGGTTTGTTTGCATGTCAAACACAGGAAGTTTTTAGCAGCCCCGACAACTGTTAAAACAAAGCTTTAGAGAAACAAACATTCTGCATGGAGAAAAGTCAATCGAAAATAAAAATTTCAATGCACATAAAGATAGCACTGTTAAGATCGTTATCAAGGACCAGATATCGAGCGTCGCCGCGGCGGCATTAACGGACGGCAATGTAAAAATGAGCGAAATGTTGTTTTTACGATGTTCCGAGGAACTCAGACGGGTCAATATTTGCGAAGGTGTGGTGGAACGCTGCGTGGGCCGTTCGATGCGTTCTTTCTCCGGATCCCGCGGAATGCCTGCGGCCGATACCAATTTCCACAGCGTGGGAAACGGATCGAGGGGTGGAAAGCGCGGCGGACGATCAAAGGTTGCGGAGGATCGAAAGGCGGCCTCGAATTTCGATCGGGATGCACCTTGCACGGTTTTACGGGACTGCCTTGGGGGTCCTTTACCTCTTGGGCACCGGAGGCGTCCCTCGAGCGCGGAGCTACTCGTGGCAACCTTTTCTTTTGTTCGAGCCTCGGTCGATCCTCAATTTACATTCCGACGTAGTTGATCGCGCGCCGCTTCCTGTTACTCGAACGGTGCTCGTTCGCGCTCGTTCCCCCTTTCCTCTTTCCTCTTTCCTCTTCCCCTTTTTCCGCTTCCCACTCGCCGCGGTTTTCATAGTTGGCCGCAGCGGGCTTGTTCCATCTACGGGTGAAACGAACGGAGCAAGACCGGAAGCGACGCGGCTGTTTGGTATAGGCAGCGCGTCAAATGAGTTGGATAATGGGAGATCTCGCGCACCGATGAGCTGACGCGCCGTCACACAATCGTGCACCGCGTCGCACCGTCGCGACGAGACAAGGACGAGACGCGACGTCGCGGCACGATTCGACAACGACGGCCAAAGCTGAATAGAAATCTGTCTGCTGAATATCAATGAATCTCAAGGAGCAAGCGTACTCGGGGAACCGGTGCGACTCGAATTTTAGGCTCGTCGAGGAGCCACCTGGTTCCCCTTCACCTGTTGTCTCAGCGAGTCGCTTAGAACCCCAAAGCAATCTTCTTGCGGAAGGTTGATTATTCTCTTTGCCCGTGCAGATTCGCTGACTTAATGAATAGTTTATTTAAATGGGATTTAAATGGCATGAAATTGAGCCAAGGAATTTACACGGTAACTTACTCCTCGATTTAGTCACAGGAGAACAGTGCGATCCGCGATCCCAGCCGCGTTGTATTATTCATTCAGTCAGCTCTGCCAATCTCTTCAATAATCAGTGTTGCAGTGGGTCAGCAAATTATTAGAATTGCTTGAGTAAGCTGACAATCTTGAAACGAAGGCCCAGCTGTACTGAAATCTTGTCATTTTTGTTCAATGTAATGATTGTTCAAACTAATGATTTTTTTCTCTAGAATTACTATTATAGTCTGCAGGTTTGTTGTATGTAATTTTAAGGTACAGAGCTGATTTAAGACCCTGTCTCCAGTTTCTATTCGATATTTAATTTTAACTTTAAATATAATTTAATTCATGGTTGACACTAAACCTACCGAGCCTGGAAAGTAACTCATACGTATCGTCGTATAAAAATGACGAGATTGAATTACTAAACATATATAAAATTAATTGCAAAATAAAACTCTGGAAGCGGTCGATTTGACCAGCGGTGGTAGGTTTAGTGTTAATGTTTGCTCAAAATGTGATAGTAAATGAGCACACTAGGCATTTACTGACATTAACACTAATAATTTGGTCACCCACCTAGATACAACGGTGGTCTATATCCCGAGGGTACAATAAACGAAGTCCTTCGAAAAGGATGGCGTCTCTCAGGAAAGGACATCTGGCCGATAAATACAATACGGCCTTGTGCGAGTTTAGACTTGAGACTGCTGTATCGGCTACGATTCAGGTTTACGTAAAGACCGGATGTGCGCTTTACGAAGATACCACAGCCTGATAACCGCAAAGCCACAACTTGATTCACATGGAACCGTAGAAAAATCGTAGATCTTGCAAGTAACCAAGCAACAACCTCTTCGTGTCTTCTCGCTAGGGACGCGCCGGTAGACGACTAGATTTACTCACGGAGCCGAAGGGTTAAACACACTCGAGATTGCGGAAAAATGTAAATGGTCGCGGAAGGGAAACAATTCGGTGGAAGAATTCAAGGTTGCAACCGTGACCGAGACCGAGACCGAGACCGAGACCGAGACCGTGGCAAAGAGGGGACCGTCGGAGAAAGAGAACGAAAGAAAAAGCGAGACAGAGAGAGGGGGGGGGGCAAGGGAACGCGGTTATGTTCGCTTTTCCACCGTTCGAGCACGGGGCCCGAAAGGCGTCGGGGCCCGCTCAGTCTGCACCCAGCGATGTCGAAGCACGCGTGGATAACGCGCGATCCAGGATCGCTCTCGTTCGCGCGAATCTTCCCGAGCGGTTCGAGCGGGCCCATTACCCGTGGGAACAACACGATCGAGAGATCGTGTCGCACGGCCGACAAACCGGCCACGCTGCTCCGAAATCGTGGCACGATTTTCTTTCTGTGGATCGCGATCAACTGTTTGGTGAGTCTGAACAACCGTTTCGGGTTCAACGATCTTTCCGCTGACATTTCCACCAGGCGCGGGAAACCTTTCGAGAAGATTAAGAGTCGATCGTTCCGCGTACCTGTCGCACGTCGATCTCTCAAACTTCACATCCGGTCCGTGAACGTTATACAGCACCGCGCATGAACGTCACCGGACCAACGTCGACGCGTTTCCATTATTATATGCAGTCGAAACGTGAGTGCATTCTCTCGTTTTTCTTCCTTCTCGTGGGAACGGATACTTTGACGTTGGTCCGGTGCTGTTAAGCGACATGTTTGATCCGTCAATTGCGGAGCGTAACGTGCTGATCGAGTGACGCAGCGGACGCAGCAGCTGTAGCTTTCACGATTCGCGGGGTATATCAGAGAATACTAATGAAAAGTGTCGGGAAAGTAGCGCGCGATTATAGAGAAAAGGTGTAGAGACCGAGCGCGACGCATTCGTTCCAAAAGACACGTCTCAAAATTGTCCAGTCTACTGTGGAGTATCTTGACCGCCTTTGGTCGTCGTTCACGGTCAAAGGAATCATCCGTCCACCAGATGTCTTCCTCCGAAACGATGTCTTCTAATAGCGTCATGTCCTGACAATCGGCGCGCGAGTTGTCGCTATTACTCGAAGACATCGTCTTAGAGTGAATTTTCGCGTAAACGCTCGTCCGGCGAACAATACCATGTTCTCCCGAGGAAATTGCAATTTTCCTATGGATTTCCCGTCGGTTGTTCCTCGTCGAGGAGCCGCCGCGCCGGCTGGCAATCCGCTCGCGATGGTTCGCAAGAGCGAACTAGCGCGGCGACCGGCTAACGGTGCGTAGACCAGCGAAACCGGCACCAACACCGTTGCGGTCTTCGATTCGTTTGGCTTCGTTTACGCGTCTCCCGTTAGAAGGGGCGAAACTATCGGAAGCACGCGCCGTCGATGTGTTGCAGAGCGTGGTCGCGTCCTCCTCCTCGGCGGCCGGAAACGCCAAGCTCGGCGACCGATGCACCGCTGACGAGGACTGCATCGCCGGCAGCCACTGTCGCTCCGGTTCCTGCCGCTGCACGCGCTACTTCGCCCAGTACAACGAAACGCTCTGTCTCGGGGGTAAGAATCGTCACGTTCCGCTTGTTCGCAACGACGCTCCTCCGGATCACCGGATAAACGTTTTCTGTTTGACGGAACAGCGACCCTGTTGGGCGAGGAATGCTTCGTGGACGAGCAATGCTCCCTGAAGGTGGCCAACAGCGGCTGCGTCGACGGATTCTGCGGCTGCAAGCAGGGGTTCTTTCAGTTCCGCCGGCACATTTGCCTCGGCCGTAAGTGTCGGGTTGTTGCGCGCGTTGACAGCAACGTCTAACGAGCAGACATTTTTTCCTCTTGTTTTTCCATTCGGATAAAATTAACCCGTTGCACTCGAACCTATTTCAACTCCAAAAGGAAACAGTTTCTTCAGACCTAGAATATTCCCCTTCCATACTCGTGCAATACTGAATACTGTGTTTAGCAATTTATTAAATACAAACAAATTTAATAATGTAAAAATTATTTTGAGTAATGATACAGCAATTATTAGTGGCGTCTTACAGTCGCCATTCGAGTGCTAAGGGTTAACGCGCGACGGTCGCAATAATTCACGTTGAAATGAAATTGATTTCAAAGTGAAATTACATGTCCTAATAAAAACTGAAGGTAGGACCTTAAAGGTCAGCTTTGTAAAATTATATACAGGGTAGGGAGGAAATCGTAGTACAACCGCACAGGGGGTGATTGTCTTTACACGTAGAATCAGCCCATGTTGCACCACGATTTCCGTCCACATATGAAACTTGCAGGTCTGAAATCGGACGTTTCATATGCAACAGCCTAATAACAGACGAATGGATCCGCGAATCGATTGTGCGGGCTAAGAGCTAGCTCGCACGGGCCACTTTTTCGAGCCAGAAAACGGCCGGGCCTGTCGCGTGACTCGAAAATGGTTCGTGCGAATTAGGCGCGAGGACACCCACGTCGAGCAACAATTGTTCGAAACTTTTCAGCGGCGAAACTCGGCGAGATCTGCTACAATCACAGCCACTGTAGACTCTGGCAGGAGAACTCTCACTGCGACTTCCTGATACCCGATCTGTTCGGTCGGTGTCGATGCAGCGCGCCGATGCGACGCGAGAACGACGTCTGCAAACCGGACAACCTGATCAGACCGCCATTGCTGCACGGACAATCGGTCAGCGTCGCGACGGACGTGTTTCCGACGATCGACGAGGATCACACCACCGAGGACCATCGTCGGGACGAACCAGGTAAATCATGCTTTACCATGAGGGTGCTGCAACTTTCAAAATAAAATTTGGTTCGAGCGTTTTTAAATCAAAAATTCAACATACCATTCCATTCCGTTCTATTACGCTTTTGGCCATTTTTGAGGTACCTTATAGGTACGCAGACTATAGCTACACTTGTTCCAGTGCGAATTGATCATTTCTCTTGGTCGCAGGCGCGGATGTCCCGAATTTTTGGCCAAACAGGGACGAGTCGCAGGAGAATACGACCATGCCGGCCGACGGGGACGACGACGACACGATCGTCGTGGAAGCGGTCGAGGAGGAAGTCGAGGAATCATCCACGACGACCAAGTCGATCGCCGAGTGGGTTCTGGGTATGTTCTAACGTTGTACGCGCGAATTATTTAACACGTTCGTTGCAATCCTCGTTTATCAGATAAAGTGGTAAAAACGTGTACAAGCTCATTCAACTCTAGTCAGAAAGTAAGTAGAGTTGCGATTGTACGATCGCGTTGTTCCCACAGCTAATGGCCTGCTCGACTGTATTAACTTCTGCAGTACTGTACGCCACTATAATGGTTTCCGCGGAAAGCATCAGTGTGAACGGTACACCACTATGGTACTGTGGTTTCCGCGGAAAGTTTCAGTTTGAACGGTACGAACCACTATAGTGGTTTCCGTGGAAAGCATCAGTTTGAACGATACGAACCATTATAGTGGTTTCCGTGGAAAGCGTTAGTCTGAATGGTACAAACCATTATAGTGGTTTCCGTGGAAAGGGTTTGTCTTAACGGTACGAACCACTATAGTGGTTTCCGTGGAAAGCGTTAGTCTAAATAGTACGAGCCACTATAGTGATTTCCGTGGAAAGCGTCAGTCTGAACGGTACGGACCACTATAGTGGTTACCGTAGAAAGCATTAGTCTAAATAGTAGGAGCCACTACAGTGGTTTCCGTGGAAAGCGTCAGTCATAACGGTACGAACCACTATAGTGGCTTCCGCGGAAAACATCAGTTTAAACGGTACGCCACTATAGTGGTTTCCGTGGAAAGCGTCAGTCTGAACGGTACGGACCACTATAGTGGCTTTTGTGCCCTGCGCGGCCAAGCGCGCCGTACCTGGGAGACAGAGTCGCGGCCAAGCGCTTCGTCCCTGGGAGCAAGCGTCGCGGACGACCGCGCCGTAGAAGTTAAACTAATATTCCCGTGGGAACCGATGTTTCTTAGACAAAGGAGCGGAAAAGACGGACCGTCACGAGCCGAGCGCCGCGACGCCAGTTAGTCTTGGTTTGGATTGCGTCTCGGACGTCGAGTGTAGGCTCGCGGATCGGTACTCCAGGTGTATCGAGGGTGTCTGCGACTGCGGGTTCGACTTCTACGGGAACTCATCTTGCACCGCGAAGAAGAGGGGCTGCGCGCCGGGCACCTTCCAGTGCACCAGTTCCGGAGCTTGCATCAGCTGGTTTTTCGTCTGCGACGGACGACCGGATTGCTCCGACGGATCGGACGAACGATGTTCCGATCGAGAAACGGAATGTCCGTCGGTAGCGTTCCGCTGCGGGAAAAGCGGAACCTGCGTGTCGAGGGCCACCCTTTGCAACGGCGTCCGAGACTGTCCCCATGGCGAGGACGAGACCGGCTGCAACGACCGACGAAGCAAGTCATCTTCTTTTACGATTCACCGATGACCGGAAAACAGGGCTTGAAGACTGTTACGATTAGACTGCGGATTTTATGCGTTTATGAGAAAAATTATTTGATTCACGGACAACAGGGACTGTCAGTCTATTCGCGATAAGGTAGGGTGACCACGTTACCGACAAAAATAGGCGAAAAATGGTTTTACGTGCCTCAAGTTTTCGTCCTTATACGAGAATATTTTTCGCTGGTAAAGGGCTCATTCGAAAGAGGAATGTTCAATCTAGCGTGCGCATGAGTTGACGAGATCATGCAGATATTTGGTAATATAAGCGCGAGAAGTAGGCCAAAAATTGACGATGCGCGTGCCGTGGAATCCGAGCATTTTTATGAAAATATCTCCGGCTACAAATTGAGCTATATTTTCTCTTGATTCTCTGCGAAATAAAGCCAAAAACTCAAAGCACGTTTCTGGCTAGTCAGATTTCATAATATCGATAATACAGAGTAAAAAACGTTACAAATTTAGTCACAGACTTAACATCCGTCGGATCAAGACCAAAACGGATCTTAAGTCTGTGTCTGAAGGCTGTGAATGGAAATTATACAGCAGTTACCGATGACCCTGAAAAAGTCACGTGACTATCCCGGGCCCTTAAGGAAGGTGTCGACATTCATTTAATCTTTCGACTGTTCGAAATAGCAGGCACCCATTTTTTGGACAAACGCATTAAATCCGCAGTCAATTGATAACTGTTTTAATCAGAACCTCTGTTTCTGCTCGGAATCGTTTCGATCTCCGCTTTCAGCCCTTGTTTCCGATGTTCGCAGAATGTCCGGAAGGAGCGTTCCGATGCAACAACGGGCAATGCCTGCCGGCCTACGAGTTCTGCAACGCCGTGGTATCCTGCCGAGACGGCAGCGACGAGCCGAGAGGAGCGTGTCGGTCGCGGAATCGCGGAAGAGTCTCCACGAGATATTGTCCGTTCGTCTGCGATAACGGCAGGTGCAGATCGGACGCGATCGCTTGCAGCGGACGCGACGGATGCGGCGACGGCTCCGACGAGAAACGTTGCTCCGTTTGCAGTTAGTATATCGTGGAGTTCCCTATCGTTTGCAACATCCGTTCCACATAATCCTGTCGCGACGTCTCCGAACGGACGGAAACGCGTTCCTCCGCTCGCGATCGATCTAGCTCCTCGAGATCAACGGACACGATCCCGTTTCCCGTGGAACATCGTCGATCGATCAGCGTTATATTGATCGCCGGACAAGCGCTATCGGTCGATGCGTATCCTTGAACAGTAGAGTCAGTCTAGATAACAATTCTACTCCGGTATGTAGATATTCAGACCGACTAACGATTGACCGAACGTCTGACAAAATGTCGCTCTGAAATGCGCTCGTTCGTGTGAGTCCCAATTTTTATTAGGTGTACAGATTATTATTTGTTACTTTGATGTGTATCCAAATTTATTCCTCGGTCTCGGTGGAATGGTATAACTGTATGGAAAACGATGGGGATTATATTCAAGAATATGTTTGTATTGTTCCGTAAATGCCACGAATTAATTTGTCTACCTACCGCGAATCATTTTGGCCAAACTTCTGGTACTCAATTATTGGCCAAGCTTCTGGTACTCAATAATCTGGTACTCAATTAACATTCTTTCGTTGTTAAACGGAGCAATTGTTTTTACATCCTGTAAATTTGATAATTGTACGCCGTTTCACTGGAAGCTCACTCAATTTTATTGCAGTAGGTCCCAACGGATAGCATGATCGGAGAACGATATCATCCCGGTTGGCACTTGGTCCAACAATCCGGCTGTCAACAGAACAATTTTATTATTGTACACCTCGTGTTCGGGCTTTCCGTGTCAACGTTTATCCCCGACTTTTCCTTATCAGCTCTAAGCTCATTCCGGCCGATAGAAACGCGGAAGCGGTAAACGTTATCGGCTCGTTTTCTGGTTTTTCAGGGTGTCCCCGGTTCCCTTAGTCCATTTCGAGTAGAGCAGTGGTGGTGCCGACGGTGGAGGAGGCTGGAGAACGACGAATCGACGGGAATCGACTATTCGGCGCTGTATTGGTATTGGTTAGCGAAACCGGACGCTCTCACGATCGATCGGCGGAGGCGGCTTCGGTTTCACCGCGATCGTTTTCCCCGTCGATTTCGTCGCGGGGGACAGGCGCGACTCCTCGAGCGCGTTTCCAAGTCGTGGCTCGGGGCCCGAGCATAAGGTGAGAGCATTTTCGAATCCGCGAGAATCGCGGGGGGGGGGGGGGGGGCAGTAGGAGAACCGATCTCGGGCGGAAATCGCTTTTCCCAGCGATCTCGCGTCCGCTTTGTTTGTCGCGACCTTGACGCGTGTGCATCGATCCCCGTCGGTCGCTCGTCGTTCCTCGTTCCCGTTCGACTCGATTCGGCCGGCCCCCGCAGTTTCTGCGCGTCGTCGTGCTCGTCGCCGTCGTCAGTCGTGCTTGCGAGATTCGGTCGATTCGTTCGCGTCGACGCGACGACGCATCGCACAGTTTGTTCCCGATGGGAATCAGCGTCGCTTTCGTGTACACAGGTTGCGTATCGTGCGACACGCCTGTTAACATTTAGACAGCCGGTGCGGCACGGCTGAACAAAATCGCTGGTGGTACTACACGTTGTCGTCGCGTTCGAGCAGGCCCGGTTGCCACGGCCGTTCTTTCCTTCCGCGTTCGTCATCGTCGTCGGGTCACGGGGTTATCGGGTTAAAGGTGCGACTGGTCGCGCGTGTACCCGCTCGATATTCGATCAGCGAACAGCGAGGGTGAGCACGAGAGAAAGATAGAGAGAGAGAGAGAGAGAGAGAGAGAGGGAGAAAGCTAGGACGAGGGTGAGGTCGAAGTCGAGGCCGAGGCCGAGGGTTGAGAGACACACCGTGCGATTCAAACGACTCATTGGATGGCACCGGATGGCACCGGATGCTCCCGGTCGATTGCGAACGGAACCGCGTCCAGCTCGTACCCAACGTCGTCGAATCGTGAACGATGATCGCTGGCTGGTGTCGCGCAAACATCGGATCTTCAGTCGAACCGGAATGCCACGCCAGCAGAGGTGAAACCAAACACGAATCGGTCGAGCCCGTGACGACGACGACACCATGCGAAACGCGAAGCCTTGGTCCAGGCTCGTCGAGTACGCCTGCCGACGACCCGGACTGGTACTGCTGCTGCTGCTGTCCGTCTGCCTCCTGACGAGCTTCTACGTCGCATCCGAGGAGGAGGACTTCGTGTTCGAGTCCCGACACCCGAACCCGAACTTTTACAAGTGGTTCAATGCCGGGGAAGGTGAGTACCACCGTCCGAAAACGATTCTGTGAAAACTGTCGACGATCCCGGCTGAAACGGCCACGAGGAACCGAAATTCCCAGCTACCCATCTTTATTTATTCTGGCTCGCGGCTAGGAATAACCAGCGGATTCGAAAATTGGCACCTCGTACAGTTGGAGCAGCAGATATAGCTTTTCTACGCATAAATAATATTTTATTAATAATCCCATCTTTATTCGTACTTTCGCTTGGAAGAATTTCGTGGTCAGGTTCAGGAACAGTAAAAACAGTTTACCCCCTGCAATTATACTATACCATTCTTTTGAAGGTACAGGGGAATAGGAAAATCAAAGACTAAAAAGTAAGCAATAACAAGATCAGTCCAAAGTATTTTGAAATAGGTATACATGTATATGTTATATCACGATAAATTATATTCTATTACAGGAAGTTCACTTAGATAGTAGATAATATAGGAAACAAAGAATGGGAGTGAGAGTGACGAGCGTGTGAATGAAAGAATGAAAGGTTGAGTCTAGAATTGTACTGATTGAAACCAAGTCGAATTTCTTCGCCGCGAGGCTGAAATAAAATATATATTATTATACAACGTTCCTCTATAGATTTTTATACAGTATAATTGTCCCAGTGTCGTCCTGCTCCCGCGACGACCCAACAGCTGGTAACCTCGGTTGTCCGCGTACAGCGATTCGTGGCGAAGGTTCTTGGCAACCGTTTCAAGGACCGGAATCGATAACAGTTTTCGAGCCGTGACCGAACTGCTGGACCCGTGTTGCTTTTCAGAAACGATGGACGGCTATCTGGTGTGGAATCCTCGGTGCCAGATGCCGGCGAAGGAGCCGGTCGACCCAGCGATTCGGGCTTACGTCAAGAAAGAGAAGTTCCAGAGCTGCTCGGACCAGGAACTGTTCACGGGGCTCTCTCGCGACGAGAACGGCACCGTGATCCTCTCCGTGGACCCTGAAGCCGCGGCGCATCATCCTGGCATGCAGTGCTGCTGGTCGGCAGTGCTCCGTGGCAGCGTCGCCAACGGCAAAGCCGACGACAAGGTGAACGCGAACGCGACCAACAACGGCAACTCGTCGCACACGCGACCGCCACGAAGAGCGCCGCCCCATCATCCGTCGACCAGCAAGCCTAAGAGCCCCCGCAAGGAGAACGTCGACTCGTCGATAGTGTGAGTGTCCACCTTGACCCGGAACAGCGCAGGCAACGCCGAAGAGTCCGGCGCAGGTCTGCACTTTTCCTAGTCGAAAGTCAAAATTTCATCGAGACGTTTCTGGAAATTGGTGTTCGAAACGCTCGGGTTCGTCGAGGTGCAGTGGTCTGGGAAAACAATTTTGCATTAGTCTTCTGTGTAGGATTCTCGAGCAATGGGGTGATCGATTTCAAGCAACGCTTGCTGATTATTCAATATAAACGCTCGCACCGTGATACACTTCTTCTGATCGACTACGAACCGACTCTCGTCGAACTTCCGCGTCTTGTATACTCTTTCACCCCCTTGCTTTCGTCTCGCTCGCACTCTGTCTCTCGCGTCCATAACTTACATTCGTGAAAACATACAATTCCTTATCGCTCAGTTCTAAACAGTTTTCGTTCACACCTTCTCAGTCACTCGAGTTTTCCCAAACATACCGGCGCCGGTCTGTCGCAACATGATCCGGTCGCCCGCACGCACGCACGCACGCACGCGCAATGAACCATTCATCCCACATTTGTTAAATAGAAATTAATTGTATACACGATGAGCCAAAGCGGATTTCCAGACCACTGTGGACCGGATAGAAGGCGACTGTTCAAGCGGCCGTTTTTCAGGGTGCAACGGTGCGAGAACTTCGAGGGCAGGGCCGCGTTGCCCGACGGGATCGAGGCCGCGTTGGTTGCCTGCAGCGAGAAATCCTCCGGCAAGACGATCTACCGGAACGTGCACGCGGTGCTCGACCTGGACAAGGTCCGGGACCGGTTCCAGCGCAACGATACCGCCGCTGTCTCCTTATCGAGGAAGCTGAGCGTTCTGATGATCGGCATCGACAGCGTCAGCCGCCTGAACTTCCTGCGCAGCGCGCCCAACACCGAGAAGTACCTGCGCGAGTCCGGCTGGATCCGCTTCGACGGCTACAACAAGATGGCCGATAACACCTTCCCGAACCTGATGGCGATCCTGACCGGGCAAAGCATGTCGCAATCCTACTCGAACTGCAAGCCCACCGTTCCGTACGGCCTCGACCGGTGTCCCTTTCTGTGGCGGAATTTTCGCGAGGCTGGTTTCGCGACGGCCTACGGCGAGGACGAGACCTCTCTGAACACCTTCAACTACCTGAAGGTCGGCTTCATGGACCCGCCCACCGACTACTACCTTCGGCCCTACATACTCGCCTGCGAGAAGCTGCTCACAGTGAAGAAAAGGTATGGCCGCGGATTAGGGTGGTCCTTCGACAAATTTTCTGCCGAGATCTCTTTTCGTTAGGGGTGTGCGCGTTATTGCGTTATGATACAAGGTTCGTTTTGGAAATGAATTCCTCAAACTGATCTCTTCGTATTTTATTTTCGCACTGCTCATTCGTTTCGTTGCTTCGCGATCGCGAGAAACGAGAGTGCGAGCGGTACAAAAATAAAATCCTTTTAACACTAGGTTCACGGAGCAGTAAAAATGACTATTGTCCTTATAAAAATAACATGAACATATCTATCAAAATCTGTAGACATTTTTTTAATAATATATACCCAGAGAAATCAATTTGTTAAATAATTCCTCATGGCTCAATGTTTGAAATCTTGATATTCGTGAATTAGAAATATTAGAATCCGTCATTTTGACGGGTCCCGTAAATCTAGTGTTAAATTCAAAGATCAATTTCAGAAATTATGTTCCGAATCAAACACCGGAAACTTGGGAATCCCTCACACCCCCAGATTTACCGTTACCGCAATGCGATCCCTCTTAGAGATGAAAGACCAGAAAGAGATCGGAGATCGAGGAAGGACCACCCTACCGCGAATATCGAGAAGATCGAATAGCGATCGGAAATTTCCGTTTGCTCTCGATGCTCGCAGGTTCGGCCTAAAGTACTGCACCGGCCCCGAGACCAGCTTCGACAGGATCCTGAACTACGCGGTGGAGTTCTCGCGAACGTTCCTCGGGCTGCCATACTTCGGGTTCTTCTGGTCGACCAGCGTGAGCCACGACAACGCGAACGGGTTATCGTCGATGGACGACCAGTTGCTGGGCAAGTTCGAGCAGCTGGAACGGGACGGCGTGTTGAACGACACGATGGTGGTGTTCCTGAGCGACCACGGGATGCGGTGGGGCTCGATCAGGAACACGTTCGTCGGCTGGTACGAGGAGAGGTTGCCGTTCCTCTACATCTGGCTGCCGGAGTGGTTCCGGCAGGAGCGGCCGGACGCGTTCTCGTCGCTGCAAGCCAACCAGCATCGACTGATCTCACCCTTCGATCTCTATCAAACGCTCAGGGAGGTCCTGAGCTTAGGCGACGGACGCGCGAATCCTCCGCCGGGTTGCGCGGACTGTCGCAGCCTGTTCGGCCAAGTCCCCCGCGAGAGAGGCTGCTCGGACGTCGGCATATCCTCCCATTGGTGCGCCTGCAGCACCTTCGAGCCGGTCGACTCTCGGGGTTCGATCGTCGAGAGAGGCGCCGCCGCTTTCGTCGATCACGCGAACGACCGGATCGCCGTCTACAAGGACAAGAAGGGCAGGCAACTGTGCGCGAAGCTCCGGCTGAAGAAGATCATCCGTGTGAGCCGGGCGGCCGATTTCACCAACTCGAACGACCTCACCTTCTTCTACCTGCTGCAGGTCCTTCCCGGCGACGGGAAGTTCGAGGTGACCGTGCGCTATCACGCGAACGCCACCTACACCGTCACCGACCACGAGGTCAGCAGGGTCAACTCGTACGCTTCCTCCGCCAAGTGTTTGGACCGCGGATACAAACTCTACTGTCACTGTCTCAGATAGCCAGAGTTGGGCAAACGTTGTTTCGCGGAACGAATCAACCGATTTTTACGCGCGATCTTGTTCTTGTTCGCCGGTAACTATTCTCAATTCTCGATCTCAGCTACAGGTCTGTGCAGCGAGACCGGGCAGTGAGCATGTTGTTAATCACCCTCGTCTCGTCGGACAGACCGTAGATCAAAGACGAGCCGAACGCGCTCGAGAAACAGTTCGCTTCTTCGCGACCTTGGTAAAGCTTGGTTTACATTGGTAGCCGAATCGGAGAAATTGACATGACTTGTTTTCTGTGTGAAAAGTTATCTTTGCTGTAATGACGGCACTTGGTTCGGAAACATCGTCTGCATCATTCCAGTTACGATCCAGAGCTGAATCGGATCGCTGAAATGCTACTGGATCAATGTGAACCCAGCTTTACCCGGCAATGTAACGACTGAGGGAATAACGGACTAGGAACGATTGAGGAATTGCGGTCGAATAACGAACACAATTCCGTTCTGTATTCGTCGATCGAGTAAAGATTTATTCGAACAACGCCCACCTCTGATAGGATAGCTCCGCGACGATAGCTCCGCTTCGGGGAACGCTCTCCGAAGTTCCCTGGATTTCGATTTGCCAACGAGTACCAAAGTGCCAAATTCGATGCGCTCGTGCACGCGCGCGCGTGTCCGCGTCTCGAGACGCCGTCCATCGTCGAGAAAGATCCTCGAGTAGATCGAGAAACTCTGGTTCCCGAAGAATTCCTGATTATGTGTACGGCATAGCATATCCCGGTTGAAATCCACACGCGCGATTATTTCCCCTAGCGTGTTAACACGCTTTATCTACCGCTCTGTATAATTGAAGTTGACGCCCGACAACGACCGACTCGGTTCAGCGCGGATTCGTCGCCGGTAACAGACCATTATACTATTAACACGATCGCTACCAGTGTCACGCGCACAACCGACGACCACGACTTTGTATTTCGCGCAAAGAAAATCGAATTAACGTTCAACATATCATTAGTCAAAATTATAACGCGCGGCACGGTGTTCGGAGAATCCATAACTTTTCTGTGACAAGATCTTATCTCCCACTTCAGGGAAAAATGCGTTGTATTCAAGATAAATTAACTGCCAAGTCGGCTGCGGAAATAAGTGTTGGTAGCGAACGCGTCCCGGATCGTTCAGTGTCCGAGCGGACAGTATTAATTAGCCTTTAATGGGCTAGCGGTCGATAACGGTTGACCATCGAAATAGCGATTTATTAGCCAGCGATAGATAAAGTGCTACGAACGTGAAGGAATGCCAAACATGTGGCCACTTATTCAACGCGTTTAATAAGTTTGAGAAAATTGATTTTCATGCCATACAACGTTCGCATTCGGTGGTTTGCGAAGCAATCGCGCGTGTGTACGCTCAAACCGGACACAGCGTACGATGTACTTGAACGCGCGCGCGTGCACCGAGACACGCGCAGAAACCGGCTGAGAGAATATATTTTACTACGTCTTTAGTCGTTCTCTATTAGCAACGATGGCGCGCAACGACAGAAGGAAACAACTCTAACAAAGTAAATATATATATATATATATATAGAGAGAGAGAGAGAGAGAGAGAACCGTTTATGGTAACACGTCGTTGCGTTTCAGAGCAACGCGTGTGCAACAATAAAGCATTTTTTGCAAGCAAAACGTTCGTTGTAGATATTCCCACCGAGCTGGCCAGTTCCGTTGGTCTCGCATGGTCGGGTGATCATCAGTTGGAGCAGCAGGAAATAGCGTCCGAGGTAGCGATTTGCCTGGCTGGATCCTCGTCGGAGGTTCGTCGCCGAATCGTCCTGTGTTTCGGCGTACCGAACAGCATGATCGTGACCGATTGTTTCCGAGCGCGGGCGTGAGCGTGTGCGACGGCGTAGCTCCCATGGCTCAGAACGTCGTCGAGAGCTCTGATCCCTTCGCAGAGGCTTTCGAGATCGCAGCTCGAGTACCGGCGGGAGTGACGTCGTTGGCTGCAGGAGTCGATCAAGATCGGATCGGAGACGTGCAACAGTGTCCTGCGATCGATCTCGAAGTCGACGTTGCTGAGCTTCTCGTAGCTGCTGGTGGTTCCCATCCCGCCGAGCCTGTGGCCGTCGCGAGAGCATACAGACAGCATTCTCGCGGACCTCTTGAAGGTGCCGCACGGGGACGAGGCGGTCGTCGAACTTCCGCTTCCGCAATGCCATCTGCCGGTCCTCGAGTTGAGCAATCTAACGATCGCGTTCTTCGACCGGTAGAAATCGGTCTCATCCTGGTGCCGTTCCGTTTCCGTGGACGTGGACGGTCTGGTTGATCGATCGGCCGGTGGTTGCGCTTCTCGTGGAACGGAAACGCGGCGAATCGGCGGCCAGCGACGCGCGACGCTGAGATCGCGAACGGTCGCGCACCCGCAAGCTCCCTCGCAACAACATCCGAGCTGAGGAGCGTCGTCGGGGCTACCTGCGGCCTCGACCGCGGCCCGTTCGTGCTCTCGATCGACCGGCGCCGGTTTCTCGAGCTGCCGATCCTGGCACATGGTTTCCTCGTTGGCCGGCTCGCTGTCGCGCCCTCTTTCGACGCATTCCGGCTCGGTGTCGGTCGAGGCAACGCGCGAGCTCCTGGGCTGCGAATCACAGGACGCATCGGCCGTGCGAAACGAACTCGAAATCTCGCGATTCCGAACATACGCACCGAGAAGATCGGCGTCGATCGACAACGACGAACGGACCAGCATCTCCGGCGTCGACTGGCCGCAACTCTCCGACAGCGACAGAGAAAACGCACCCGGGCGACGCGTCCACTCCCGTCCTCCTCGTCTGATCATCTCCTCGTCTTCACGACTGGTCTCCGACTCGCCTCGATCGTCCTGGCTGGTCTCCTCTCGACTGTCGCCTGTCGGAGAAAGATTTTCCTGTACCCGGGTACCCGTGTATTCGATGTTGCACGGATTAACCTCCGGATTCATTTATTACACGTGTAGACGTGTAGATAGGTATGTACACGGTGTCAAAAAACTATATGTCACGGCCACCATAGCGTGATTCTACACCTACGATTTGGTGGAAATTGACATAAAAAACTCCCCGCAAAATTGACCTTGACATTGGAGATCAAGGTCAGAAAACAACAATTTTTTTTTGGTTTAATTGTGTTCTATTGGTCATAACGATCAACTTTGTGAAAGAAACCATGGGTCGCATCTCGACCGTTCTCTTAAAAAATGATGTTGCATTTCTCATAATTTTTGCAGCTTCTTTATTTGTAAATCTTTCACATCCAGCGCCAATATATAAGTAAATAGCGTACCATCATACAGCGGGTACCATCAGTAAGCTATCTCGTTGGTTATGAAATTATCATAATCATGATACTCCTATTTCCCTAACTACAGAATGAAAGAAAGAAGCTGCAAAAATGATAAGAAATGCAACATCACTTTTTAAGAGAACGGCTGAGATGCGACCCATGGTTTCTTTCACAAAGTTGATCGTTATGACTGGTAGAACACGATTAAACCAAAAAATGGTTGTTTTTTGACCTTGATCTTCAAGGTCAAGGTCAATTTTGCGGGGAGTTTTTTATGTCAATTTCCACCAAATCGTAGGTGTAGAATCACGCTATGGTGGCCGTGACATATAATTTTTTGACAGCCTGTACAAGGAACGTGTTCGCGAGCAATTGGCACTTACGCCGGCGGAAAATGCTCGCTAAACCAAAGTGTCGCGAAATCGATCCCGGAGGCGTGACGTACGGCGGCGGTGGACTGTCGGGCAAGTAGCTGATGCGCTTCGGGGGATTCGCATCAGCGTCGGCGTTCGTGTCGACCTCTGCGACGACCTCGCCCCCGTTGCACGGCACCGGTATCGGCATCGTCGGCCGATTCCCGCGACTTGTGCTCGCCGCATCTGCCGTCGAACAGTCGGACGACCGCTCCATCCTCGAAGAGATCGTTTTTGAGAATGTACGAGCGAAATAGGGGAGTAGAGCAAAGGTGTCACCGGGCATCTACAATAACAGCGCGACGACTGAACGGTATCGGAACAGCATCGACAGTAACACGCAAAAGATAATTGTTTAACTTCTTAAGTGGCTTGTTTCGTTGTGCAAAACTATTACAGTTATTATTATTATTATACGCAAGCGAATATACTCGACTTGGAGACGAATATGTACGCCATGAGCATTCTGTAATACATATAGATGATCCGTCGTAGCCACTTAAGCGGTTAAAAGAGTAGAAACTGAAAGACAGAATTGGATCAACTGGGTCAAACGTAATGCGAACTTCGATTCTTTATGGTTTCTTCTGGTACGGTCATTTGGCCACAGTACTACTAGTACTACTTTACTGTAGTAGATGGACGTTTCGCTCCACCGCGTACTGGTCCGATGTAATTCAGGTATCGCGCCGTTAGATGCACACCTTTGCTTACACAGACTACATATACAGGTTACTCACGAGCAGCCCCGACCCGGAGAACTCGTTCCGCGGGAGCCATGAGGCCCGCAGGCGCTTCTTTTCTTCCGGGCTAAGATCTCCGAATCGAGGCCCAGCTTGACGACCTCGTCGTATCCCGGAGGTGCTTCATAAACCGGCGGGTCGTCGGACACCGCGATCTCGTCGATTCGAGCCCCGTCTGCAATGTCGAACACTGTCCAAAATGATGGTGTGACTTCGACGCCGATCAACCGGTTGCGCCCATACCTAACAGCTCGCTGATCGTTTGCAGCCGCGACTGTAACTCCCTTTGCTGCCTCGCCCTGGCCCCCATTTTGTACAGCAGAACGATCAGCGCGGATATCAGAACGATCAACCCGAGGCTGCTCGCGACAAACACCAGGGTGGCCGTCTTCAGGTCCGGGTACCGATCGATCTTCGGGAAGTAATAATTTGCCTTGTTCGAGTGCCATTTCCTGTCCTGCGGCTCCGCATCCCAATCTGCAAAATCATATACGCCAGTAGGCCATTCGAACCACCCCCGAGCACTATTGGGAGCTGAATTTTATGCATTTATAGCAAAACTGAATGTGCGTAATTTAAAACAGTAAAAGTACTAGAAGATCCGCTTTCGACTTATGAGGAACAGGAAGGTTCAGACCGTTTCTCTGATCAGGGCAACACGCTGGCCATATTTTCAGCTCCCAAACGCATACCTCGGAAGCAGGTCGCCGGCTCGTCGCTATTGTCCCCGCAGTGATCGAAACCGTCGCAGTTCAACTGGCTGGGTATGCATCTGTGATTTCGGCAGAGGAAATCGGAGCCCGCGAAACAGTCTGAAAATTAGATAGCAAAGTCTCGAGCGAGCGATAATGCCTCAGCCCAAACCTACCCATGTAGCTGAAGGTTGCATAGGCGATCGCCAGATTAGAAGAAGAGCCGAACGTTCCTCGCAGGCTGACGTGGAAGCCGCTGGACACAGGGGCAACGTGTTCCCTGTACCTTGGAGGCTGCACCTGACTCGCCGGATGTCGCAGGATCTCGAGTGGCATGAGAGCCGAGGTTGGACCCTGCCTCACCACCAGCTCCGTATTGCCGGCTGGTGGAACCGGTGTGCAAATCGCTTGTCAATTTTATGCATTTGTGACAAAAATGTAAAGCAGTGGACAGATTGAAAGAATTTAAAAATATCGACGTTTCTATTTGGCTCCTATGCTGTACAATTTATACTTCTTTTAATATTTCAAAACAACAATTTATGACGGTTCTGGACAGCTAAATCTTGATTTGAGACCACTGTGCGGTACAGGTTAAAAGTAATGAAAATGCTCAAAGAATTTAAGAATGCTGATGTACTATTTTCAACTTGTTAAGATTATTAAAAAAAGAAACTTCTGAATGACTACTGCGTCTTCCAATTGACGCAAACAGTTTTTCCAGTATTCGCTTTACTGCTCACCCATGTCCGCGAACGCGACCACCTTGAGATATATGTGCGTCTTCGCGTGCAGAAAGTTCTTCGGCGGTCTGATCAGCCAGACGCAGTCGTAGGTCTTGACACCCTCGACCCCGACCATGTCCATCATGGTGATAGCACCGCCGAGATTCTCCACGTAGCCGCCGCAGTCGGTGATGGGCTGCACGGACTTATCGAACGCGTGGCCGACCACGAACGAGTAGAAAGCCTTGTAACCGAGCCCGGTACCACCGTTCGCGTAGAACCGTATCAGCAACGACGGCCCGGAACTCATGATCACGGGCGGTCGAAACCTCGCGCCGCTGCTCACGTCCAACCGTTGCCCGTTCCAATCGTAAAACTACAATGTCCAACGGGGCCGAAAAGTCGAAATCAGTTTAGGGACTAGTTGACTGAATTCTGGATCGAAAAGGTAAATGCTAGAAGTGTGCGAGAACCCGAAAACGTCGGGTCGGGACGGGTTCTCGAATATCTTGGGGTTCCCGAGCATATTCGAGAACACAAAGACACTCAGGAATCTCGAATATTCTCAGGAATCCCAATAGACTCGAGTATTCCGAAATTTTCCATAACCCGTTCCGACCATCGGGTACCCGACTCTAATAAAAGCGGTCGCAAGACCCACCTCCATGATCGACACGGTCGCCAACTGGAAATCACTGAAAAGCAACCTGATGCGACAGGACGGTGCCTCGCTCGGGCACGCGACCACATACTCCAGTCCCAGATCACGAGGATAACGAGCCGGGAAGAAGGGGGAAGTCAAAATACCGCCGCCAGTGCTGTTCAACCCTTTCGCCGTTTGACCGGTCAACTCCGTGCCCCTCAGGTGCAACCTGTTCCCTGCGGAACCAAACTGCGATCGCAATCGAGGGTCTCGCAATCGAGGGTCTCGCAAACGATACCGGAAACGATTCTCTACGCTCTCGCTTACTTTCCGCCGTGTATTCCAGCGTGAACGCGTGCCTCCTCGACTCGCTGTAGAGAAGAGTGATCGACAGCGTCCTCGTGCTCGACCTGTACGTGATCGGCGCGTACAGCCCGCAAAACGGCGTCCCGGACACGTCCTCGTACGGTGGCTCCGAGATCCACACGTAGTCGCACCTGTGCAAACGGTGAATTTAATAGAAATTGACTGACCTGCGGCAAACGGGCAATACAGTCGCGAGGGGAATGACTCAATGACGTAGAGTCAATGTGAAGAAAAAGAAAACATGAATCAGCAGTGACCTGCAGGGGCTATCCATCGTGACGCTGCCGTCGCTACAGTGGTGCGACAGCGAGATGCTTTGAAAGGTGACGATGATCACGCAGGACGGGCATGTCACCAGCTCGAGAGTGCACTGAGCGTGAGAACTGTTGTTCGTGTAAATTTGCGAACCATCCTGTCTCGCCTCTGTCTTCGCGAACGACACGTTCTTCGCGTACAGAATGCCCTTCTCCCCGAGCTCCAGGTACAGTCGACGACCGTTCTGGGGTCCGCAGATGTCTTCGTTGCGGACTACGTCGCCCTCGGCGTTCGCAGTCACCAGCCAGCACAGTAACACCGCACAGTAGGCCGTTTCTATAAAATTAGTGGATTTAATTGAAATATTTTCATATTTAAAATTGTTTTTCAGACCGCGCACGACGTCCACTACTTCCTTCAAACGACCTTGAACGATTGGTAAAACGCGCGTCCCATTTCCATAAGTGCCGGCTAACGCGCCTGTTCATGGGCGACCGTTTCTACTGCTCGCATCATCGATGCACGCGTGACGTTCAATGGTCACCGGCTAACGTGTCTGATCGTGGACGACCGTTTCTACTTGTCCCGTACATCGATGCACGTGCGCTCGAGAAACAAATGTCATTCCACATTCTCTACTTTCTTTGCGCCGAACATCAATCCAAAAATCGAATCTAATTAGGACGGTATATATTTCGATAATGATATAAAACTGTAAATAAATTTAAACTGCACCACACTTGTCCCTCCATACAGAATCGTTCCCTTCGCGGCTGTACTCAAAACAACACTGTCCACCATTGAAGTCGTTTTCATTCATGATCCTCGGTCGTTGAAAAATTTAATTTTGTGAAGTCATTATCCCGTGGATTGTTCGAGTCGATTAGTCGATCCTGAGATCGGAACAACGATTACTCACCCAGGCGAAAGCGACGGTACATCTTCTTCCGACGGAAGAAAATGTTCTTCTGCCTCTCGAGAAACCTATCGCGATTACGTGCGTAATTTCATTAGTCGCAACACTGTTACGTACCTTCTTATCACGGTATAAAGCATTTTTATGGTATCCTGCGCGTTCAGTCTCGGATGCTCTTCTTTGAACCTTCCAACAGAAATTTTTACGTAATTTTTGATCGGTAACGGGCCATTGATCGGGAACACCATGTGTCCGTCGATCGGTAAGTCGGTAAGTGTATAAAGAACGCCGATGTATGTACGTCGCAACGAGATTGGATCTGATTCTTGTTCGAAGTTGAAAAACGTAATCATTGATAACGTCTAGAGTCAAATTAAAATTCCGATCGATTTGAAAATTTCTACTTACCTGTCTGCGTCGTAACGATCGTCTTCAGACCGGACAACCTGATGATCAGCGCCGGTACACTCGGATTGCGACAGTGCAAACCGCCATAGAATGTCTCCGCGCATGCGCGGATTCCATTTCTCGAGTTTGTCGGAAGGGTAGAACGCAATAATATTCCTGTTTTCAGGATTTACCGTTCTTTTTTTATCTTCTTTAGGTTATGGATTAAATAAATATTCTACATTCTGGGAAAGTATGTATTGCGACGTCATTATAGATTCAAACGCATCCTCTACCACCGCAACCATCGATGCACCCGTGGAACGCGGGACATTTGAACTATGATGCGAACAATTCACTACGATATATGCCGAGGTCACAATGAGAGCTCTATGCTAGGAAGCGAGCGCCAAGGTGTATATACAAAAATAATGCTATTATTTTCATAATAGATGGAGGATAGTACTTTATCATAGATGTACTTAGGTTAAAAAGAAAAGATGAGAGTCTATGCTGAATATGATTTAGGATCTGATCTAGGCTAAAGTCGATGCAGGTTCTGATCCAGGCTAAAAATGATACTAGAGATACCGACGAGATATATATAAAGACTGCCAGCCCCCGTGTTAAACTGCGAGTCTCAAAGTGGGTCCCAGGTAGGTACTGGGAGCGGTCGGTAACGGCCCCAATCACCGACGAGATATTCTCGTCGGTGCCGCGGGGCACTAGAGCTCCCTTACCATTCCTGTGTCATCCTACCGTATCGGTCAGAACTAATAATGTGGAACTAATATCACAGACGATATGTGGGAGTACGCGAAAAAAATTAAATTAGATTAATTTAACTTCTTAATTCCTTAAGGAATTCTTATAATCGTTAAGCTAATCGTCTAATCGTTTGCTATTGAGAACGATGCGTGAATTAAAAAAAATGTAGTTTTATTACAATTTTGGAAAGTTTTTTTACAAATCAGTTAGTAAACTGTACATATTTTACAAGATTGTTTTCTTGGAAAATTTGTGACAATTAACATACAGTTACGGTATACAAAAATTGTATGCATTCAACTGAACAATAATCAATCGAAAAATATTTTCTATTTTCTTAAATGAGATTAAGCCTGGCCTAAACGAGTCAGACTACTTTTTGTGGATCCACGGCGGATAAGACAAAATTGTACTTAATTTGGGTAAGACATATGGAAAATACATGTACTCAAAAACACGAATATAATATCGATGGAAATGTTTAACCTACCAGTAAGTATAACACGCGCGGGAAGAAGTGCCGCCATTCGTAATAGGATAAACATTTTCTTTCGTATAGAAATGTAAAATTTCAAGCTAAAAATATCTTTCTTTTTTAACCGTACCTTACTAACGTTCCGAATACATTTAGGATACGGATCATTTCTTACACGAGAAGGTTAAAATCGAAATTTACTTCGTCTATGAAGAAAATGTAATACTAATATTATCAGCGGCGGAAGCCAAGAATTCTAACGCAATTGAAATACTAATGCCAATTCTATATTGAAACTTCGTTCAATGCGCTTCATTTAACAAAAACAAAAAAAAAGGAAATGTTTCGACTTGAAATAATTTCTATTCCCTATACCGAAGCTATTGTCTATATAACTTACGTTTTTCAGTAATTTCTCTATAAATTAGTTTCGTCGAGTTCCCTATGCTTCTATCGACGATTACGGAAAACGAAAACGGGAACGCGCTGAATTTCCAATCGTAATGGTTTCGCAACCGCGTTTCAATGTGCCACAGTACGGCGTTTAAGGTATCAGATTATATCCCATAGAGTGCATCCAAAGCAGTTATGCTTTTCATGATTCACGTGCTATGATTGTACATCTTGAGCATGAGATATAGATTATCGGTTCTGCTCTTGGCGTCGAATGGATTTGTTAAAACAATATCAGCGTGATAACAGTGCTGAAAGGTTTCTGATGGTTCAGCTCGAATTTGAACATTATGACGTTTTCTTCGTCTCTACTTGCGTCTGTTTTTCCTGCTTTTCAGGTTCTTGTAGAGATTTCGGGTGATCCTCATAACTGTAATATAAACAATTAATTAGCGAACGAATTCGGGAAATACTCGAAGAGATGGTTTAATGACACGTACGAAAATAGCGCTTTTATGTCTCCTTTAACCAACGCCAATAGGATAGGAGTGCCCAAACAAGCGGGCACCAAGTATACGAGAGCGGGTTGTGCGTGATCGAATAAATGCATGATCAGCATCGTGATCAACAGTCCCATAAAGTATGCGAAGAACGTGGAATAGAAGTAAACGTTTGTCTTCCGGCTTAAGCTGTTATCGAATCGCAATAGAAGAGCGATGAAGATCCCAGGTAAAACAATGTCCCCCAAACCCAGCATGGCGAAGTTGTTGGCAGTGAGACCTTTCTCCAGTAAGTCTTGTGGAAATACTAATTTGATTGGCACCTCGAACGATTTTGCAACAGTTACCATCACGTCCGTTCCGAACACCCAGAATGCATCATAGAGAAGAAGTCCGAAGAGCAAGATGCACCCTGTTATAACATTGTTCAAATGCAACTGTTCCACTCCGTTGATCGCGAATGCGATGCCAAACAAGTTATTGGCAATCCAATGCTGAAAATTAGAGTAACAATTATTTCTTTATCTTTTGACTGACTGTAGGCGAATTTGTCTGTGAGCAAGAATGTTCGTTTGTACCTTTTTGAGCACGTACCAAGCTCCAACAAGGGAGCAACATACGAGACAAACGCAATCATGAAGATTGAATTTATAGTCTATAATGTACTCTGCCTTGTCACCTTCTCCACTGGTGAACAATATATGATACTGAGTTTTTGGAATAGCAGCAGGTACCAGTGATGATATTAAGGGACTGTAATTGTTCAGAATTATAATACTTCATCCCGGAGCTTTCTAAGCGCATATATGTAATACCAATGAGTTATTAGTACCTGGTAAGATGACACAAGGCAAGGATACCTAGGAAGAGAAAATAACTAACTAAAATTAGGTTGATATAGTTCTCTGGACATATCTGAAATAATACAAGATTAAGAATTAAGTTTCCCTTAGGAGAACAGGGGAAAAAGGGGAACACAAATATACCATACCTTGTACACTACATAAAGTCCAACTAATGTAAAACTACAAATGAATGGAAATATCACTGCATCTTTACGTGTCATCGTTTCTGGCACTCCTTTCTCTTCATATGTTGCCTATAATATACCAAATGAATGCGGTTAATATATAATATATAAAACTACCAACATTCGGAACAATTTTGTCCTATACATGTCACCGCCGTTTGGCTTCCGTTTCTGAGATATTTGCGAAAAACTGTAGCAACCACTACATTGAATTTTACCTATACATGCACGTCCATGGCATGCGTATGCATCAGCATGGTGTGACCACTCGTCAACTGATTCTACAGATACCTAAACATATCATAACAATCGGCAAAAGATCTATGTACCGCGCGAACTTTTTAAAAGAAATAATGACGAAGTGAAATGATCTTTAAATTATGTCAAGCCAATGGGGGCGATTATAGGCTGTATGGTCATCGTCGCTATGCAACAATATTGGTCTATAATTATTGTTGGATGCATTGAAATGTTTACGATTGATATTTCTTGTTTGTATTATGAATATTTGTTTAGAAAGCGCGGGGAATATAATGGAACGCGTGGCGTACCTGCTGCTCCATATGGTGTTTAACAGCCCGATAGCTGCCAAAGAAAATTGGCAAAACAGCCATAATGATCAAGCTGCCGTAGGCGATGGCCATTCCTTCGGGAGTCGAGGGTATTCGTCCAGGTGCCGAGGCATTCTTTTCCGTCACATTTTCACTGATTTGGGCAGCGATTTCATTAATCTCGCTTGCCATCTTGAATCCGTCGACACGACTACACTGGATACATGCAATCGTACGAACGACACGACTGGACACGACTCCAAAAAGGAATCTTCGAATCAGTGGCACCGAGACTGACAAATCTATGTTGTGTTTTGTCGCTGGCGAATTCATGTAAATGGACTTCAACCATTGAGAATGTGACCGTAGCACCTTAGTCAACTAATTAACATGCAATTAACGCACGGACCCACTTTCAGCATGCTATGTATGGCCATAGGTTCTGTTTCATGCTAAAAGTGGGTATAATCAGTATCTCTGACAATATTGACAAAAGTGGAGGCAGAAAAACTCCGGGCGTGAGCACTCTCTGTTCCTTTCTGGATATACCTAGTCTGTGGTCAAGTTTATCCCTAGATCTTGTATACGAAATTACTAGACCAGTATTTTTACAATCGATAAAGTCGACAAATCAAAGATCCATTCAATAGAAAAGTTTGTATGTGATTTAACCTGGGTTTTCACGAAAATGGCAGACACTTTAGAAAATATTAATCCTAAGTTGTATAGGAAAATTGATGAAAGGTTAATTACAGCAGAGGATGAAGACGAGGATATTGCGGATGAATTTGACGCACGTGAAATTTTTGGTGCGTACATTTAAATTTTAACTGATACACGAAGTAAACGATGCTAATTTATATCTCTGTTGCTAAATTCTATTTCTAGATATTATTAGAAACATCAATGATCCTGAACATCCTTTAACACTAGAAGAACTAAACGTAGTGGAGCAAAATCTTATTGAGGTAATAATAATGTATATAGTAAGATTTAAATCTTTCCTATAGTTTACAAGAATGTGTGGTTACAGATTGATAACAAAGCAAACAAAATCAGTGTAAAATTCACACCAACAATACCACACTGTAGTATGGCAACGCTTATTGGTTTGTCGATTAGGGTTCAACTGTTGAGAGCTTTGCCTTCAAGGTTCAAAGTCAACGTTGAAGTTACACCGGGTACTCATATGTCAGAAGGAGCAGTAAACAAACAGCTTGCTGATAAGGAAAGAGTAGCAGCAGCTCTAGAAAATAGTCATCTGCTTGAAGTAATTAACCAATGTGTAGGAATTAAGTGTTAATCTGTCAAATTTCAAGTTATAGATTACCTCATAATACAAGACATCCTACTGTACAGTATAACATGCCAAAACTGTAAATATTACAAAATATTAGATAACTATTTTTTTATTACTAATTGCAGAGCGATGTAAAGTTAATTATTAATTGATTGCTTATCTTCAGATTAGAGTTACCATCATTTATTGTAACAGTAGTGAGCGGTTAAAATAAAGTATTCAAACCGAATTAAATAACTCTATTGTATTTACAAAATTTATACATCCGGTTTTATATCTTTTTCGCTAAAATTTGTTGTGCTGTGGGTGGATCTTTCAGTGGGTTAGTTTTAAATGTCTTCTTTATAGGACCTCTTCCAGCTTTGTTAAACTGTACTGCATCTGCTCGTTCTTTTTCCTCCAGTTTTCTCGTTATTTTCCAATTAGTCCAAGCTGAAAAAGAAATTAGACAATTAACGTATGAAACGCTATATTAACACATTATCTACCAGCGAATATTTAATAAGTTTTGAAAGCCTATGATCCATAGCTAAGGACTTTTTAGTAGAATAGCAACTTCAATCATAAACCAACAGGTCACTCCCAGTAATGTAATCTAATCATTTCCTTTGGTATTATTATGAAAAGAACATTTTTAAGCTTCCTTTTGGTACAGCATAATGATTGAAAATCCTATTAAAAGGCTTCCAGTAGATAAAGTGTTAAGTCTATGATCATAATTCAGGATTACAGTCGCTTAGTCCTTCTCTGAAGCCTTTTGGTTTTATAGGGAGGGTTTCAGGTTTATGTACTGGTACGGGTGGAATCCCAAAGTATCTTCTCAGTGCCGGTATTTTTAGGGCAGCAATTTGGAAGGAAGTGACAACGTTTGTTGTGGCCCAGTAGCACAATATAGCCTAAAATAATATGTAACCAGTGAAATGGTTAATACGTCAAAAGAAAAGAAGAGTTCAAGCAAAGTAAAATATTTTACTGTTGGGAAATTTAGTATGATTGGGAGCGTCATAATCGGTGCCGCTCGCATAAAATATTTTACGAGACCCTGGTTTCCCAGACTCTCAGACGTCATAATACTAAACTCCATCGATATGTACAGCGTTGTAGCAGTGATTATAGGAAGAAGATAGTACGGATCGCTAGCAGTTAAATCTGTAAACCAAAATATTCCCCCTTCTTTCATGCTTTCAACCGGCGCATTCGCCATTCTTCTCAAACCAAGAAAGCACGAAAGAAATACTGGGAACTGAAACATGTACATTAGATGCAGTTCTGTTAAAGTGGAATGGTGCCTTATAGACAATTAAAATCATACCTGTGCCACAGATAAACCAAGAGTCTTAAGTGGCTTAACCTTGTTCTTTTTCAAGTACAGACTTAAATCATTAGCAGCTTTAGCGGCTGGAAGTAATAGTATAAATTATTGTTTTTATTAACATGCTAGAATATTCATTTTGTACCTTCGTATACATCTCCACGCTGTCTTGCTTCTGTCATTTGTAATTGATATTTTTGCAGTCCTGGCATATAAAGCTGTGTGTGCGCAGCACTTTTTTGTATATTAACCACTAATGGAAACAATAGAACTCTGATACAAACTGTTCCCATCACGATTGCTGCCCACCACGGTACATCCATGTGGACATGCAATGCCTCTAAACCTTTTTGTATCAGTCCAATGGGGGAGTACCCGCCCAATCCTATACTCTCTAAAGTAGGTTCACCATTTGCGTGTAGACTAGGTGCTGGTATTTGTGGTAGATCTATATAAAATAATTTATATATTACCAAGAACCGAAAATATGATTATGATTGCCTTCCTGTCATTAATATTGCTACTACTACAGCATAGTTTGCCAAAATCAACAGAAATTTTATTTTACCTGGTATTTCACTTATGAGAACTTTTTCTGCAACTACATTTGTGCTTTCTACTGTACTTGCGTTTACTACTGTACTTGTACTTTCTACTGCACTTTGAATTGGTTGCTCGGCCGGTGCTGCAAAAATACATTTCAATTTGTATTTCAAAACATCAACATAAACTATATACGTTCATACCTGGTGGCACACTTGCTACATTTTCTGCCGGTTTTGTACTAATCGTGCTCTGATGTCGAACAGGAATAATTGCACTAAATTTCGAGCATGTCAGAGCTTCGAAGGCACTACGTTTCTTCAAAGAAGTGTTTGTTATACTGGAGGCAAGTCGACTGAATTTGGACTTTGTTATTTTCTAAAGAAAAATGTATTTTAAAGTAACGAATTTTCGTTTGGATTATTAGACGCAAGAACATAACCTATAAACGCGGTGTTAGTTTGCCTTACCTGAGAGCTTACATTTGTCATTAACACCAGTCGTCGACTAGTGTTTATGGATAATCGTGACAGCATGTTACTGTTCGTGTAGTACACTTTTATTGTCTATGTTTGTTTTCCCCGAAAATGAGAGCACAAAATACTCCTTCGTTGCACGCGTACAGAGCACAGATGTATCAGTATGTGAGCTCACCGAAGCTCACATAATCTCATGGCTCCATACAGGCTCAATACAGGGTGTTCGACAATTTGTGGTAGGAAATTAAATGTTTATTCTTCGTGGCAATATGAGACAAGTATCAAGAATAAAATAATTGCGATTTCGGCTTCGATTTATAATTATTAATGATTAAAAATGTTGTTGATCTGCTAAAATAGTGGCGCGCGCAAAATAAGTTAAAGAGCAGGCGCACGCGTGCCATTATTAATGGATTTTAATTGTTAATACATAATTTATAAATTCAATGGTACTGACCCCTTAATGTTACCGGTAACTCATAAATTTAGACTTATACAATTTGTTATAGTTGCATTCATATTTGGAAATTTTTTTAGAAAATACTAGTGGCGATACCTGACGTTGACTTGGTAGTAGTAAAAAAGATAAAAGTTACCGTAGGTGTCAACACAGACGAGATGTAGGAGTACGCCAGTCACCTTATTATACTGTTTCGTGTCGCACGATATGAAATATCGGGTAATCTTAATTAGAAATCTTAATGAGAATCGAGTATCTTGTATACTTCGAATAATCATGCATAAAAGTTGCTTTGACATCAAGACATGCTTTAAAAGTTACTCTGTATCTCGAGTACTATTAGCCATTTTTACTAAAAAGATTAGGTGGTAAGTTAGCCAAGAGGGTATTCGACAGCATCATTGGTAAGAGGAATTCTTATAATCGTTAAACAAGCAGAGACAATAAGTTTATCAGTGTACATTTATTCATGGTTCAAAGGTTATTCTGTACCTTGAGTTCTATCATCTATCTTTATTAAAAAAATTAGGTGACAAGATGGTCAAGGGAGTGCTTGTCGACATCATTGGCGAAAGGAATTGTTATAAACATTAAACAGTCAGAAATAATAAATGTAACAGTGAATTGCGTACGATAAATTAATGCGTGCGAATATTCATGGTTCAAAAGTTACTCTGTATCTCGAGTTCTACTAGGTATTTTTACTAAAAAATTAGATGGCAAGATGGTCAAGGGAGTGCTTGTTGATACCATTACCAAAAGAAATTGTTATAAACATTAAGCAGCTATAAATAACAAATTTATCAATAATTACTATCGCGGCGATCGAAATCTAGCGAAGTTAGTTTAGGGTGGGGGAGTTGCGCACCGTGCACCGCGCACCCCACCGCGGCGGCCGCGCTCAGTCAGTCAGTCGTGGTGCGCACTCAGGAGTGAGCGGAGGTGTTCCGGGATCAGAAGGCCGAAGGACCTTGGAGTTGACCAGAGGTTCTCCAGAGCTGCATTGGACATCACTGGCCTACCTTGGTCCACTTTAACGATGTCGGTATTTCAGATCGTGAGACACGAAACCCCATATGGTGATTGGTCTACTCCTATACCTCGTCTGTGGTCATAGATGTCACTGAATCATCTGTCCCGGAAAATATAAATTTTGCGCCACTTCATGTAGTGGTTAAATGCTGAAACTGGTAGACAAAATTACCGACAGGTGATAACAGTGATGCGTGGCAAGGTGGCGCCACTAACTAATGTCTGTATTTCATCTGTCGGTAACGTTTGTCTACCAGTTTGAGCGTTCTGCCGCTACGTGAAGTGGCGCTATTTTCAGATTTTACGAAGCAAGTGATTCTTGCCGATTTTACATTGCTTCTTATGACTAAAACGGCAAGAATCATTTGAGACTGTAATTGAAAACGTTTTAATAATTGTTTTAAATAATTCAGAACAAATACCTTGGGAAAAAGAAGTAGAGGAGACCACATTTTCATTCATTTATATCGGCAAAATATTTAAAAATATTCAAATGTGTTTAAAAAGATATTTTATTTAGATTAATCGTAATGGATCACAAAAACATTAAAAAAATATTACGTTTATACAGTTTTTATCCGATTATAAGTGAAATTTACATAACGGTTAATTGCTTAGGGAGAAGAAAATTTCTGTTATTCATCTGTTTTTACAATGAAACCATTTTTCATCGGCATAAAATCGGCGATTGTTATTGAAAAGCTTTAAAACATTATTTTTGAGTTTAAAACAAAGTTTTGAGTTTAAAAATTAACTGAGTTCACCGACTGAGTCTGTGTCGAGATCAATAAGGTTGCTTTAGATTGCCACAGATGATACCATGAGTTCCGTTTGTGGAAGACGGCTTGAGAAGTCTGTTGATTTCGAAACCTTACATTCAATGGATTAACGAGGTGTCTTAACAAAATTTTTTTTAAATGGGCAACAATTTCATCTTTTAATCAATGATGAAACCTTAATCATCATTGACATCATACATTCGCTGGCATCGAGGGAATGAGCCTGAAATGGTCACGGTTCCCGTTTCTCCAACGGAATCGATAGGTTTCCGTACGCCACTGGCGCTACACTGACAGTGCCGACTCACGTGATCGAATCTACTGCAATGACAATCAGTTTGGGGCCCTGGGACGTCGGTTATTATGCGAGACCTACTATTAAAGTCCCTCTCGTGCCATCTCCCCGGTTTCGGGGGCCCGTCCATGGCCACGAAACTCCTTTCGGGCCTTGCTGGCACCGACCTTAGGAGCGGCCTCTGTTGATTTAAGGCGATAATACGGGGCTGCAAGAGATTTTACGTGGAGAAAAAGAAAGAAAAGGTGCCAGGGCACCAGAGGAGGGAAGGGAACAAGAAGAAGAAGAAGAGGACGAACGGGGGGAGGGCGAACTGGCAGCCAGAAGACGGCGCGCTTATAATTACAGATTCGCATTGTCCGTGAAGGCCCCTAACCATCGCGCTTTGGTACCGGCTGTCAGTCTCTCCTCGAAATAATTCGGTAACGACTCGCCTTCTGGATGGTGTAACGACGGCCTCGTTGTTATCGTCTTCCACCGTGCGCCAGGAACGTTCAATTATACCAAAGTCAAATTATTTACCTGGCCGCGGTTCACTTGGACCGATCGATTCGCAGAATCATCATCGTGCTAGACCAAATCTGAAAAAACCTAATGAATCTCTTCACCGAGGTGATCTATAAAAGAACGGCCGTTGACGGCGACTATTTGAACGGTTCAATCAATTAACCCACCTTTCCAGTTCTTTGACATTTTACCGTCAAAACACTTCATGAACGCTTGACATACTACATTTAGTAGTACACATAGTATTCAGTAGTTCAGTACGCGTGGATCGAATTAGGCGCCCGAAGGATGGCAATCTGCTTACACGGCAGCATGTTGCCTAGTCAAGGGGCTAGCTTCGGCACGTGAACTTCCACGAAGGAAGGCATAACATTCGTATTTAGTGGACGGGATAAGTATTGAGGAGCTTATCGTATGAAGGACAAAGAGGACATGAACAAAGGCACACAAATACAGGTCCCATCTCGCAGACAGTGTGCACGCGCGACAGAAAAGCAAACTGTCTACGCGTCGCGCTAACAATTCCATCGGGAACGACAGCGGAGAAGAAATACGGCAACCTTGAGCGCGAATGAAGAGCAGGATGCTTTATCTCGGTAGCATCCCGTTTCCCAGGAACAATCACGGTTTTACTGTACAATAAATTGAGGGCTCAGGCGCCCGTAAATTCAGCGACGCTAGTTCGGGATTACCGGTCGCATTAAAGCGTGTTTCTTCGCGTTTGCTCCTCGAAACGGGACCAAAACGATGGCGAGAGGGAAAAAAGTGGCGGACGGTAGCCGCGGGTACTAAAATGGTAACCCTTTTCCCCGGCACCGTATATATTTCGTTCGCGGGGCTCCCATATTCCGCGCGCACGTCCGTTCGCATGTCCCGAGTATTAGCAACAGTTTTACAGCGCCGCCGCCGCCGCCGCCGTGCCGCGTCGCGTCGCGGCTCGATCGAAAGGCGTCGCAATTAAAAGTTGATTTACAGCGGACACCGCTCGGCGTTCGGCCGCCCGTTCGCATCATCATTAACAACATTTGAGGACGCGGCGGGATCCGAGAGGCGAGAGGCATGCAAATTTCGCGGTAATTGGCGAACACGCGTGATTCGCGCGCCGGTAATATCGCGATGAAAATCGCCGCGCTGGGAATCGATCAACGGACCCGCTTTTACGGCGCTTATGCGCAATTTGTCATAGACAAGATCTCTCACGAGCTTCCGCGGGAGATCCGCCGGCCCTGGGACCTTTATGATCTTATTAGCGGGATCCTGATCGTTCGCCGATGTTTGCCAGGTGCAACGGGAACGACGGGTCCCGTCGTAGAACAAGCTGCACCGCGTTAATCGCAACGAATCGGCCGCCGATCGGCCACAGCCTGTCTCGTAAAACTTTACACAGCAATTCCGGCCGTGATCGCTCGGGCTCGGGCACACGTTGCACAGGAATCCCGATTTTCATATCACCCGTTTCGCCACGGAGCAAGTTTCTTTACAGTGCGGTTGATAATGTTACCTTTCTTGTATTTATTAAACTCCTTCAGAGCCAAGGGGAGTCACGTGACTTTTTCAGAGTCAGCAGGTCGGTAACTTCTGTATAATTTCCGTTCACAGCCTTCTGCCACTGACTTGAGATCCGTCTTGGTCTTGATCCGAAATAAACTTGTCACATTGTTTGCTCTGTATTATCGATGTTATGAATTCTGACGCCGGAAACGTGCTTCAAGTTTTTTGGTTTTATGTCGCAGAGAATCAAGACAAAATATAGCTCAATTTGTAGCTGAAGATATTTTCTAGCGCGCGCTACTCTCGATTTCATCCAGGAAACTCTTCCAATGGCATAAAAATGCTTGGATTCCACGGCATGCGCATCGTCAATTTTTGGCCCATTTCTACCGCTTACATCACCAAGCATCTGCATAATCTCGTCAGGTGATGACCAGCGCGCGCTAGATTGAACCTTCCTCTTTCGAATGAGCCCTTTCGTGAAACCACTTTTCGCCTAATTTTGACGGTAACGTGGTCACTCTACCTTATTGCGAATTACGGAGTCTTGGCTCTGAAGCCCCACGGATCCATTTAGCTTTATAAAAATGTGAATGGTATCCCCCTTTATTTTTTAATGAAACGTAGAATTACATTTAATCAATTGTACTATTCCCGAGGGTAAGCGGCCTCTTTTGAATCATTGTTACATATATTTACATAGTGAGTCATAAGGTTCCTTCAGTTCGCAAAGATGAAGACAATGAGAATCAATGAGAAGAGAATTAATTTTTTTGAGGTTTTCAATAGTTATTGGGGGAATGTTGGGGTGTAATCAGCATACGTGCTTGGAAATACGTTTCGGTTTCACTTTGGGTGTCTCGGTGTTCCGGGCATCAGATTAGGGGAACGAGGAAAATTGTCTGGGGAGACTTTTATCGGCGCGATCAAAGGGATCCTGATACCACGGTGACACCAGGCCCGGCCCGCTGTCATCTCTTTCCCAGTGACAGCTTCACTACCTTGTTCTACTCGGGGGACGGTCAATCCCATTAGCTAGCCGACCGACCTGCTATTCGGGCGTAAAGTGGGCAGTCCTGTCCAGGAGGCAATCTTCGATCTCTCTACCTCGTCCCGAGACTTTCTTGGGAAAACCGGCTGGAAACTTTGAACCCTGTTCCGCTCCCATTCATTCGCTGTTTCAAACGTATTCGGCCGATGGCGTTTCTGTTCTGAATGGATCATTCAGTCGGGACCTGGCGGATCTGACCTGATATCAATCGACCCTGAAATCGACTTTGAAATTGATACCAGCACGCGTAACTCCGAGGATTTTTATTTTGCTTCAGAAACGTAATTGCCTGCGGATTTTATGCAAAATAGAGATTTTGTGCGCCGATTCCAAGAAACAGGAGTTGCACAGACACTTATTACTTCTCTCACAATCTTTTGATAATGCCACCATTTTGTGTTTCACCTACTCGCTTTATGCGTTTATGGTAAAAACGAGTGGGCGTAATATAAAGCATGTGGTAGATCAAAAGAGTTTGAGCTTCAACGTGCTTGTCCCAGCTTATCAAAATCCAGAAGAAAGAACAAACAATTCTTATCTCGCATAAAAATCCACAGTCTAGTTATGTGGAAAATGAAATGGTATTCAATTCTGAGTGGTCTCTTGAAAATCGTACTTCATTCTAGTTAGGTTTTCGAAGAATAAGGGGATCTTCAGCTTGCATTGTTTTTTTTAAAAATTGTATTCCACTCAACTCGGTTTCCTGAAGACTATACGTCACTGTACGTTCAGGGATGGACATTCTTGTCTCAGTTGAGACAATACCGCCCCCACCATAGCGCCCGCTGTCCCCTTCTAGTAAGCGCCATTACCGTGGACCAACGAAGACTAGTTGGAAAGAGAGATTGGTGGGGGAAGCAGGCGGCTGAGGGGCCCCTACCGTGCCCGTCACCGCTGCACATAGTTTCTCGAAAATAGCACTTCACTCTGCTTTATTCTTTCAGAAAGACAAAGAAGATCTTCACTCTTGGTTCCTCGAGGATTACACACAGATCTACACAGTTCCTTTTAATTGAACAATCTTAATAATAATTTTAATAATTTCCTTTAATTCATTTTCACAAATTGCTCCATAAAAACCTGAAAAAAGAAGGGGATTCCTCGCCTCACCCGGTCAATGGCTAATGGTAAACACAAGAAATTAATTTACCAACTAATTTACCATAAATGTCAACGTGCCCGCAGTCTACTCGGCGCGCTCCGAATTGCATCGTATTTCATAATTCATTCGACAATTTCGCTCCTTAATTCATCCCGTAAATCCCACTTTTACTGTAACGTTACAAAATGCCGTTTACGGAGCGGTAAAGCTCAAATCCTATCGTTTCAAAACATACAGGGACATACTTGTCGCGTGTACCCTCGTTTCGTACTATTATTAATTATTTGCTTGTACGGAATAAGAGACCATGAAAAAGTAAACGCGGAGCGCAAAACCCGTAACCACGAGCGTTCGCAATGAATTTCTATCGCGGTGAAAATGTGCAAGGTGTTTAGAGGAACAAATAGACGGTGTGTAGAAGGGTTGACGTTGTTCCCGTCGAAAATGGCTTCCGGGATTCCCGTTAAAACCCCCCGACGCGGCGGCACGGTATCGCGAAAAGGCAGGCCTTTTTTTCCACGGCGATGATGCTCGCACAACGATAATCGGGCGGCGGAATCGTGCGACATTCGCGATGAAGAAACTAGCTGAATGAAAGGAAACCGGTGGTGGTTCACACGAGGCTGGGCACGCACGTCGCTCCACGGCCTCCCCGACCATTTACTTTAAAGTAAAGCGATTTCCTTTTACACATTATGATCCCACAAGAACGCTCGACGGCGACCGGGTATCCCCTAAGATTATCCTTCTGTACATACCATTACCTCGACACGCGAGCCAAGAAGAAAACGCGAGATCCGCCGACGCCGACGCCGACGCAGACGTTGCCCGTCGGCGATCAGGAAAAATTGCGGCTGATGACTCCGATACGCCGGCGAAACAGATTGCACGCATTACGAGCGAAATGTTGCCTTCTTTTTTTTTTTTTTGCCCCGCCGCAGAGACGAAAGATAATGAAGTAAAATGCACTAGAATGGGAGGAAGGGGAACGAACGTGGCGTTCAGCAAAAGTCACCGGAAGAACCATTCCGACCAGCCGCAAGGACAATTTCAATCCAACCAGCGGTTCACCATTCTCGCTTGTGCCTTCGGACAGTGTGTTTGGCGATCGTTGATCGCTTATGGCAGCGAATTAACGCTAAAACTGCCCAGTCTTGACACGTTCACTGCCATGTCACCCATATGTGGGTGACGGAATTATTTGTCCAGGTTTTAAGGATCTGTAGAATGCAAGAAAGTTGGAGGACTACTCAGTATCATACATTTAATTTTTTTCAATTTTTATTTCATTAAATAAGTTACTCTGATTTTATGCAATTTTTCAGGTTTCTGGTTTGGCAGTCAAATTGTTAAAAGTAAGGCACGTGTGTTGGCTCATAAATATGGCAAGATTGAATTTATTATTAGACTTTGCGCGGTTCAATAATTCATTCAATAATTCCTTGTAAAAGCATCTTTGTAATTTCAATAATTGTAGAATGAAAAATCTAGAACCGGGCATTTGACCGGTGGTAGTACCTACACAAGAGTTCCATGCGTGCGTAATCAAAATGGTCATTGAGACTCTGCAAATGGATTTTGGCCAAGAATTATTCCATTTTCGTTTGTACCTTTCGTCAGTGTATTCGTATATCCCAGTATGTCGAAAGTAAAAATAAAAAAATGAATCTTCCCAAGACTCCGTAGATCCGCGATAAGGTAGAGCGACCACGTTACCGACAAAGATAGGCGAAAAATGGTTTTACGTGCCTCTACTTTTCGTCCTTATAGGAGAATATTTTTCGCTGGGAAAGGGCTCATCCCAGTAAGTCGAAAGTAAAAATAAAAATGAATCTCCCTTACATTCCGCAACTGCATTAAATTCTAAAAATCTAGGTATACTGATACCACAATTGATTCTAATAAAATACATCGGGTGTACCACAGTAAAAATGCAAAAGAGTTGCACACAGCTTTCGGACAACATCCAAAAAATCCACCAGCGATCCTGCACCTCCGAGATCACTGTACCGCACGTAAATGTTCCACGAATATTGATCCTCGGCCGAATCGCGCAATTTGGCCATTTGGCGGTGATCGGGTCCGCGGTGTCGAATTGTGGCAACAGGCCGGTTCGAAAAATTCATAATTTCGGATCGTGGTTCCAGCGATCCTGGAAGAATCGTGGAACCGGTCGCCCGATGAGAATCGGCCCGGTACACGGCCGAAAATATCGGTGAACGGCCTATTCATCGTCGCCGCCTTTTAAAGGCGTCGGCGTCTGGCGACTCCGTGGCGATCGGAGAGGTAGTCGAAAAAGAAGGCGCTAGTGGAAAAGGAAGACGGCCCCCGTCTCTTTCTATTAGGCCACTTTAAACGTCTTTATGAGTTTCGGCTGTTAACACGCCCGTGGAACCAGGTACGTCGGCCTCTCCTTTCCTCTCCTCTCCTTTTCTCTCTCCGGTACCTGGTTTCCACGTATCTGCGGGATCTCAGGTGGCTAGTCTGCCCGGCAGAAGTATTCGTGGGAGACAGATGAAGCTGTGATTGGACAGGAAGCATGCTGGTGCTGTAGCCAAAGAGCTCTAGCACCTCTCGCCACGACCCCGTTCTACCTGTACGTGTCGCCGAGGACAGGTTCCTCCGGAGGAATTGCTCAATAAAAGTCAAATTTACTGGTTTATCTGTCGAATGCCCGTGGGACCTTGTCCGTTTCCCATAACATCCCGTGATAAGATTAGCTCCCCGACCATCTTCCTATGCCCCCAGGAATGCGAATCGAACAAGCTGCGAGATTATTTTGTTGCCAGAACGATTTCGCGGGTGACCCCGTTGCACTCCTTGCAACGCGTGTTCTTCCTCCTCGCAGTCTCGTTTACCTAAAAGCAGTCGAAATTAATCTTGTCATTAAGGGAAAAGAAACATTTCTCGGTGGCTCTTGTCCCTTGTATTTGACAGAAACAATTTTTATTTTACGAGCTATCCTATAAAAATCGTGTGCTGTGCTGAAATTGTAGTTCAATGTCTTTTTGAACACTTTGTTTCGACATACGTGCAGGTTAATTCTGTACTTCTAATTCTGTAAAATGATGTGGTCCCTTTAAAATGATGAAATCGCTTTTTCCAGGTGTCGTTAATCGAGAAATTGCAGCGTCGAAACGTTTTTGATCAGTTTCTTTTTATCAGAAAATTGCGAGATCGTCGTTCGATCGTCATCAATCGATTCGGAACTTATTTTCGCATGGAGAAGTTCGAATCGCCGAATTTCGAGCGAAAGCGTTGCACGCTTTCGTCCACCGTGACCCGCGTGATTCGATTTTATTCGATTTTATTCCATTTCGCCCCGAACCGGGTTAATGCGGGCACGTGATGACTGGAAATGACGCCTCGCCGGCGTGCCAGTCGCAATTAATCGTGGAATCGGGTATTGTCGGCCGGGGAGAAATTTTTCGATTATAATTTTATGAGCGCGCGAGAGCGCTCGCGCGTTGCGTTTTATTGTTTGCAAAACGAGAAATGTAGTTCAGGAGATCGGGGCCCGTGTGCTCGATCGCGAACAATCAGCTGGATCGGAATTTGACGCGATTCACCGCGTCGGAGTCTCTCTTCTGTCTCTGTCTTGTTTGCTAAATTGCTATCGTGTTCCCAATGGAACAACGCGTTTTCACGAACGCTACCATACGAAAGCAAAATGGCCGAGTGCTTGACCGTGTCAGCTTTGGTTCACGGTTCAACGATCAGCGTTGTGATAATGGTTAGATCGTTAGTTTATAGAAAAATATACGTTCTTTAAATATGAACCTATTCAGAGGCACTAAGCAGCAACATTTTTTTGTAAATTGATCCCTTGCACTCGACTGTCCCCTTTGAGGTGGCACTAAGATAAATTACCATAATTGCAGACATTTTTAACATTCCTAAATTTAAAGTAAATACTAGTTCAGATGAAATTTGCGACTTTTGGAATGAGAATTGCTTCCGGTAAAATTATTCTAGCATAAATGAACGAGAATTAAAATTTGTCGGATAACTTTCTGCTGCAAATTCTCTCAAGAATGAGAATAAAAAATTTGTCGCGCAAGGAGACTGATACTATTTCAATTGAAGACACAATTAAATCATTTTTCGGAATTTAAAAAATTCGTCTCTGAAGAGGTTGATGAGAAGAATTGAGTTTCGAGTAGGAAAGAGGTTCCTTTTTAGATTATGGTGTATCCAGGCAGGTTCCTGGTGAGAAACTCCCTAGAATTGGCCATGGGGGGTCCACGGAAACAGGGGGGCAGGGGTTCGCGTGACGGTTCGGCTGAAATTCGCGCGCGTGGGACAGCGGAGGCCGCGAATTGGCTCGCGAACACGCCACTTATCATAATGCTTGCTTAATGCTGGTCGCGAGGAGGTGCTCGTGGGACCAGCAAGACCTCCCTCTCTCGCGATTCGCAATTCGCGGATGTGCGAGCCGGCGTTTCCTCGTCCCACCAAGAATATTCCCACAAATCGGGGATCGAAAAGGATACGCGAGTTTTTCATAAATTCTACTCGATACATGGTCCATAGAACCTTTCGCGCACCTAATCATCTGATCAATCAATTTTGAAATACACCTCGGAGCCGGTACCACGTGATGTCCGGTTTTCGGAGGAAGACAGCTCGAGTCATAACTCGAGTCATAACTCACTCCTATTACTTCCATATGCAACGTGGAAGTGGAGCGAACAGCTATTATGACTTGAGCTATTTGCTTTCGAAAAATAGGCCGGATGTCGACCCTGCAGGATTAAAGATTAATTACTCATTAATTACTGGACTGCGGATTTTATGACAAAAATGAGTAGGTGTAATTTAAAATAGCAGAGATATTAGAACAATTTACACATACTATTATATTATTCTCAACCTGCTTAACATAATAAGGAAAATAAATTTGCATTTCACTCCAGTTAGCTGCAATTCAGGTAAAATAATTTTAGTTTGCATAAGGATCCGCAGTCTATTAATTACTCATACGTAAAATTTCTCTGAATTGGTTGCAAGATAGAGGAGCTACGTAGACATCAACTCATTTTCTTAATCATTTTAACGGAACGAAAATAATAGAACTTTAAAAGGTTAAAATATTTTCACTGTTCCGTATTCGATCGACTCATTTTTATCATGAATGCATAAAATCCGCAATCTACTTATACAATGGAGTAAAGACAGAGAATGATCACTAAATTTATGAAGACGAATTAATTTGCACACCTAATGTACTACGATAAAAATAGCTAAAAATCTGAGCAAATCTTTCTACCCACGAAGCAATGTAAAACGCTTTTACTGTTGCCTTTTACTGTTCCGTGAACGTAAAGTAAATATCGATGATTCGCTTCTCGTTCATTTCGATCGAAGGCGATCCGGAATGATTTTTCTAGGATCACGGTATTCTGGTTGCTCGAGAAACTCGGCTACCGCACGGCTAAATAAAAGCAAGTGAAACATCTGCACTCGTGTACCTGCGAGAGACGAGCCTGGGTCCATGACTTTTTGCTCGCCGATGCGATTTTACGAGGATATTATGTTTTATAAACGTCATCGGATGATGCCCGCTGAGAGAGTCTTATTTCCTTGTCGCGCCTAATTAGTTTACGGGCGGGCAATAAATCGGATCGACTTATTAATTGGGAATTTGACATTCAGATTCCACGATCGGAATAAAACAATCTCGTTTAAGAGGCAATCGTCTGCCGGCAGGAAGAGAAAGAGAGAGAGAGAGAGAGAGAAAGTGAGAGAGAGAGAGGGGGGGGACGATAGGGGGAAAGAGATGCCATTCGCAAATTAAAGAAACGGCTTCTTAACGACTTGCCACGTTGAAAGGGCAACTCGAGATTGAATTTCACTTGAAATCGATTCACCGATCGTCGTCGAATGTTAACCGACAATATTTTCGGCGGATTAATCAGGGCCGTTTCTTCGAATTAGGTGGGCGTAGGCGGTGGGACTGGTTACAAAGGAAATCGTGCGAGACGATTACGAGCTTCGGAATTGATATTTTGCCAGTTAGGCTGTGAATACTACAGCCGACTCGGTATAAATAGGCCCGCGGACACTGCAGGCGGAACCATAATCTCGAACTCGTAAATCGGAGAAATATCACTTCGATCTTACCCTGCTTGTTTTCAAAGAATGCTGCCCGTTTAAAGGAGATTTAGAAGAAAAAAAAAAAAATATTCGTCGAAGTCTATCATTTTTATGTCTCCGAGAATTCTTCAGTTTTTATTCCGAAACAATTCTTTTGTCTAAGATTCTTAGAAAATAGTTGCGTAAGTCTCTAAATAGTACTACACATTGATTTAACCAACTGTGTTTCTTATAATTAACACTTTAACCGTCGAAAGCCTATCATTGACATCATCGTATCCAAAAGAACCGTAATAATATTTTTATAAATAACAGCCTCAAGAGGACAACTCGTTACTGAACAATTTATTAAAAATTGTTCAATCACCAATTCCCTTCGGATTAATACAGAACTAGTGGTAGCTCGATTAAATAAATAAATCAAATAATGTAATGAAGAAAACGAATCTTTCAGACAATTTTACAGTCTCTCGAACACAGTGACCTGTAGAAATTTTAATTTGAGTGTTGCGAGGATTGGAATATTCATTTGACGAATTCGTTTACACGGTCAGAGGCACAACGTGAAATTCGGATGGAGTGAGGAGATAGCCTCGTACAAACGAAAGTTGTTTACGTAATGATTTTCGGGGCAGTGAAACAATGGGTCGAAAACTATTAACGACGCCGGTGGAACGTTTGTCCGTACTCGTGGAATCGTTAAATCGCTTGGCAAAATCGCTGTGTAATTTCGGGCCGCGCAGGAAGGAAACCGAAAACCGGCTCACGGGATCGATCTAGATCTGTCCACCGGAAATGCATACGTTTCTATGATATATACACATCCGGCGCCACGCCTCCTCGCCTCACCTGCTGCATGATGCCCCGCGCGATGATGATAATAATAATAATAATGCTCATCCGCATCGTCGCGGACGAGCATTCATAACACACATCTCGGGGGCACGTGAGCGATAACGCCTCAGCTTGTAGTTAGATCGGCCCCGTCTTGTATAACGAGCTCCTCCAAGTTGAAACTCATGATAATGCGAGCCCGAGTCCGTTTAACATTTCCACCGAACCTTTTAGCAACAAATTTCCACAAACCTGCAGAATTTTTTCCGAAACTCGGCAGTTTTGATCGTAAAACCCCGGAGAAAACGCGAGACGGATAAAAGAAGTATTGCAAGACAAAATAACAATTGTACCAATAAATTGGAGTAGAATTTTTCTTTGAAATTTGCGAAGTTGTATGCAAATTCGAGTACAAAAACATTTGCATCCATCAATTTCCCTTTCGAAATCGGAGATGACAAGCTGGATATCATGTCTCGATGACTATCCGCCGTCCATAAATTGTTTAAAACTATAAATTTTCTCGATTTCAATGTCGAGTTCAGGCGATAATATCGGACAAATTTGTAAGATACTTTTTTCCCGCCTTGTTTCGCGCGATTATCTCGGCTTATGAAATTTTCGATGATTAAGTCGTGTACTGCCTTTTCCGTGTTCAGTGTGCTTTTGTCCTTGTTAAAATGCTGTAAAATCTTAATTACACTGTACCTCGTTCGTTCTACCATACAGAAATTCAAAAGGATAATTAATTTGCACTTACGAGGTACATCTAAATTTTTTGTCCGAGATATAACCGCGTTGTTTTTCCGAGCGGACGGTTTTATTCGAAGAAAACTTGTATCCCACGTCGGCGTTATCAAAAGCCGGGCAATTAGAAAATCAAACGCGGAGCGGAAGGCTCTATAAATACGTTGAACGATTTTGTTAATAACGATTCAACGCGGCTCTCTTTATCTCGCGGTACATGCCCGAGAGACTTTTAAATATGGATAAAACGAAATTCCGTTCCCATTCGCTACTGGTTTCGTGAAAGACCGAAAAAGAGAGAGGAGGCAAACTATACCGATCTCCTCGATCGCGTTTAATGGTTCTTGAAACGTTCCGATCCGTGTTTCTCCGGAGACAAATTCTCCGCCGAATTGACGAATTAATTAATAGGGGATCGTAGACGACCGCGGAATAATTAATCAGACAGCGGTATGCGTCCCGGGCACGTGTTAAACCGTCACCCAGAAGGGACAGTTTAAAGTCAAGGATGGTCATTTTCACCAACGGTACGATTTTATCAACCCCTTCCGAGCTGTAAATTAATGACGAACCGCGCCTGACCTTGCTTCCGACGATCCTCGCGCGCGCCGTTTTTATCATCGTCTGCCGATCGATACGTCGTGTTACGCATAAATTATCTGTGCTATTAATTAATATATAAATACAGGGCCACGTAACGCGGCCCCTACCGCAATCAATAATATCGACCATAAACGATCGGTTCTGGAACGAGAGCAGATACATCAATTGTTATCGATCTTAGGACGAAGACGCGGCGGAAGAAATCGCGAGCCCACAAAATGGCACGATAAATTTCAGTACACGTGCTGCCTTTACACCTTGCATGGGTAACGTCGAAACTGTCGGAACCAATGCAATTTAAAATTTAACAAGTCGGCTGTGCGACGGCGAGCGCACTCTTAACCTTCTCGCATTTCACAGATCGAATTTCTTCACGGAAAAATTCATTTTTAAATGCATACAATGCGCAGTCTGCTCGTCAGTCACCTTGAAGTTATAAGCGGGTATTTAAAATTGGTAAAATTCAAAGTGGCAGGAAAATTAAAGGCACTTAAGACTGAAAAAAGGAATTATCTGCTTGGTTCCTATTCCCTTCGTTTCCCATAAATATTTGCATCGATTGCAAGGCACAGGAGCGAAATGAAAATGTCTTTCCTCTTTCAATTATTTTATTAAGCTGAAACCAACACGCTGGTGCCCTTAAATCTTTTTAATATGTCCACTGCCTTAAATCGTGCTTACCCATTTTTGTCATAAATGCATCAAATCCGCAAATATAATCTATATTTTGCGTAAATTCCCGCAGTCTAGTTATCGCTCCATCGACGTTTCTTCGCATCTGTTCACAATGGCTCGCAACTAACCCACTTCTGGACTATGTATCTCCAACGTTGATTTGATAGCGGTCGTATCGGTTAGATGGTCCGCAGAGTGAACGAAACGGGACATTAATTCGACGAAACAAGAGGGTAGCTAGCCCCCCTCTCCCGGAGAACGCCTCGAGCCGCAAATGGCCAAGCAGAAAGTTCGCCAGCGTCCTTCGCCCTTCGCCCTTCGCTCTTCGCCAGGCAATCCCGCCACATTTTGCCATCGATCCGTCGCGAGATAACCACCCGTTTGCCCAGCCACTGAGACGATCGACGTTAATCGAAGGCGGGCAACCGCACGTTTACAGCGAAGCGACATGCAACTAGTGTCGAAGCACTGTAAGGCCGCGATCCCGGCACAACGAAATCCCCGAACGAAAAAGGGAACAACGGGAACGAGCTGGTCGAGGAAGAAGAGCATTGCGGCTGGATTAAACCTTGACCCGATCAGCAATCGTGCAACTAGAGACCTTAACCCCATCATAACATCGAGTCGGACTTGTGACAAAAATTTCGAACGGAATCTACGTCAATGAATGGAGGCTTCTTTGTATTTTATACGAAAAATTTACAATTGTAAATTGTACTAAAATAAGTACAATTTAATGTTAGTACAATTTAACAGGGCTGCATTACCCTCAGGCAGTATGGCCCATCGAAAAGAGTTTAGGCTTCGTCGTGAACGCTCCCTAATCGTAAAACTGTGCGGATTCGTCACTCCGCGGGCGATGCGATTCACGCGATGTTACGCGATGCAACGCGTAATGAATAATCTAATCGGCGCCGGGTGCGTGGATTCGACGAGTAATTGCGTGTAAATTGCCGTTCCCCGGTGCGCGATCCTCTAATAGTTTGTATATAAATTATCGACGTAATATCTTGGGGCCCTAGGTGCCCCGTTAGCGGTGTTTACTTATTTGCGCTTGCGGACTGACAGCGGCATAATTGCCGGAGCAGCTTCGAATCGATCGCAGTAATTATTCCGGCGTGAGTTCAGCACACGGGACGCTTTGCTCAGCTTTGCACCGATTTGCTGCAGTTTGCGCCGCGTTGATCAGTTTTAGAATGCTTCACTAGCCTTTGCTCAGCTTCGCTACGCTTTACTGCGCTTTGGCTCTACTGTGCTTTGGTCTGCTTTGTCTCCGCTTTGGCTTTGCTGTAATACGCTTTGTTCGGCTTTGGCTCTGCTTTACTACGCTTTGCTCCGCTTTGGCTTTACTGTACTACGTTTTGGTCTGCTTTGGCTTTACTGTACTACGCTTTGGTCTGCTTTGGCTTTACTGTACTACGCTTTGGTCTGCTTTGGCTTTACTGTACTACGCTTTGGTCTGCTTTGGCTTTACTTTACTACGCTTTGGTACGCTTTGGCACGCTTTGGCTCTGCTTTACTACGCTTTGCTCTGCTTTGGCTTTACTGTACTACGCTTTGCTCTGCTTTGGCTTTACTGTACTACGCTTTGCTCTACTTTGGCTTTACTGTACTACGATTTGGTCTGCTTTGGCTCTACTGTTCTACGCTTTGGTCTGCTTTGGCTCTGCTTTACTACGCTTTGCTCCGCTTTGGCTTTGCTGTACTACGCTTTGCTCTGCTTTGGCTTTACTGTCCTGCGCTTTGCTTTGCTTTGGCCTTACTGCACTACGCTTTGCTTTGCTTTGGCTTTACTGTACTACGCCTCGCTCTGCTTTGGCTTTACTATACTACGCTCTGCTTTGCTTTGGCTTTACTGTACTACGCTTTGGTCTACTTTGGCTCTGCTTTACTATGCTTTGCTCCGTTTTGACTCTGCTTTACTACGCTTTGCTCCGCTTTGGCTTTGCTGTACTACGCTTTGATTTGCTTTGGCTTTACTGTACTACGCTTTGCTTTGCTTTGCTTTGGCTTTACTGTACTACGCTTTGGTCTGCTTTGGCTCTACTGTTCTACGCTTTGGTCTGCTTTGGCTCTGCTTTACTACGCTTTGCTCCGCTTTGGCTTTGCTGTACTACGCTTTGCTCTGCTTTGGCTTTACTGTCCTGCGCTTTGCTTTGCTTTGGCCTTACTGCACTACGCTTTGCTTTGCTTTGGCTTTACTGTACTACGCCTCGCTCTGCTTTGGCTTTACTATACTACGCTCTGCTTTGCTTTGGCTTTACTGTACTACGCTTTGGTCTACTTTGGCTCTGCTTTACTATGCTTTGCTCCGTTTTGACTCTGCTTTACTACGCTTTGCTCCGCTTTGGCTTTGCTGTACTACGCTTTGATTTGCTTTGGCTTTACTGTACTACGCTTTGCTTTGCTTTGCTTTGGCTTTACTGTACTACGCTTTGGTCTGCTTTGGCTCTACTGTTCTACGCTTTGGTCTGCTTTGGCTCTGCTTTACTACGCTTTGCTCCGCTTTGGCTTTGCTGTACTACGCTTTTCTCTGCTTTGGCTTTACTGTCCTGCGCTTTGCTTTGCTTTGGCCTTACTGCACTACGCTTTGCTTTGCTTTGGCTTTACTGTACTACGCCTTGCTCTGCTTTGGCTTTACTATACTACGCTTTGCTTTGCTTTGGCTTTACTGTACTACGCTTTGGTCTACTTTGGCTCTGCTTTACTATGCTTTGCTCCGTTTTGACTCTGCTTTACTACGCTTTGCACTTCTTTACTGTGCTTTACTACGTTTTGCTCCGCTTTTGCTGTGCTTTACTACGCTTTGCTCCGCTTTGCACCGCCTTACTACGCTTCGCGTCGGCTTTACCGCGCTTTGCTCTGCTTTACTACGATTTTCCCAGTTTCACATTACTTCATTTCGTTTTGGCTCAGCTCTGTCGAGCCGTGCTCAGCTTTACCCAGTCATTCTTGTGCTCGGCTCAGCTCAGCTCAGCTCCGGGTTCGAAGGCGATACGCTTTCTTGCGATCCGCGTGCTGGCCTGCTGTAAAACGCGGCCGGACGATGGTCAAGGATAACCACGGAGTCCCCGCTGGTTAGTATCCACGTCCACGTCGCAACACCGGCCAGACGCGCCACTTTGTCATGGCGTATTACACCTAGGCTGCGGCGCCTATGCCGTTGCTTCCTCCCAAAGCCACCCATTACTCGGCTTAATGCACCGAGTTCACTCATTTTTATGCGCACGATACCTGCGCCCCTCGCGCCCGCCGTCGAGCATTACACGGCTTACCGCATCCAACGACACGGGTGCACGCGAAATTTACGAGACAGCACGTCCGACTTTGCTCACCTCGCCACGGACACGCCGATTCCTCCTTCGCAGCCCTACTGGGACGCTTCACCCAGACACTGTTCCCTTGACCATTGTGCCATTTAGAGAACGGCACCACTTTTTAACGGTACCCTTTTTAGATTGTACCACCGGTTACCGATCGTCCTGCATACTCAAAGACACGTATCTATTGAATAATTTCACTGTACAGTGATTTCTTTATATATGTCGCCATGGCCTAGATGATAATCGTCGCGGCATACCCCGTCTAGGGCCGCGAAGCTCGAGAGGCCTAGGACGCCGAGGAGTGTAAACATAACACGGCTCGGGTTGTGTCCTCTGGACGATATATGTCGCTGGCAAGACCCGCGCTGTTGACATACAGGGTCATCCGTTTTTAAACGGCCAACCAGCTATAGAGGACCCCAAACGGAACAACTTTCACCCCTAACACTTTTTTTGATTCGAAGTTATTTCATTCAGTCTCCACGGCGTGCCCCATGCCAAAAGAACCAAGATCCAAAGGTCATACGAAAAAGTTGATTGAATAAAAAAGATGCCCCTACTTATTTTAAACCGAACAAAGTAAAAATCATCAAGATACACAATTGCAGTCCTAATATATTTAATCTTAAGTGAACGCAAAAAATGACGGGTTTTTGCAATTATCTAAAAATCAAGACCGAATCAAAAAATGTGTTAGGGGTGAAAGTTGTTTCATTTGGGGTCCTCTATAGCTGGTTGACGTTTGGCCGTTTAAAAACGGATGACCCTGTATATCGAGAATTCATTGTAACGCAGTTTGTACAGTCGCAATAATTTCTTTATTTCGAATTGTAAAAAGGTGTGCTTCGACATCTTTGGTGGAAGTAGCGTTAATAGAGATGCGACGAGGTCGGGAAACGTGTTTTCATGGCGCGAACGGTGCCGGCGTTATTCAGCCAGGGCGGAAGGCATTCTGTGCTGGTTAGTCGCAATAACCGTCTCCACTGTGAGTAGGTGCACGGTGCTTATGCACGTATAGCGAAGCGACAAAAAAGTGTATCCTAAGCGGAGCGCGCTTCCACCTTCTACGGGCATAAGCCTCTTCTACCCTCTCCACGAGGAGGTCGCACGCGACTGCGTCTGCGTCAATCCGCAACCTTTGGCGCCAACCTACACCGGGATTCCCATTTTGCACACGCTCTACACGCTTTTTTTCCGCGGAAGGGCGACGCTGATTCGTGTGCACGTTCCTGCCGCAACAATGGGGGCGACATTGTTATGGTTTTTCTCGCGACCAGCCAGGCCACGCTCTCCTCTCTACAGATATCCGCTCGTCCTCGAGACGTTACGCTTCCGGGAGGACTTCTTGCGGGAGATGATGAGCAGACTCCCAATTTATTGTTCTCCGCTTGTTGAAATCATTAAAGAATTAACTGGATGACTCCAGTCCCTGGCAATTGAATTGTATATTAAGAAATCGAATTGTATGTTAACCAGTTAGCTGTTGCGACCTCTTTGAAAAATGTGTACCCAAGTTGCGTCGCAAAAATTAACCGCTGTTTGAATTATAGCTGTTTCGACGAGTATACTCGTCATGACACAAAATATTGCCATTTCTTCATGACGAGTATACTCGTCAAACACAGTTAACTGGTTAAGAACTATATTATCTGGTTATTCGAGCACTCTGTACACACTTTTTCCGTGCACATTGAATATTATTTTTCCTGAAATACTTTTCCATATTGAATTTCAGGAGAAAAACACAACAAAACTGTCACGAATGCGTAAAATCTGCAGTTCATTTACCGAGTACAATTATTTTCCTGCAAGACAAGATACACCACGAAGATTACCTATATGTTTCAAACTATTCCCATCGCGTCCTATTCATAGTTCACAGAGCTTCGACCATCTCTGAGACAATAAACGTGGATAACCTTCGATAATTTCATAATCTGTGTCCCAGTTTTTCTCTCCCTCGATAACTGTCTTAATAATTGCCAACTGGAATGCCACGTACAATAGCGTGTAAAAGTTCCCAGTCAGATAACACTCCGATTTATCGAAACAGTGCATACGATCCTACACAATGATTTGAAAAGAACCGAGAGATAAAACGTGTACAAGTAATATTTCTTCCATTGCTCCCACGTCTTCTTGCGTACACAATAACCTCTGTCCCACCCCCTATCCGTTTGCTATTTATTTCAACTCTGAAAACAAACAAAGCGTAACTAACAGATTACAGATTTCCATGCATTTATAACAAAAAATGGTAAAATTTCAGATAGTGGAAAGAGTGAGGAAATTAAAAAATATCGACGTTCTATTAACAGTCCCGGAACGAATGTCGTCGTATTAGCAACCACAGTTACACGTATTTAACTTTCGAACCTGTGAACAAATAATTTAATTATTTCAACAAATAAAGATCAGTGTATGTTCTCATTTTCCCTCAGAATCGAACGCTTTGAAGAAGGAAATTTTTGTCTCTTTCCTACTGCTTGCAATTTAGGCACAAAATTTTCTCCACAATTTGTCTCCACCGTGTCGCTATAGTTGAACACGGTAAAAATCCCATAAGAGAAACTTTTGCCCACCACTGTACCGTGTACGCTCGAGCGCAGCGGCCGGCGTACAATTCCTTCGATTTTTTCGGGCGTGTATGAAGAATCCGCTATAAAAGTGCGAAAGCACGTTTAAGCGAGGTCTGGAACGGCGAGAAGATTTTTATAGATCGGCGGTCAGCGGGGATTACGGGACGTTTGACGATGGTATCTCGGGATCGAGCAAAAAGCTGGCCCGCGCGACGCTTACTTTGTCCTGGTGCAGCAACGTTATTGAATCCTTCGGCGATTACGGGTTTTATCGTCGAGTAAATAACCGCGACACCGAGGCCGCGGTGTTCCTCGGGTGAATATAAACGGTGGGCGGGGTGAAATAGTAATTATAAATTTTTCCCGGGCGCCGTACAGGACGCCGGCGCCGAACCTCGAGATTCTCTCTCTTTCTCTCTTCCAACAGAGAAAGGGAGAGAGATAGACGCCGAGCTTTTGTGTCATTATATATTACACGGGGCCATTTGCACTTCTCAACCAGACCGTAATCTGCGGGACATGCAGCATGAAAGTGCGCTGCGAACAGCCCAGGCCAATCCCGTTGCGCGCCGCTTACATAAATTAGAATATACTCCCGGGCTCTAAGAAATTGCATTTTCTCGGGCAAGATATTGAAAGCGTTGCAAACAAAAAAAAAAGAAAATAATCTCCGCGTCCTGCGCACGCTCACGTTCGTACCTCGCGTGGTTGTACGCACGCAGACAGAGGCGACGGTGTCGCGCGAGCTCTCATGAATATTTACACGCGGAGCTAGAAGTTCGCTGTCGGAGAAGCGCGAGAGGATGATACAATATCGCGAGGTTCTGGTTAACAATGCCCCGGCTACGGCCCGGCGATATTATCGATCGTATCAACATCGAGGAGAGCTGAACTTCACGGCGCGTGAACCACGCTCGCGGGAAAGTTTATGGGACGTTTTCCTGCCGGTCGGGATTCCGATGCGCTTCTGCAGGATTCAGAGGAAGCGACAGACACGGTGGAAAGCAGATCGCGCCGGGGATAAGGGGAGATGATCGGCCGAGGCCTGTGAAACCGTGGTAATGGAACAAGGTTTCTTAATTTCACTCTCGCGAAAAAAGAATTGGTTTTAGCGTGGTGGTGGTGCTGGTGAGAATCAATTATTCCTTGATTTTAATTCGAATCTCGTGTTTCTTTGGTTTTCTTCGGTTAGCGGCGTTTCCAATGGCATAGCTATTAGTCCTAAAGATATTGTACCCTCCTTGAAAGGGGCGATTCCTGAGATTATTTAGAACAACTTTTTCCTTTACGAAAATTTTCTCCGCGGCTTCGTTAAGGAGTTATTAACGAAAACCACGGACCAATCGGAGCGCGGCTACAGAGGGCAGATCCCGGCTCGGCCAATGTCAACGCCACGCTCGGCGGAACCCCTCCTCGGGGCGGTACCCGTCCGCTGTAGCCGCGCTCCGATTGGCCCGTGTTTTTCGTTAATAACTCCCTAACAAAGCCGCGGAGAAAATTTTCGCAAAGGAAAAAGTTATTCTAAATGATCTCAGGAGTCACCCCTTTCGAGGAAGTACAACATTTTTGGGACACCCTGTATATATTACACCGGTACTAACAAACCGATTTTCGAAATTGTCCGGTTTGGGGTGCTCGTGAAAATTGAAATTTCCCAAAAAATAATTCCACCGAGCAACTGGGAATTTAATCGAAGCGACAGACGATACAAACGAGCCGATTTTCGAAATTCCCGAGGCTCGATCGGCGAAAAACTCGGCGGCGCGGCGTGCTCTCGGCGTAAAGCGAAAGGAATGCGACTAGCGTCCACCCTTTGCGAAGCTGTTAGTCGGAACTTGAATTTGCATGTTCCAGGATATTATTTACGGAAACCGGGTGGGGGGTGGGGGGACAGTTTTAAAGGCGAACGAGGTAAACGAATGACACGGTGTTTCTTACGTTCGTCCTCGGGCACTTGTGAAATGTAGTACCATTAAGAGGCTCCCTTTTCGCCTTTTTTCCTCGTCTCGGTTGATGCTCCCCTTCTGGCAACACAGAAGAGAGAGAGAGCCAGACGACGACGACGACGACGGCGACGGCGACGGCAACGGCGACGAGTCGCGCGCGTGCACGAGCGTTCGAGCGGATAGTCGAAAAGTAAAAACGAAAAGAAAAGAGGGGGGAAAAAGAAATAATAAAAGCGAGTGTATACGAGCAAAGATCGCGCTCGTTATTCAGCGTATCCCGGAGGGCCGTGTAGATGATTTCACGCCGTGACACGGCGCGGCTGCTCGACGAAAGGTGCGTTAAGTGTTGCGTTCGATGCAACGCGCGTTGCAGTCGCTGCGGAACGGGGGCCGCGCGCAACGGGAAACGTTTTCTCAGCACGGCTGTTACCCCAGCGAATCGAACAAAACCGCGGAAAACACGGTCATTCCGTTTTATTTTTCACGAATTTCGTAGACGGCTTGTTAACCGGTCTCTGGGATACACGGGTTGTATTGGTCCGGCGAGCGAGGTCGTTTCACGGAAAAAAAACCACGGGCCATAGACTTCCAAAAATTATGAAATAATCGCCGGCAGATGTAAAAAAAAAACGCTAGGTTAACGCTAGGTTCACGGAACGCTAGGAATGACTAATTTACATTACTTTATAAAAATCACGTGAACGTATTCATCAAAATTTTTAGCAATTTTTTAAATAATACATACCTAAAGAAATCAATTTGTTAAGTCTTCGTGGATACATCATCACAATCTCAATGTTCGTGAATTAAAAATATTACGTTTGAAAATGTTATTTCGACGGGTCCCGCGAATCTGCTGTGCACCACAATATTTTTAAATGATAAGTTGCATTGAGACCCGCGGATAGAATCGTTCAGGGTATCTGAAATACGGGGTTGTTTCGGTGGCGTATGGAAAACTTTCGCAGGATGCAATAACGCAAGGTGCAATAACGTGACAAAAACGTCGAGGAATCGACAGGCGGGCTTATCGCCGTTGCGAGGGCAGCTCGTTGGAGAAACGAGAACGCGGGACCCGTCGGTGGGTAGCAGAGGTAGCAGCGGCAGAGGTAGTGCAACCGTCGCGGTGCAGCGCGCGGTGGAGCGGTTGGGGTGCAACGGCGACGACGAAGGGGGAAGTGTGACGGTAGCCAAGTCCTCATTAGCGCATTCCGCTGCGACGCCCGCGACTCAAAGCGTCGTAAAAACGGTTGAGATGTAGCGAGACAGAAGGAGAGAGAGAGGAGAGAGACGTCCAAAGAGAGAGAGAGGAAGAGAGAGAGAGAGAGAGAGAGAGAGAGAGAGAGAGGGTCGCGGAATCGCTCAAACGCATCCACCCAGCCCCGATAGAAAGGAGACGAGGCGGAGGGTGGCGCAACCTTCTCCTTCACACTCGAAACCACCTCTGTTCCCGTGGTCTATTCCGAGATGAAGCTCTCTCCTTTCCCGGGAGAGGAGAGAGACTCGCCTGCGATCTGGCTGCAGACGCGCACAGAACCGCGATTCTTCGGGGACGCGATTATTCGTTCGACGGATCGCTGTGCCCGCTTTCCGGAGTCTGCGCCTGGTCATCCCAGGCTACTTTCATGCTGGTACAGTAGTGATATACAGTGTTTCCTCTGTATATGTCGCCGAGGCCTGCATGATAAACGTCGCGGAATTATCCCCACTACCGCGCGGTGGCCAAGAAGCTCGAGAGGCCTCGGACGCCGGAGAGTGTAAACATAACACGGCTCGGGCATGTCTCCTGCACGATAAACGACGCTGGCCGTCTTGTTGACATATATCGAGAATTCACTGTACTCCGGAATGGACATGTATAGCATATCTGGACGTTTATCTGGTAGTTCTTTTTTCGTATTAAACAGCCTGTTGGTCGTCTCTGAATGGGAAACATTTTGTTTAATTTAATTCTAGATTTCAATGTATATTTAATTCTGGCATGCTATACTATAATTGTGGTAATATATTAATATATTACATTATCTTCTGGTATATTATTATATTACAAGGAAAGAGTACAAGGAAATTATTTTCAACATAATTAATTTTCACATGAGCAGACGGGCTGTAGATACCTAAAATTCACACATTATTAAATACGCGCATTTGGAAATCAATATACCATCAAATTCGATTTAAAGGAAAGTTTGAATGTATGAAGGAAATTCGTGCGACGTAGTGCGCACACATTTACACTTGCAGATTCAAGAATTTAAACGAAAAAATTGTATCGAGAAAGTTCTCGTAACATAGTGTACACAAGAATTACTACTCTGCTCGAAATTCGGCAACTAAGGTCACCATGCTCGACACTTGAGCAGGTATCGAACATTGAATATTCGCAGACGAGATTATTTTATTGGAAGAAAGTATGCCATTTTTCTGAGCCGCGTTATGATTCCGCAAGGTCCGTCGAATTTTTGTCGCGGGCCCACATAATTAAAGAATGGTAATAAAGTACCATTACCGGTGACTATTTAAACATTCAAACAGAAGCCACGTATTTATCATGGCTCTTAAATCGTCAATACGGCCTGTTAATTATTGCGATCCTCTCTCTCTCTCTCTCTCTCTCCCTCTCTCTCTTTCTCTCTCTCTCTCTTTCCCTCTCACTATGGCGGCAGCCTTCCGGCTTCATCCGGCGGTCGACGAAAAAGAGAAGAACACGACCGCTCCTGAACTCGGCAAATCGATACAGAGGCGTATAATTAAATAACCAGTGGCTACGCGTCCGATCGGGCCCGCCTGTGGTCCGGTCAAAGTCCCTAATTAATCGAACCGGAGTCGTCGCAAATTACAAGTAACGTCTTCATGATACCGGGACAAATGTTCCCGCTGCACGGCGAAACGAACGGGCACCCTAGGCGAACAAAACTCGCGTTAACTCGACGATCCGTCTCCCCTCGGTGCATCTCCTGAGATGCAGTTCCCTGAGCCTGTCGAGAACAGAGTTAATTTATTGTACAATTAGTCCTAGAAGCGAGTGCATCGACGCTTTAAACTCTGAACTGCATCGAATCAAATCGACAGAGAGTTGGCGGTACAACTTCCATTAAAAACACAATAAAACATCTTTAAAAAAAGTCGTACATCAAATTTTAGCGACTGGTTGTAAAGGGCAAGCCTCGATCTTCAAACCTACCTAATTTTCCTACGATTCCGCAGACCGTACAATGTGTAGCGATTTTTTTTTTTTAGAAAGAACGTGCCTCTTTTACAAAAAGGAATTTCTTAAATTTTCGACACAGAGGCGGGTAGAAACAATGTTGCAGAAATCTTTAGTGGTTCCTTCGTCGATAATGGTTGAGTAAACTAATCAATCTAGCTTCTGAAAAAAAAATGCTGAAGTCTTTTGGTCTTCTTTTTAACAAATTATTCACTTTTCTAAAAGATGACCTCACATTGATGGAAACGACTCTCCATAGATATATTATTTAGGACATTTACATGTTGTTACTTTAACCTACACACTCACAAGTATTTCAATAAATTTCCAAGGAATTTTTTTCTTAAAAGGGTCCCAGTGTGACGTTTTCCACAGCCCAACCAACTGGAATATCACTACGGGCTTAATTCGGGCTTAATAAAATTGCCCTTCAGCCATTAGGACACGATTAGGATCAACGATATAGTATGTACTTGCCCACAAAACAGTTTACAAAATTTCTCATCCGGCCCGGCGCGGACAGCGCGCCGCAACGGGGTTGTTGCGGATGGAAAGCGCGACGCAAACGGGGGAAGCCGAGTAGATGCTGGCAAACGGAGAAAAAGAATTAATTAACCCGGCGGATTGGGCCCCGGCGAATACTGTCTTCCCACGAGAAAAAGTTTCACGGCGTCGTAGACTTCCTGGATCGCGAGGAAGCCTTGCGAAGCCTCGCGAAACGTTTCGGAGCGGAGCAGAGCGGAGCAGAGCGGAGCGGAGAGTATCCGAGAGCCGGTGTGTACGATCTCGTAACTAAGACGCGGACGAACCGAAGAGAAATCTGGGTGATTTATGGAGGGAGAGAAAGGGAGACGGCAAGTGGAAAGAGGCTCTCCGGGGCCCTCTCGTCGTCGGAGACGACGTGCTTCGTCACCGTGTTCTTTCGCGGCGGCTTAAATTCATGTAGCGTGAGAGTGTTTATAAATACGGGAAGCCGAGCGGATTTGTCAAGTCGCGCTCGTTTCACTCTCCGAGGCTCGAGGAACCGGCCGACACGTGTTCCCCGACGAAGGAGAAAGTATCGTCGCGCTTATGCTCCTTTCCAGACCGCCTTCGACCCCCACCCCCCTCCCCCGATCATGCACCTTTCTTCCTTTTATCTCTACTCCGACTGATAACGCTGCCTTTTCATTTTTATTTCTTTTTTTTTTTTTAGATAGAATGGTAATTGACTGGCCCGAGGACTCATCCTTGAGTTTGTTTACCCGTTTCCAGGCTTTCGAGCGCGTGGCGACAGCGAGCCTGTTTATGCGAACGTATTATGGACGCTAGAAAGCCTTCGCGGTTTTCTTTTTCGTCCATCGATGGTGTTTTTTTTTTGCGAGAATTAATGCGGAGATAAATTAGAGGCGGAACGTTTGCAAACAGAATAAGGCACATTTGCGTTACATTTATTACCTTTTGATAAAATAGACCTTGTCTGTGATGAGAACGTTTGCGAAGAAATATTAAGTTAACCACAAAGTCTGTACACTTTTCTTCTTGATCTATTGATGCTGTTATTTACCAGAAGTGATGTTAATGTAAAATAAAGTCACTGCGGGACGGCTGAGCGATTTTAACACTAAACCTACCACCGCCGGTCAAGTTGACCGGTTCCAGATTTTTTGGTTTACAATTACTGAAATTATAAACATAATTTCGAGGAAATTATTTTTTTTCAGTAGAGCATGTATTATAATACGTACCGCACAAAATCCACATAAATTCCACGTAGATCCTAGTGAAGTTTGCTTTACTTAATATATTGTAATAAAAATTGATTTTTAAGTTTGGCAATAAAACAGCGCAAGGCATGATACGACTAACCTGCTGACTAATTATTGTAGCCGAAAAAATACTTTCAAAAGTTACACATACAAGGATGATAGACAAGGATCATCCAATAATTTTTTATCAGACAAGCTGAACGCCGAAATTTGCAGGGGACCGTCATCGATAAAAAAGCGGAATGATGGATATCAAAGGGGTGGTCCTTACGTCGCGATTGGTGGCCTATCTGAAACAAACCGTGCTTACGTGTTAACGTCTGCGGAGATATTTCGTAAATTAGTCTTGCAACGATTAATAAATTTATAGATCCTGTGTATTAGCATTGCTGTCGGACGAGTTCGTCTTCCTGTTGAGAAATCGTCTCCTTTTTACTCGTCGCCGGTTTTATTGCTCGCCCGAGGGAATGGCGCGGACCCCGAGAGATCATCGTCGGATCACTGTGTCTAATTGATGACCGTGTGCTGGTTTGCATTTTCGTCGTCTTTTTAATTGCCGTGATTTAATACGATTTATAGATTTTTGCGTGAATATTCAAGCGGCCGCTGAGAGTCCCACTTCTCCCTCTCTCTCTCTCTCTCTCTCTCTCTGTTCCTATCTGTATTTATATAGTATTTAAAAAATTGTAAGAAAAATTCTAAAAATTATTTTCCAAGTAGGAAAATAAATTAATGTCCACAGTCAGTTCAACAGTTGTCCCGTGGTTGGTTATTGCAGGTAAGGAGTCGTTAACGATTATAGAGTGGTTATGTCTTCGCGAGTGTCTTTTTTGAGATCGGTTTTGGCACACGGTGGATTGAACCCGCGACACGGGAGATCATCGTTATCGTCGGCTGCCTCGTCCGTCGTTGATCTACGAAGATTGATCCGCTCTGGGCGGACACTGACGATGACGCTTTCTGTCGCAGAAACGTTCCGCCTCCCTGCGCCGCTTTTAATACGCGAATTTGTCCCCCGGTTATCTACCGAGCAAATCAGCAATAAAAATAGCTCGCGGAGACAGCAGTAAAAAATAATTAGCCGAGGGATCTACACGCGGCTATTGTGTTCCTCGTTCCTGCTCCGTTCGGGATAGTTTTACGACGGGACGAGCGAATCGCTGAAAAGTTCTTTTATTGACTCCTTAATTGCCGCTTCTACTTTGTTGCCGAGAAGTTCTTAAGACTTTTAGCTGCCAACCACTTCGGTCTCTTCCCGTTTAAACAATCGTTTAACGGGTTCACTTAAAAAAAGATCCGACAAAATTGAAGGCTTTCTGATTAGCAGGATCAAAAATGCAGAATCACATTTCACCGTTGAATTACATTTTCATGGGAATTGAAAGTCTGCTTTTTTAGAGTCTCCGGAATAGCGGAGCTGTTTAAATCATCCCTTAGCTGTCCGAAAACTGTTGGAAACAGTTTCATCGCTGCCGCTCGGAAGCGTAGAAGAGAAGTCGATCTCTCTGTGACTAAAATATTTATAACTTTACGACCGACGCTTCGATCTCGTTCCAAGTCATCTCGCGACCGGAATTCGACCGATGAATATTTACTCTTGCAAGAAACGCAGGAGAACGGGATCGACAATGATTCGGTAAAATATTGTCGACGTGTTTTAGCTAACTGTCATAATACCGAGAGCATAATTCTACAGCCGCTTTGAACGAAGCGTACAATTTAGTCGGTAGGTGCACAGGGGGAAGGATCTCCCTCCTGCTAAATGATGCAGAAAAATCACAGAAAAAAAACTAGGAAAGGCTTGCGATAGTAAAGCTTTCACGCTTTCAAACGAGCCGAAGTAGATTGCTCTGCGTTCTTTTTCCACGACGTTACAGCAGCTTAAATATTATCAATTTTCCAACAAAGCTCCAAGTGTCTGCATACTTACGGGCTTAATTACGGCCATTAATTGCTATTTATTTTTAATGCTCGGTGGGCTCGGTGTCAAATCAAAGTGAAAGCAGCTTTTCCAAGACAGAAACTAATAGAAAATCGCCTCACCCCAGTCGCTCAATTAATTTAATTCCCGGTCGCCCTTTCGCAAACTCTTCACTTGTCGGCTCTCTCTCTCTCTCTCTCTCTCCCTCTCTCTCTCTCTCTCTCTGCTCGGTTTGCACTACGATCAGTCATGTGTACCCAAAGATTACAAATTTCAACCTCACCGGTGCGTGACGCGGTGTTACATTCATGACCGACCCTCGAGAGGCAATCCTTTCGCCCCTCTCGCCCCCATAACCAACCCCCATGCCCCCGGAGAGCCGGGGCACCCCCCTCCCCGTTTAGTTTAGGGACGAAGTTAGTGCTGCGCACACAAACGTTTGCGGTCGTGTTTGCCTGTGCCTCTGGTAGCCAACGTAAGCCAGTTTGATGCTCGGTTGCTTCGATCCCCGTAGATACCAGCCGCGAGGGGTGACTGAATAATACGCCATGATTATACCCGGCCTACCCCCGTGAAAACGAGGGAGGCTCGGATAATTCTCTGGCCGAGCCCGGGCCACCGGTAATCTTCGCTAAAGGTGCTCGTTAGTTTCGCTTTCCCGTAACGCACCGTGCTATGGCGCACCATGCGACCTCGCAGCACCGATTTGTTAACGGCGGGCTCCAGACCTCGGTAAAATAATATTCCAAACACTAAATACCACATAGTCTATACAATTTAAAATCGTACGTGCTATTCCAAACACTAAATACCAAATAGTCTATATAATTTAAAATCGTACGTGCTATTCCAAACACTAAATACCAAATAGTCTATACAATTTAAAATCGTACGTGCTATTCCAAACACTAAATACCAAATAGTCTATATAATTTAAAATCGTACGTGCTATTCCAAACACTAAATACCAAATAGTCCATATAATTTAAAATCGTACGTGCTATTCCAAACACTAAATACCAAATAGTCTATATAATTTAAAATCGTACGTGCTATTCCAAACACTAAATACCAAGTAGTCTATACAATTTAAAATCGTACGTGCTATTCTAAACACTAAATACCAAATAGTCTATATAATTTAAAATCGTACGTGCTATTCCAAACACTAAATACCAAGTAGTCTATATAATTTAAAATCGTACGTGCTATTCCAAACACTAAATACCAAATAGTCTATATAATTTAAAATCGTACGCGCTATTCCAAACACTAAATACCAAATAGTCTATATAATTTAAAATCGTACGTTCTATTCCAAACACTAAATACCAAATAGTCTATATAATTTAAAATCGTACGTGCTATTCCAAACACTAAATACCAAATAGTCTATATAATTTAAAATCGTACGTGCTATTCCAAACACTAAATACCAAATAGTCTATATAATTTTAAATCGTACGTGCTATTCCAAACACTAAATACCAAGTAGTCTACATAATTTAAAATCGTACGTGCTATTCCAAACACTAAATACCAAATAGTCTATATAATTTAAAATCGTACGTGCTATTCCAAACACTAAATACCAAATAGTCTATATAATTTAAAATCGTACGTGCTATTCCAAACACTAAATACCAAATAGTCTATATAATTTTAAATCGTACGTGCTATTCCAAACACTAAATACCAAGTAGTCTACATAATTTAAAATCGTACGTGCTATTCCAAACACTAAATACCAAATAGTCTATATAATTTAAAATCGTACGTGCTATTCCAAACACTAAATACCAAATAGTCCATATAATTTAAAATCGTACGTGCTATTCCAAACAATAAACACCAAATAGTCTATATAATTTAAAATCGTACGTGCACTGCTGAAAATATAATATTTTATTAGCTAGGAAAGAAAAATGGTTAGAATGGTACTTTATTCGAGGGGTTCTCAAAATAGTGAGAACCTTATCCATTTTAATTTATTTGTTCTCTTATTCGTAACGAGCAAATAGTATTCCAGAAACTAATATATACGAAGCATAGAAAGTTATTCTACGGCTTTGGATCGGCAGGGACGTTGTCCCTGACCTTGCTTTCCAAGGTCAAATTTTTTTTCATTAGTTTAGTACTCGCGACGACGAACAGATGTCTCAAACGAACCGTTCTCTTGAAAAATGGCTAAAGTTTCTAAAACAAAAATGGGACTGCACCGTTTTTGCTGCAATTTTCAAAATCTACCGATTTTCGTTGGAAACGGATAAAATCCAGAATCTACTGCCAACGAAGTCCCACTGATCGAGGGCCAAGGGTGAGGAGTGAAATTCCAAAAAACCAGTAAAAGTCCAACACGCCTGAATGTTTCTCCCGGCAGGGTTGCACAACCCTTCACACCTATAAATACCTGTGCCGGTTTATGTTTCCTCGCGAGGCCCGTAGAACCGTTTGAGCAGTATAATGAAAATTTACAGCCCCGGTTGACCACGAATTTTTCGGTCCTTTTCTTCGGCGATTGTAGTCTGTTCGTCTGTGAAAGCGCAAAAGCATAACTCTCGAATCGATCCGACGACGGGGGTGCAATAAACGAATAAAACGGTAAAACCCGGACGGCTGATTGTCCGTGGTACGGCGTCGAACGTCGGCGCAACCGGCCGCGTCCCTTTCACGTCCCGCAACAATGATCGCCTGACAAAGTGACTCCGACGTCGTCACGTAAAACAAGGAAGCGGAATTTATGAGTTATTATGCGGTTAACACGTTGCGGCGCGGCGCGGCGCGACGCGACTCGACGCGGCGAGACGAGACGAGACGCGTCGCGTCGTCGCTCCGAACGGAACAGCCGGCGTTTGTTAGACGCTACGTGGAATTAATTTATGAACGCCGTTAGCCCGACTTTTCAACCGGCGCGATCTTATGGCATTCTTGTTGAAATTATGGCCGCTCGCGGGATCGACGGTACACTTCTGTCCTGTTAACGGCCTCCGATGTAACCACGTAACAGCACACGTTTACGCAACTGTTATTATCACGAGACTTGGTACGCCGGTGCCTTTTTTTCTTCTTTCCTTTTTGTTGTTGCAGAGCGCGCACGATGCAAATCCAGGACGTGACGAAATCGGGCGAAACTATTTCGGCCGAGGCTTGTGTTTCCACGTTGCTCAATTACGTGTCTAACCAACCGACGGTATTAGGTGTAATTTATTGACGCTTTTCTTTTTGCTCGCGAACGTTCGCTTCTTTGCTCGCAGGGAAAGAGACGCCGCGGATTGTTCTAAACAAGACACGAGAACTTTCGAAATCTGTCCAGTCTCGAACCGATTCGATCGCGTCCAACCGCGTATTGTTAATCCTTAAAAATAAATATATGATTTTGCTATTTTTCTTGAATTGCGAGAGAACCGATTATTCAAGAATTTACAAGTGTACACAAGTGTGTCAATGAAGCAACGTGTACACGAATGGCCTTGAATGACCTTGAGTAATTAAATTCAACCAATTCCTAATAAAAGGAACTATTATCGTGCCTGTTTAAATTAATAAAAAGAATCATTTTTATGGCATCGTGCGAGTCCCATTAAACAATTCAACTTTGTCCTCGAGACGTTTAACGTATCGTTAAAACCGACAAAGGTATTTGAGGTACAAACGTTAGGCTACTCATCCTGTATATGTATACAATTAACCCTTTTCACTCGAAGCCATTTTAACTCCAAAACAAAACATTTCTTCCTACCTAGAAAATTGCCCTTCTATATATTTTTTTTCCATGCTATACATACGAAAATGGCGCAACTTACTCGTACAATACCGAAGTGTTTAGTCATTTATTAAATAGAAACAAATTAAGTAATGTAAAAAATATTTTGAATGACACAGCAATACAGTCACCATTCGAGCGCTAAGGGTGAAATGAATATTACACAAATTTTGAAGAACACTTGATTTGCAAAAGGGTTGACGCGATTCGTAGAAGGGCGAGCCCGATGTTCAAGCTTGAATTTGCCCCGTCAATTCGAAGTGGAAGACCTGTATAACCCGTTAAACCAATTAGCCGCGCGTCCAATGAGAGAAGCAGCGCTCGATCATCGCGACCAAAGCCAGCCGGAACCAGAAGAAAACGCGCGATTCGTTTACGCGAAACGTCGCGTCGCGTCGCGTTGGCATGATCAAAACCCTGAACGAGACAGAACGGCTTCGGAGAGTCCACGGTAGGCGGTGTCCGTGGCAAAAGGAAAGCCGACGATCCCGATCTTCGAGGCCCGCTCGAATACTAATTACCGCATTAGCGGCTCGGCCATTCCCAATTTGTCTTCCGCGAGACGAACATTTTCCCTCGCGCGTAGCGTTCCACTCCGTTTAAATAGTTATAAATAAGCCACCGGGCAAGAAGGAACGACGATCGGTGCGGAAAGGACGGAACGGGGTGGGAGGGAGGGAGGGAGGGGAGAGAGAGGGGAGGGTAGAGGCTCTCCGTGGCTTTTACCTGCGAGCCTAACCGTAAAACCCGGGGGCCGGTGCGCGCTGATATACGATTTCGCGCGATATTAATTGCGCTGCTAACAGCATCCGCCTTTTTACTCCGGACAACAACGGCGAGGCACAGCGAGGAGCCCGTTGCCCGTGTAAAAGCGGAGAATTATTGCCACAGGAAATTCAATCAGACCTGCCCCACGGCTCTTGATATTCGCCTTGATTTTCCAGGCCCGTAAGCAAGGGGGGCCAGCCCTCTCCCCTCCCTCCCCTCCCCTCTCCTCCTCCCCACGGGAGGGCGTCGTACCCCGATATCTTCGTTAAGGCCACTTACGTCGGCGTGGCCCCGCAACAATGGCCCCACTTCGCGGGCCCAACACGCGTAATTACCGGAGAAACTGATAACGATCGGCGATCCGGTGCCTATCATCCCGATCACCCTTCGATTTCATGCCGTATCGATCCATCGGGTGGACGCCAGACGTCGGCGACCACGGTGCGCCGTGCGGATATCGTACAGGGGTGAGAATTTTCGGCGGAAAGGATTGGCTGGTTCGTTAGCGGCTGAGAAATTTCGCTTTGAGTGGGTCTGCAATCGAGATTCGACTGTTCCGAATGGATCCTGGTAATTTTTATTGAAGCCCCAAAGAAATATCGCTCGTAGATCGCAGATTTCTCGCAGAAAGCATTTGCCGTAAAAATGTTTTTGTACTGTGCTCAATCGACTCGACACGCGCGGTCGAAGGCGAAAATTTTATGAAAATGATTCAAGAGGGTGTCCTTCGCGACATATGTCAAGGTCGAAGTCATTAGAGCATGGCGTACAACTGGTTGGTCTTTTCTGTTAATAACTGAGTAAAACACGATCGATGGTTAAAATTTAGTGAGAGTGATTTAAGAGAGTGTCCTCGACAACATACGCCAAGGTCATTAGAGTACCCTCCCCCAAACGTAAACTATAATCACGTGAAATAGGACATGTTAGGTCATCCAGCACGAATTGTATTTCAAATCATTTTTAATGAAGTGATCGTTCGAATGGTGTTTCGAATGAATGTTAAAAAATTGTATGTAGTTTACAGTGTAAAATAAATAAGTTTCTTTTGAACTAATAATTGTCTGGAATAATTTTTTACAGAGCCTTGGAGCTGACAATGTACACCGCAGCACCCCCCGTGGCCCTTTATGGGAACCCATGGTCGAGCATCCTCCACAAAGCCCTTTCGCTGCCTCTGAGTGAGTTTTTTTTTTCAGTTTGTCGAGTACCTCGGTTCATACTTGGGAGTTTGGGGGTGTGATTATTCTGGTGGGAAATAGATGGTCGATTGCGAGATGCATAGATTGATACGGTATTCGAGTGGTTGTGCTTGGTGACTTTCGGCGAGTGCTCTCTTTTTATTGACAAAGGGTGGAACGTATGGGATTTGTTATTGATCTTCGGATGTTGATAATTTAACGTTGCTGGTGAGATTAGATTTGGATTAGCCGTGTCGTGACTGGTTTGTTAATGTTGTAGCTATTGATCTTTGGTTGTTGTGCATTGGTGATTTAATTTTGTCGGTGGGATTTGCTTTGTTGTAATCAAATGTTCGGTGCTTAGTTCTATTTCGTTGAGACAGACGATGGGAATTCTTCGGTGAATTTGTACCAATCAATTTATTTGTATTTACGATTAATACTTATTCGTGACATTTCAATTGTGTCTATGTTATTTTATCTTGTATATCCATAATTCGCTGGAAAACGCAACTTCGTACAAATTCGACGTACGCGTGTAAAACGCGAATGTTCGAGGGCCATTAACCCTGGTTCTGAAGTTACAAAAATTGCCCAAAAGCAAGCTACTTTCAGTTTGTTACGCTTGTTAGCAGTACTTTTATTCTGTGAAAACGGAGAAGTTAGGGTAGCCATTTTAATACGGTTACGCCCGAAATTCGGGTTGATTTGATTTTTCTGGCAGTCTCATAAATTTTACGAGCTCCCGGGCAGATACGTTGATTAATTCCGCAGTGTGCGACAGGTTCGCCGACTGTCTGCTCTTGCTTCCTCGAGAGGCGGAGTGTCGGCAAAGGATGTAATAGTATACTTTTCGAGGGCGTTAGATGTTGTACGAACACAGAGTTTCAAGTACGCAAGGGGGAGAAATTGATCCGAGCTCGGTTCATCGACCTCTCCGCGGGTTCTAATTATTTTCATACATTCCAGTCAGCGCGCAGAAGATGCCTTCTCATAAAAATTCTTCAACATAATAGACCAACGCTTAGCAGGTCATTGATCACTAATCACAATTTATAATGGGTTCGCTATGAATGCAAATTGGGCTATCTGAAATTCTTGGAGCGACGATAAAACTAATTGCAATTTCTGCAGGATGCTAAAAAAGTTTCTCAAAAAAAAAACTCAAAATAAAAAGAGATCCTACTAAAAAGCAACAAAATTAGTTCAATGAACTTAAAAATTTCAGAGGACGTTCAAAGACATAGTGTTACCGTTAAAAATATTTCCTTTTTAAATGTTGTTCATTAAAATTTGTACTGTAATGTAAAAATGAGGTCCAAGTTCGCTGGAAACTATAACATATGTGTTTATGTTTACACTCCTCGGCGTCCGAGACCTCACAGGGTATACCGCGACATTTATCATCCAGGTCTCGGCGACATGGAGACATCACTGTACGTTTTCCACCTATTAAAAGTACCAATAAAAGAAACACTAACATTTAAAATCCCAAGAACGAAAAATCGCACGTGCCACTAGGGTTGAGAACGTCACCACCGGGCTACCACCGATCCAAAATGGCGTAACTCTGAAGAAAAACGTCACGGGTCGCTGGCGCGTCGCGGCCGGCTTTCCCACAGTTAATAAAGCTATTAACTTTATCTCGTCGTCCGAAACTCATCCGGGGAATAGGTACCCGGAGCACCGTTGAATATAATTCAAGTTGTCGTGTTATCCGTCGGACATCTACGGGCCAGTGCGAACTATGGGCTTTTAGGTCGACAGGGACTTTGGCCCCGGTGGTGGTCGCGTGGCGTTGTTACCTATGGCCGGGTCGGTCGCACGCACACCTAAACGCCGTTCATAGTGTTCGTCGGACGGGTCCCGGTCGGGTCCACGGTTTTTGAACGCTATCTGATCAGCCGTCCACCCCGATGAGCCTTCGCTTTTGTGGATCGGCTCGAGTGCTTTCCAGGTAGAGTCTCTTCTTCTTCTCTCTCTCTCTCTCTTTACCTGGCAAACGACCAAACAGATATCCTGGAGACGTGAAAAGTCTCGGGCCAAGGAGAAACTCGCGGCACGGAATAGGTTACCGTGCGGATGACCCGTGGGGAGAGACTCGTTTCTTGCCTCGTGCCTTTTCCAGTTTCAGGTGAACGCGTTTCACGGGTTCAACCTCTCTGTATAGGCACTGGTCCGGCCGGTGGATTCTAATTGGGACGCGGCTCGATACCGGTGGGGTTGTTAATGTTTTCATTAGCCGGCCTCGCTCGGCGACGCCGTACCCGCTCCTCGTCCCTTTTGCCATTTCTTCCGAAGAATGGCACGATTTTTAATTGCCAGTTAAAACAGAAGTTGGACCGACCGCGCCGCGTGGCCGTGATTCCCTGCTAACGATATTATTCATTTCTCTCTTGTCAAAGATGTCGCCGTCCGGTTGCGAATTTTGAAGACCGGATAAAATTGCACGAGCTAAACATTCATCGGCACTGAGACAAAATTTGAGTAAAAATGGGTAATGCGTGTGTGTCTTAATTCGGCCCCTACACAGTACTCCTTCTGAAAATAAATTGAAACTTTATTGAAAGGCCATTTTCACGAATCTCTAGCTTAGAATAAAAATGGCACTTTGCTAAAACTATGTCAATGAACCTAAACGAGATATGTACACACGGATGAAAGGAAGCTATAAATGTATAAATTTTCCAGAACCAACAAAATCTACCATCGCACTGTCGTCCGCATAAATTGCTTCCAATCAGGAACACCGACACAGACAAAGTTTCTCCAACATTTCCGACCACTTCGAAGAAGTATACCTTTGCTTAGGGACTTCTCCCGAGCCGGTGACAAACGGTCCCAAGCCCTGAAGAACCAGTCCCAACACCGCGTCCATCACTAGGTCAAACGCACGAATCTCGTTAGCGCATCGGTGACCATTTGCTTCCAATTTGTAACGATCCCGCCTAATTGGTAAGCGTTGACGTGAAATCTCCGTGAAAGCTCCAGGGTGTAGGGGTCCCGAGGTTTCCTTAACAACCCAATAAACCTTACACCGCGGTGTACAAACGGTGCCGGGCCGAACAATCGAGAGATCGGATCCCCTGGATCGACACCTGGTGGCCCGCCGCCGATAATCGCTTTTGCGGGGCCTGATAAGTCCTCCGGCCATAGTAACGCGGAACCAGGGCCTGGTTTCAATGGGCCAGCGCGTGCTGCACTTTCCCAGTTCCTCGACGAAGATTATCCGACCGGCGACAATGGCACCCCGGAGGAAACCGTCGACCTTGCGCGCGGTAATGACACTTAAGAAGGACATATTTCCATGACTGTACCTGTGAACCGTAGGCTTACAGGATCCAGCATGGATCCAGGACGAGTGTCGCTTCCTGTTTCGCGAAGCAGCTTCGATAACTTCAAAGCGACAACTTCAAAGAGGTCCGCCAATTGACAGTCCCAGAACGGGGTATTGGGGGCCATTTTCAGGAATTTTTTCCGGAAGAACTGTTGAGCGTCTTGTATTAGGATTTTGCACACGTATTTGTGCGTATTTGAAGTGCGTTATTTTTTTTTTTAGTAGAAATAATCAAGATTACGTGAGTTATATATTTTTCTGTAGGGTATGTTTCGACTAAAATATCTAGTCGAGTATAATGGCTGAAGAAAGATCAAGAACTAAAAGTCCTTTTATAATATTAAAGTATGCAATTCTAGTGAAGTAGAAGTAGTGTGATTTGATTATAATTTGAATATTTCTGATAAATCTGATAACAAAGTATATTCTCAGTCCAAGTTTCAGCGTGTTTCAACGAAAAAACGTGAAATCGGTGTCACTCGCCGATGGAACAAGTCAACGAGACAAGTGACCGTCGGATTACGATCTCGACCCGAATTTCGGGGCCCGATGTATCCACTTGGCACCATTGTCTCGTACATTAGCCGGGAACAAGACGAGTATTATCGCTCGAGCGTTAAAACAGTATCGTATTGTTGTCTGGCGAACGTACCGGTCCGCGATCACAACACGATACAGTAGTATAAAAGCCCGAAACGCAGGCCCAGGAAGGACGACTGTCAGGAAGCGTCATGACTTTTGACAGGTACCTTGTCTACTCGGTTTTCTTGCAGCTTGTCCGTTCCCCGAAGGAAACAAGCCATATACATATACGTCTTTACGCTTTCCTGACGCACCGAGCGATGCTCTTTCCGACGTATCCGGTGCGCAAACTATTTCCCCGGCGTTTCCCCCCTTCACTGCCGAATAATTATCGTCCGCTGACTAAGCTTGTTCTGATAAAGATTCGACCTGGGGACGGGGAACGGCCGATCTTAATCCTATTAAGGGGTTAATGCGGTGGAGACCTCGAAACGCGTTCGTTCTGCACGCGAACGAACTCTAAGACTTGCGATTTTACCGAAGTCTAAAGACGTTCTGACTACACTCTAATTCCATTAGGTCCAAAAATTAATTTTACGCGAGGAATTATTCACGAGGAAGCCTTGAAAATAGTCCTCACAATTTTTTGTAGCTTGTTCTAGCTCTAGGAAGACTACAAATTAATTCTAAAATTAAAAATTCGCGAGGAAGCCTTGAAAATAGTCCTCACAATTTTTTGTAGCTTGTTCTAGCTCTAGGAAGACTACAAATTAATTCTAAAATTAAAAATTCGCGAGGAAGCCTTGAAAATAGTCCTCACAATTTTTTGTAGCTTGTTCTAGCTCTAGGAAGACTACAAATTAATTCTAAAATTAAAAATTCGCGAGGAAGCCTTGAAAATAGTCCTCACAATTTTTTGTAGCTTGTTCTAGCTCTAGGAAGACTACAAATTAATTCTAAAATTAAAAATTCGCGAGGAATCCTTGAAAATAGTCCTCACAATTTTTTGTAGCTTGTTCTAGCTGTAGGAAGACTACAAATTAATTCTAAAATTAATAATTCGCGTGGAAGCCTTGAAAATAGTCCTCGTAATTTTTTGTAGCTTGTTCCAGCTCTAGGAAGACTACAAATTAATTCTAAAATTAATAATTTGCGAGGAGGCCTTGAAAATAGTCCTCACAATTTTTTGTAGCTTGTTCTAGCTCTATGAAGACTACAAATTAATTCTAAAATTAATAATTCGCGAGGACACAATTGCAATGACGTTAAAGAGACGCGTCCTACACGATGCGACCGAAAAGAGTTTCCGAACAGCGACAGGATTAAGAAAGTGGTTCTTCCCGCTTGACGCGAACGGTGGAAGTAATGTTTATAAATTAGCTACTTTGTTTACACTGCCCGGTGAAAGTGCATGAGAGAAAGTCGATTCGAAAGGAAGTCTTATGAAAATTTTCAACGAACTAATAATTTGTACAAACAATTGAACCGAAGCTCTGAAATAACAAGAAATGTATTCTCAAAGTACAGCACGAACCCAATAGCTTCGGTTAACACTAGGTTTACGGAGCACTGTAAGCCACATGCTACCCACATTTTTAGCAATATTTTAAAAATAATATACACCCAAAGAAGTAAATTTGGTAAATATTTTCTCACGTATGGATCCTTAGAATCTTAATAATTTTAAATTAAAAATATTTGAACTTTTTGGCTACAGTTTTTCCTCTTTCTGTAACGTTTGAAGATGCAAACAATTTTCCCGAGTATTTCATAACTGTTATAAATACAATAGCACACAATTCCAAGACAAATTATGGCAAATTCAGACAGAGTTGAATCGCGAAGGGTTGAACGAAATTGCAAAGATGCTGCAACAAAAAAGCGGCTGAAACACGGATAGGAACAAAATGGCCGAGAGAGCCGTGTTCCCCGCCCGATTTCCCGTCGAGCCGACCGGCGAAAAATTTCTTCTTTTACGAATTAATGGAATAGTTTGTTTGGCTTTAACCAGACGATCTTATCGGGACCGGCAGACCATTTTTTTTCTGCTTGAGATCACACGTGAAGCGCGGCTGGGTTGGTCGGTGGCCAGGCACGGCGCGGTTGCGCGATCCAGAGCGCATGCGCGCTAGATCCCCGATTTCCATGCGAAGGAGAGAGACCAGGACGCGCGGGGACGACCGGTCGATCGAGACCGGGAGGAAGTGGAGAACCGTTAATATGTAAACGGAAGAAGCGAGCACGAGATAGGCCTGGCCTGGCATGATATAATTAAGCCGGCCGCTTGACATTATTAAGTAATAAATTCGGCGGAAGGTTTCCTTTCGCGGATACGAACAGTTCCACCGTTTGCGAAATTCTCGTTCTGGGTCTTGCCTGACCCGAAATCGGAACGATGACACAACAACAGAATTCATTGACTCTTAATCCGCAATAACCGACAAGTTTTCGACAAACAAGGAATTCTCAATATGTGGAACAAAGAAGTACAGCGAACAATTTCTATAATTTCACCTATTGTAAAAGAACAAACCCGAGCGTCAGAACACACTTTCAGCGTAAAAAAAAAGTTTGCTGAATCAATAATTCATGAACGTATTCATAATCGCCAAGTTCCTAAGGAACATGGACTTCGAGGAAGCATCGCCATGGCAATTTTCATCGGAACACCGACGCCGTCCTCAATTATTCTGAATCGTCTATTCTTTCGCCGGGTTCCGTACGTTTCCATTGAATCGAGCGATCGCGAATATACGGCTGTATTGGAGCCGGTGTTCCGCGAATTCCATCCGTGCC